>NC_090922.1:1168455736-1168758766 GCF_040938575.1 Ambystoma mexicanum
AGAGCAAGGAAGTCAGGGTGAAGGTCTTCAAGGAGGTGACAGATATTAGAGGCATGTTTGACAGCAGAGCAAGAGCTGACGGTAGCTAAGTGAAGCTGGATGCCACCTTTAAATGTTTTCCATGCCGGGCATAGGCAAGGGATAAAACCACTGGAGTGAGAGGGGGAATGGGAGAAAGAGGGGCAGAGAGAGAGGGGGGATTTTAAGAGAGATGGCAGACACGTGTCATGAAGAAGAAGGATGGGCTAGGAGCCCTGGGTGATGATAGTGCCATTGTGATTGACATAAATGGTGCATTTAGAAGCTGCAAAGTGAGCACTTCCCATCTGGTGCTACCAGTAATGGTAGAGGTGGAGAAAGGGGAGAGGACAGATACCATGTGGGGGGTACACAGGTCAGAGAAAGAAACAGCAAAGAGAATATCGGTGATAGTCTGTCTTTATGAAGTATTGATGTAGGTATCTGCAATGGGCAGAACTGGATTGGAGTGCCTTTTTGAATTTCTTCCTTCCAGACTTCATGAGAGAGTGGGGATAGGAAATGGAGAAGCAATTAGAGTAGGTAGGAGAGATGGAGAGCATCATGAGGGCAAAGAGGAGGGGGGAAGGGGATGGGGATCACCTGGGGGAGGGTTGGGAGTACCATACGACAGTAGAATACCACAACATTCACAAAAAGCAGAACAAATCAATGATCACACTAAAAGTGCACCGGAATAGAAGATTGCTTAGCAGTATGAAGAATACCTAGAATCAGATTTGCCAGAAAGAACTATTACAAAAAGGGGAGGAGTGCAAACATTGGAAAAACACACCTAGATTGGATTTTCAAAAGGAACACTTAAAGGCAGCAGAAACTGGAGGGTGTATAGTTGGGAAAAAAACACCCAGATTTGCATTTCAACAGAAAACACTTAAATGCAGCAGAAAGTCGATGGTACACAGTTGGGAAAAACACATCTAGATTCGATTTTCATCAGAAAAACTTAAAGGCGGTGGAAAGTGGAGGGTGCATAGTTGGAACAATACAAAAGAAGTCGATTTACAAACAAGGCATATCACAAAGGAGCAGAGAAACAGTCGATGCATTGATCAAAGCACAGCAGGAGGAACATTTCAAGTGGTGCTGAAATTGTAGTGCAGGGGCTTAGGTGGACCGATGCAGGCAGTATCCATAGCAGAAAAGCAGAAACTGAGACCTGAAATGCGAGGGCACATGTTGTACATACTGTAGTGGAGTAGGGTGACTCGAAGTAAGATGACCAGGAGATAACTTGTCAGATAGTTAGAGCTAGTAGAGGGATGGCAGCTGCAGAGAAACTTGGCTGGATATGGATGTTAGGTCTAGAGTCACAGAAAAGGTTGGGTCGTAACTGGAGAGCTAAGATCAGGTAACAGTAACTGGTGTGCCGCAGCAATAGTGGTCCATTTAGTAGTCCTTTTCATGCCAGATGTTTTAGATAGTGAATAGGGCCTTCCCCAACCCGGACAGGTCCAATCAAGGTCTCACGTGCCCATTAAATTAGGCCCTTGGATGGGGGCCGGTGTTAGCCTGCCAGCTCCCCGGGTATCAAACGTTGTTTTCTTCATGGATTAATTGGATCTGTTAAGGATTCCAATCGAGGATGTAGCACATAATTAAAATTCTTTTTTCTTTATTTCCTAGAATTCGAATTGGGCTGGCACCCAACCCGTCTCACACCACCTTTTACAAAACCCTGGGTCTCAATGGACCATGAACCAGGCCGGTGGGTGTGAATACAATACTTGTTTATTTTAAATTCAAAGAAAATCACACAATATTGGGCAGCAATCACCAATGGGGTCATAATTACAAAGTAAAATGATGGCGGCCAGGCTAGCCACGGGCACTCCTTACGGCGCTCACATTTCGCCAGTGCTCCATCGGCTCCGTTGGCTTCCGGGGGCCCAGCGTGTTCATTTTAAGTCACTGTGTATTGTCAATCCATGGCCAAGGAGCTGAGTTTCTGCAATCCAAATTCTTTCGCTATATCCTTAAACGCGAAATACGCTCCTCCTCCACTAACATACTTATTGTTCCAAGATTTAACCGTGAAAGGGTTGGCGGCTGGGCTTTTTCCATTACAGCTGCCAAACTCTGGAACAATCTTCCACTGTTACTCAGAAGCACTTCCAACCATCATGGCTTTAGAAGAGCTCTTAAGAACCTCCTATTTTAGTCTGCCACCATCATTGGTTCTCCCCTTCTGCAAGCAGTTTTTCCTCTCCAGCGCCATGATGCCTTTGGGCGACCGTGCACTTTACAAATTCAGGTAACATAACATAACATAACATGAAATACACTTTATTGACCTTCTACTATAACATATCCAAAGCACAGATGAATGGGACCAATCTTACTGTTCAGGTAGATAGCACCCGAGTTAAGATTTCCCACTGAAATGCTCCCTCAAACTCCTATTAATTTGACTGGATAGAAAGGAGCAGCAAGGTGTCAGGGATGCTAGGCAGAAAACCAATTTAAAATCTGACCTTCCCCCACGAAATGAGAGGCAACATCAACTTTTAAAACCTTTACAATTGCAGAAATAGCACTCAGAATTACTTAATATTTAATTTAATGTGTGGTTGAATAAATGAGGTAAACATGCATTCTAGCAGTATCTAGAGACCCACGCTACTCCTCACTGATGAGGCCCAACAAGGCCAAAAAATGTTTGGGGATGCTTGTGGTCTCGTGCAAAAATGATGTGATTTAGCAGTTTGGGCTGAACTCCCCTTTTTGGGGTGGGGCCAAGTCTGATTTGCATATTGTCTTTCCCCGTCTGTAATGGCTTGGCAGGTGAAGAACGATGGTTTGGAGGGTTGCCCAGAGCAATGCCAGTGGTTAAGATTCATTCTAAACCTTCCAGCCATCAACTCTTTGATTTTGCATTAACAAAGGGAATACAGTTCAAAAATCAACTTTAAAGTAAGAACACAGTGCAGCCAAAATCACACATTGGAAAATTGCATTTTTTTCTTTTTACAGGTTTAAATGTCAAAAACGGTTTGAAAAAAAGATGAAAAAGACAGAATTGGAATGCGGCTTTTATGCTGGGTGACAGATGTACATCACAGGGATGATATGCAAGTGAAAGAGTGACTCTAAATTAATAACAGGATGAGATTCTCAATGTGAAAGGAAATACGTTTTTAAAAATAAAAGCAGTTAACACAGAAACTCGGTTTGAAAGGAAAAGGACACATCTCACTTAAACTAGATTTAGTGACTAGGAAAGAGAAACGCCATCCGTGAATAGAAAAGTTATGCTGCAGTTGTAACACTTCACGTAGTGTGCCTCTTTTCAGGGAAAATTAATTTATTTAATCAAAATAGGACTAAGGACTTAGAAATGATAGAAATGAGTGGAAGAATGGCGCTTGACTTAAACCTAGGAAATCAAGGACAGGAGGCACCGAGAATTCTGAAAGTTTTAAACAAGTTATCAGGGTATTGATGGGATTACTTAGAGAGTGGAACAAAGACAAGGTATCAAGATGGGTAGGCTATGTGTTGCTATGAGATGGGGAGATACTCACAATCAGCGCTGGATTTTGGGATTTGGGACAGCCAACCAGGTTTCTGGACTCAAAGGATCTGGTCACAGCACCATGGGGGGCTCACCCAGCAGAAAACAGCTGGGCCTGTCTGGTCACGGCACAGCGGCATGCTGGTAGTGGGGCAAAATGCCAGGCTGGTCACATGATATTCTCAAAAAGGGTACCACAGCTTTTCCCCCTTTCTCCCTGAGTTAGTGGGATTTTGTTATGGGGTTTAGTTCTGAAGGGTGGTTCTGCCTGGATAGGATCAGCCATGCTCTGGCCTGGCAGGGTAATCTTGAATCTTGTAAAATGAAATGGCTGGATACGCAGGAGCTGAAAAATTCAGAAGAGTATCCTGTCTCATGTGAGCTTCCCCCTTTTATAAGGTGGGTGACATCACAGGATTATACAATGTTGGCAGGTTTTAGTTTGATCGACCCCCAATAATCGGATAGGTCAGCCAATATATGTCGCCTCCTCCCAGGAAGCAGATTGGGCTTGAAGGAGATGACTCTGTTTTTGGGGTGTTTTTACAATGTGCTTTTTTTCTATCAAAGTTACTTTTTGCCAAAATCAGTTATGGAGCAAAACATTCATATTCACACATGTCATCAGGAAACTTACACAGGCAGATTACATATCTTATAATACACATGCTGATCCAAATCCCAAGAACGTGCAATGCTATTTAGTCAATCTAGCAATCTTTTGCCATTTCCATGGAAAATAGCTCACCTATAATTCTACAATTCGGTACACTTAAGCACATTAATGTGACGCCTAAGTGTCCCAGAAATATTTTGTACCAGGCTCAAGCCCAGTAACAAAGTCTGACGAGCGTGTGAGAAACTTCTCCTTGGTCCATTCATAGTTTCCCAGGAGCTGGCCCTTTGGGAGAAGGCAAATCCTGTTCCCTGAAAGCAAATTCCCTTTGAAGCCAGGCCAGGAAAACCTGTCTTGCTGGTTCTACAGTAAATGCACTTATATATTTACTTATTTATTTTTTTCCGAACCAGAAGCAAGTCCGTTGAAATGAAACATCCTATATATGTTTTCAAACAAAACCCTCATCAAATTTCTATACACAGGCACGGCCTTAACTCCATAATTCACTTTTAAGCAGATATTTCTCTTGTTGGTAAAGGCAGCATTTTTTATATGTGGGTTAATTCAGCTGGCATGTCACTTTCAAATGTGGTTTTCTCTTACATCTAGATTCTAACATTAGTTGCAGCCTTAGTCAATTTCTCATACACAGAAAACTGTTCAAGTCAAAGGTCCACTGACACTAACATAAGCACAGAAAAAAAGGGCTTCTTGTGAAGAGTGGAAAAAGGCATCAGGGCACCATCATTTTAAATGTATAATATTTCCTTTTTCAATGGGAAATTTTAAGCTAGCAGCAGAGCAGCACTGCTTTTCAATTCTTTTCTTGGGTGCACATAAGGAGCACACTGGCAGCCTTTCTCGGTCTGTTCCATGTTCCACCTTACCCCATATGTGCTTGGCAAAGACAGTACAGCAATTATTTTGGTGACTGCAAAATGCAGTTTTTAAGGCAAGGTGATAGTGCTCAACAATGCCAGTGCAGCCATTCTGCCGGTGACTGCTGAGATGTGGTTTGGTGAAGTAGGGGAGTTCTGCTGGGTGGTAGATGTATCCCACATATTTGCCTCCAGGAAGACTGAAAAGTGACAGTCAGGCACATGCAACCAGGTTGGGGATGGCTTCACCGAGCTGAGTGGAGACACTCCATGTGATGGCAAGCTGCGGTCCCTGCTGCAGGAAGAAGGAAATGTCCCAGACAGGGTCTCAAATGCCCCTTAAATAAGGCCCTTGGATGGGGGCTAACGTTCACCTGCCAGCTCCATGTGCAACAGACTTTGTTTTCTTTGTGGACCAATCAGATCTGCTTCCAGGCAAACTGATAAGGGACAAAGTCATGCACATGCAGCCATGTTGTGGAAGTCCTCAACCGGCCGAGTGAAGCCCTTCCACGTGGCTCAGGCTGCGATCCCCATTGCAGGGAGATGAAAAGGGCTCAGAAAGGGTCTCACATTCCCCTTAAATGAGACCCGTAAGTGTCTGGCTGTTTGGCTGGTACGCTCTGTCTCATGTGTCCTGACTTGATACGCGGCCGTCGGCAAGGAGAAGTTCCACTCTGCTTCTTTGTGCCGTAACACTTGTGTTGTTACACTTGGACTGTTTAATTGGTACCCATTGGCTCCACCCATCTGTGCCGATCCTGCCTACATATTCCTGACACACGTGCACCGCGCACGCATCCAGAAGTGCCCCTTGCTACCCATTGGCTCCACCCATCTGCGCCAGTCCTGCCTACATCTTCCCGACTCCCACGCGCCCGCACCCGGAAGTGCCACGTAAGTGTCTGGCTGTTTGGCTGGTACGCTCTGTCTCGTGTGTCCCGACTTGATACACGGCCATCGGCAAGGAGAAGTTCCACTCTGCTTCATTGTGCCGTAACACTTGTGTTGTTAAACTTGGAATTTTTAAGTAATTACTGTCTGTGCTCATGCTCTGTTTGTGATCTGCTTGTGTCTCTACAGTGCTTGGTAGGGCTCTTGTACTCCTAATTACTCTTCTCACTCCCTTTTTTGTTTGTTTTCCTAGTTGCTACCTATTGGCTCCACCCATCTGTGCCGGTCCTGCCTACATCTTCCCGACTCACGCGCACCGTGCGCACCTGGAGTGCCCTGTAAGTGTCTGGCTGTCTGGCTGTTCGGGTGTGAGGCGCGGGTGAGTGAGCGGGTAAGATTAATATAAAATTTCTTTTTTAGCTACAACTGCAAATTATCTCTGGTGCCTGTGTCAAGGGTAGGGCACAGCTGTTTGCTCTATACAGTACCTTGAATACATATCAAAGTCACAAGTGATTTTATTTATTACACATTGTTAACACACTAAGTGTAATTCTACCCACGCTCTCATCAAATATCTCTCTATTATGGTGATGAGCACATTGAGAAATGGCAAATGCTTAACCACTTTGCCCATGAAATCTCAAATGAGCTTGTCTGATAAGGCGGGGTCGGTAGCATCAGTGTCTGTTCAGCTTGCACCCTTGTATGCAAATCCACTGGCACACCATGACTCCAATAATGCTGACTCTGCTAATAGTGGCTTTTGGTATGATCAAACTCAAGGTAAATCTGACTTGGTAAAAGATGCCACGAATATTTGTCAGCAACAAATAGTTGTGAGTCCTTCCGCAAACATAGTACATAATATCCCTATTATGGATAATTTGCTACTTGGTACAGCAGCTGATTCACATGCCATTATAGATCTAGACACTTCGCTTGTGGCTCCTGTAGTTATGGCGGAGCTGCACAAGCAAATGGTCCTTCGGTTCCTGCTTCAAAAACACAAGGCGGTAGGGAACAGGTACACTTTTACCAAACCCCAGTAGGGTCACGGACAGGCACAAACTTCAACAAAGGCGTGCAGGCAATCAGTGAAAATGTGCACAAACAAATTACTGCCAGCTCGCCGAATGTTGAAGCTGCAGCATTATTATTAGAACCACTACCACTCCATTCTCCGGCTGATTTAACCAGCTCTTCTGCACACCATGCTTTCGGTGTAGCATTCCAGCCCAGTCATGCTAATCTTCTATTTTATCCTCTGGAAGAGTCATTAATTGACCTAAACGAAAAAGAATTGCAAAATGTTCCTGTTCTTAAGCGTATATGAAATCTTCTTGACAAGGGTCATGGACATACTCATTCAGCTATCCTTGCGCTGAATGTATCTACCTCTGATATTCTCATCAAATTGAGCAGAATTGAAGGCTTTATGTTAGCACGGGAACACTTTCAAACACCTTCCACACATCGATGTTGAACATCTACTCTTTGCAAATTGGACCCTCAGGATATTCCAGTAAACAACTATAACTCTCAAGAGACACAAACATGTAGCTTACTGGAAGAACCTTTCATCAAGGCAAATTTGTTTTCTGATGCCTTAAAAAAAACAATTCCTGCATTATTTAAAGATGATATGTGCCCTTCCATTGACTATATGATGGTTGCTAAAATGCAGCATGAAAAAATTCTTGTGATTGAACATATTCTACATCAGGCTACCCTTGTTCCTAACGATTCATTGCACCCTGTATACATTACGACTGGTAGCAACATAGCTCCAGTGTAAATTATATTACTCCAAATAGTCCACAGCTTTAACTGACATCATTGAAGATGAACAGTCAAAGTGTGCAGAAATTATTGAATCAAATGATGATTCTGTCAATCAGCAAGAAAATCACCAAAATATTCAGTTTATGTCACGTAAAGTGAAAAAATCATAAAGAAGAAGGACAGCGCAAGCTAGGGCCAAAACTGATATACAGTCTAAACGTCCATCTGAGAGCAAATCAAAAAATCTACCATAAAAAAAAATTAAAGGGCATAACTTTTCAATCAAAAAAACTAATTCATGAAGATGCAATCATTGACTTTAACCAATTAAATATCAAAAGTAAAATACATCTTGACTCACAAAATGCTGAACCAGCTCTATCAATTAAAGTGAGTGTAAATGCTTCAACAGTTTTGGAACCCTCGAGCATTATGTGTGCTAAAGATTCTTTGAACACCAGTAGCTCAATTGTTGCTTCAACACAAACTCAGATGCTTAATTACTTTCCGATGACTGAGAACAAAACAACCGTTGCTAATACTCAAGTTCTACCTTCAGACTTAAATGTTAGCAAATGTCTAGCTAAGGAGAGTATTTCTACACAATACATTAATGATCAGGCAATCTCCTCAAATAAGTCAATGTAATTACAGACTCTGCCAGGGAATGAGGATTGGATATTGAGGAGATTGGCATTTCACCCCATTTGAACGAACACCCTTATGCAGTGAACATTACTTCTGGTCAAATTGTGACAAATACTAATGAGGATGGGGAAACTGGCACTCAGTGTCCTAATGGAACGAAGTCTGCAATCTCTATGCTTGATGACTTACCATCAGAAATGAAGTGAATGATGGGCTGGTTTTCTAATACCAAAAAAACAGATACGCCAGTCTAAATCGGTCAGCGTTAATGAAACTTTTCCATTTAATTCCTGCTCTCCGTAGTTTGATTTTAGAGGACGTGGAAATGATCAAACTTCCTGTTGCAAGGAATAATCGTATGCTTTGCAAAGTGCAATCATATATTATAGCAAAGCTTATTTGGGACCATGAACCAGATTTGCTCACTCTTGGGTACCAATTGTTTATGTTTAAAACAACAGATGAGACCATCGCTTTCATTGAACATCAACCGCAACTCGCTTCTTCGCCAACACACTTAACAGGCCTGGTATACCAAACACCTGTTGCTTGCAATGCTTTTAAAAGAGCAACTTGAGTCTATAACATAGTGAAATGTCTGGCACAGCTCGTACCGCTGATTAAAACTCTTACAAATACTAACATTTCGCTTAATGTATCATAAAATACGTTTTTTTTCCATTTCTTCATGGAATTGCTGTGGTTTTAAGAACTATCACACATGGTTCCAATCTTTAAATTCCTCTAACTCTCAATCCATTATCATGTTACAAGAAACAATGTGCTTGAAGGACATTGCTTCGGATGGATATACGGTATATTCTTATCAGGCCGAAAAGGGACCTGTAGGGAGACCGTATGGGGGACTTGCTGTTTTGATCAAAAAAGACATTGACTATTCCACTCATGTTTTTGCATCTTCTCCTCAACTTCTGGTCATTGACTTAACATTGTCTTCAACTCCTTGTCGACATTTTCTAATCATCTCTTTGTATTGGAATCCAGCTTCTGTTGCCATTGAAAACATCATTTTCAAATTAAATGCAATTTTAATTGATGCATTCTTACTCAACGCTAAATTTGAAAATATTCTTGGAGGCGATTTTAATACCTCGCTTCATGTGGCCCATAGCTTGCATTAATTAGACACTTATTCGCAGATCAAGGTTCAGTCTTGAATTCAATTCTTTGAAGAATGGGATCTTCAGCTAATCATTGACGATATCCAAACCAGTCCTTTTACGTTGGAGAGAGGCCGGCACAAATCATACATTGATTATTTGGTACTATAGAATGGAGTATCAAGGACTGTAGGCCCTCTTAAACTAGTTCGATCTGGGAATAGTGATCATCTCCTGCTGAATTGTTCAATATCTATTCCCTTTTGTACCTATAAAGTTGATTCAACCCTAACTCTACCTATTTTTGATAGGCAGATGCTTTCGGTTCAATGGCATCCTTCAACTTGTAGGAAACTCAACAGTTTAGTCAATTGCAAACTTTGGGTATCATACACCCACCTCATCGGAGATGAGAATGCCATACAAATTGATAGATGGAATTTAAATATGATTCAACAGCATCTTCTTAACATAGTAAAGACAAATCCCAAGAAGAATTCAGTTAGTCGGCATAACCAATATAATCACTTGATCAGTGCACTAAAAAACTCTTAAAAATTCAGCTGATATTGGTAGAGAATACATTGCAACAAAAAGATCAATCTTATTATCATATTAAAATGAGAGCAAAAAAAAATCATTTGAAGCATACTTGACAAACAATCAAAGGATTATCAATAATATTTGCAAAAAAACCAAGGCAACTATGGAAGATGAATAGAAATCCAACAGGTAAACAACAAATGTATCTTCAATCTTCAATATCGGGTGCTACTTGGGTGCAATATTATAGACTAAAGTACTCCCGTCCCCACAAATTTTGTGAGTTTATCCTTCTTGTTTGTCCATGGGAATTAAATGATATATATGACGCCATAACAGGCTGAAATGTTCTAGGGCGGCTGGTCCCGATGGGCTCCCGCCGTGTGTCCTGAAAAACGATCCACATTTCTGGGTGCCTGTTCTCAAAAGGCGATTCCACATTATATTTCAAACTCATCATTCCGTTATATAAAAAAGGACAAATGGATCTTTTAGCCAATTATCGACCCATTGCTATCATTGATGTTGCTGCTATAATCTTTGCTTCTTTAATCTTACAAGACCTGAATTCCTACACTAATACGCATAAAATTCTCTCACATTTTCAAACCGGATTCAGGAAACACTTGTGTACTCAATTAAATGTGACTATCCTAGCACATTTGTTGGCCGCTTCAAATCAGTCCATAAATGGTCCTATATATATGGCTTTTCTGGACTTATCGTCAGCTTTTGGCAGCGTAATCAGAAGTATCTTTTGGGGCCAAAATGTCTAAATTTGGCATTCCATCACATCTTATAGCTATTATCGCCTTATTACATGATAATAAAAACTACCTAATCAGAATTGATCAAGCTGGCTCCTTAACTGAAAAAATGTCTACAGAAATAGGCGTCAAACAAGGTTGTTACCTGGTGTCTGTGTTATTTAATCCTTATCTGGTGGAGGTGGATGATTTATGGCTCAATTAAATATCTTTTCTGGTTAAAAATCTTTTCCGGTTTGTCTAACTCGTTCGCTACGGTAAATCTTTAGGTAATGAATCCTTGGAATCAAAAATCTTTTCCGGTTAAAAATCTTTTCCGGTTTTCCGATGTTCATGAGATTTAGGTTTAACCTGTTTAACACCCAGGAACATACCAAGTATTGAAATGATAATTATATCAATCTTTGTGATGAAGGATGTTGCTTCTGTCACAACCCAAATGAAATAGAAACGTTAAAACATCTAATACTCTATTGTTACCTTTTTGAAACACAGCGTTTGTCACATTTGAGCAAATACTTGGCAAACACCTCAACATTTTACTTAGAACTATTTTAGTGTTTTTGCATGTGGGGAGTTAGCAATACTTTGCTCATTGCTCTAGCACGCTTTTTATATTGTATTCAAACAAAATTAGATGAAGTTAGGACATAGGATTACGTTATTAATTTCCAAATGTCAGTAAGCACTCATTGTTCGATTTCGTAATATAGATATTAAACATCGTTAGTCAGGATATTGCACTAAGTGTAATGTTTTAGGGATTCATCTAGAAAGTTCAATGAAAATTCTATATGTGATTTGAAATCTCAAGGATGGATAATTGTATTTTTATGTCTTCATAAATTGTATAGAATTGAAGTTTTAACGATTTATGACTGTACTATTTGTTTTTATAAATTGTAAAGATGCTTTGCATCAAACACAATTTTTAATAACATTTTAAAAAAATGAGACCCTTGGATGGGGGCCTCCCCATGCAACATACTTTGTTTTCTTCATGGACTAAATCGGATCAGTCTTCAGGCAGACTGAACAGTGACAAAGTTAGGCACATGCAACCATGTTGGGGATGGCCTCACCGGGCCGAGGGGATTCCCTCCATGTGGTACCAAGCTGTGGAACCCTCTGCAGGGTGATGAAAATGGTCAAAGATTTGAAAGGAGTTTCCATCACTGTATTGTATGTAGAACAGTATGGGTACTATAATGTTCAGCACCAATGCATACACGTGTCTAACCTGTGTGCTAGACAAAACCAAATGTTGGTAGTAATTTATAAATAAGAATCAGCAACCATATTTGGCACTTTCATAATTTTCTTGGAAACGGTGTGCAGGAACCTATTTGGGATTCATGCTATGTAATCACATATGATGTTACACAATGCACAGATATAGGGGGATGTAAAATGTACATGGATGCATAGTAATGTCTATCATTAAACAAGCATCATACCTCGATGGTTGACAAATATTGCAGCTTTGTTTGTGCTTCAAAGTTAGGTATGAAGTGTTTCCCTATAACTCCATATTTGTAACTCCTTTTGAGGGAGATGTGTACATGTTTTTGAATGTGGCCATAACTATGAGACGTCATGATGGAGGGCAGTCAATCAATGCTAACTTGGTTGTGTTATTGGCAAATGTTATTTTCCTTATTTGTGGTAATTCGTGGATTCTGCCATCATTTAACTGTTAAGTTTCCAATGAACATTTCTTCGCTTTAGAAGTGGTTTGGGAATTGGACTCTAAAGTTATGGTTACAGTATGACAGGTAATACTAAACAAATGAACAAATGTCCACTGGGTTGAGGGCACGGGCACTATTGGTGTGGCTCGGTAAGGTAGCTTTCTGGGGCTGCCTAGGGCACTTGGCCATCCAAGTGTTCGTGAGAGTGGGAATGGGCAGTGGATCGAGGACATGCATGGTGATATCTTTTGTTGAGTAGCAGAAGTAGTGATTGGTTTATAGGTGAAATGCAGCATAGAAGGTCAGGCCATTGGCTCTATGATGCCTGAACAGGTAGAAACAATTTAGGTGATTGTCTTTGCAGGTCCTTTGATGTGAACCCCTAAATAAGACTGGTTAAATGGGTGGTGGGAGGAGCAAGTGTGTGGCAGGGCCCACTCATGTGACCAGCAGTCTACTGAATACTGTCTACCTGGAGCTGGTCTACAGTCCTTAAGTAGAGGCTTGTATGGTGTGAAAACTGGAGCTTGGTGGAGCAACTGCGTGGCAGTGCATTACCTTGTATCTCTCCTCCTTTATCACCTTCCTCATGAATTGAGGAAACACCAGAGATGCATGAATTGTAGGTTGGTTCATCACACCAAGGATTTTCAACAGATTATCTTGCAACACCTTTATGTATGAGAATATATTCCATGTTTACTGTGCTCAGGATTAAGATGCCCAGTTTGCACCTTCAGTTAATAGTGATGCACAAATGTACAGAGAGGAGACCATGTGTCCGTCTTTCGAATTTTGAATAATTAATGCCTTTTATCTAATAGGCTGCCATACCGCCTGTGGATTAGCCTCATATGATTGCAAAACGTGTGTGTTGGATTGCATGCAGTGTAAATAAGATGAGCAAAGTAGAGTTTGAATGGATGGTAACTGAGTTTCTTAGTGTGTGATGCATTTGTGGTTGGTACAGTACATTTTCAAGATGCTAAGCATAAATAAAACCTGAGCTTATTTTTTAGATCATAGTGACCATTTTTTACAGCCTTAGAATTCATGATAATGGATGCACATATGAAGTGAAAGATATGCACCAACTATGGGATTTGCAAGTTCATACCTATTGAAAAAGAAGCAATGACATTTGATATGGGAAATAAATGATTCTCAAACCATAGCATAACATGTACTACTGCTTGAACCTCAGAAAACACATAACTAAAATATGGAAGGCCCTATTTTACAAGTAATACCTATAAACTGGTCTACATTGGTATAGTAATTATACTGAACACATTACATATAAACATCACTTTATATTATATATTGAAATTATAAAAAACACAATCACTGACCTTCACCAGCCCAAATATATTCTTTACAGTATGTAAAGAAAGTTTTGGCTTTTGCTGTTACAGCTGGTCCTGTGGGCGACTCCTTATTATTCCTTTTATCTGAAACAGATCTCAAATCCGGAATTCTGAAAGTATAGTTAACTCCTCGGAGTTGACGGTATAAAGCCTATGCTGTTGAAATTACATTGTAAATAGAAATAACTCTGTGACTCTGCGCCAATTAATTTTGTTAACTTTGTTATATTTTATTAAGCCAAAACGCCCTGGATGACACGTGTTTCGGCTCAGCAGAGCCTTTCTCAAATCTGGGCTACTTAAACAGACTCTTTCTGTTGAACAATGACATTATTTCTCATTCTGTAATTCATCTGAATTCAAATAGTCAAAATATCGATCAAAACATCCCCCAATTAGTTGTTCCCCCACATATATCAATTGGTAAAACAAGTATATGCATTTTTCATTAATCAACATGTATTTTCATATTTCAATTGGACAGAGATTAGGGATGGGTAGTGGGGATGATTGTATAGGTCATGAGACAAAAACATTTTTGCAAATAGGATGTGCAAAACAAGAGGGAGAGGGAAGGTAAGAAGGTAACAAACGGGAACATGGAAGAATCAAATATACATAAAAAGAAACAAATAACATGGAGAGAGAAAAATATAAGATTGTTAGCAATGATTGCGAGATATTATGTAATTGAAGTTGAATCTATTTTCTTACTCGAATACAGGGTTACTTACCCAGAAATTCAAAATATGTTCACTGATTGTGTTGGTCAGGTTTTATTTATATTGGGTTCAATCCCATACTTGCATATAAAAAAATATATTTAATACCCTTCTTTTCATGTAAAACGAAAAGCTATTTCTAATTAATACTGCATTGGGTGTTTGCGATATTTACTATGGTCACTCATATGTTTAACGTGATCGTGTACATATATTTATATCCTTCACATCTAAAATTACGTGATTACTGTACTCAACTACTGTACAAACATTATTAGTATATACCATTTTTTAAAAATGTATATTCATTGTCTAGATACAGACAGTCATAATAACAGCTTGCTCTTTAAGTTAATGTCATTCTGCTCACTTGGTTGTGTGAGACTGACATTTGCTTTAACTAACGGAATCTTAATCGCAACTGACAGGAATCCCGTTTTTAGACTATTTCTCAAATCGTGCCATGACATGCTTACTACTCATTGTTGTCTGAAAAATAATATTTTTAACTCTAAACCGCGTTTGCTTAACTTATCGCTTCAAATTCACTGTGTTGGCATGTAGTACGTTGTTGGCAACGCCGTCGCCATCTTGGAATCTCTTGTTATAGAGGTTTCCATGACAACGAGGCGTCCTCTCCACCATTTTGTTAACTTCGTGTTATAAGCATTGCTATGGTAACCATGCGCTTTCTTTTAGTAAATATATCATTAAACTAAATACGAGCGTATTAAGATATATTACTTTGTACATGTTTTAAATTTGTAGTTTATTAGTTGTACGTCTCGCGTTATTGTTATCCTGAATTATTACATAGGTAAACTCATTGACATTACTACCCTGACTGCAATCCAACAAAACATTTGGAATGATGCTCAATAAGTCAATCTGGATCCATGATTGTAAGCTTGCCTCACGTTTCTCCAATAGACTATATATATATATTCCTCCTCTTATCTCTCGTGACATCACAGTTATATCAACAGATTGTTTACCATTAGTGCAATCATTGCTTTTAAGTTCATATTAAGTGTGATATCAATTTGCAAAGATACTCAATATCCATAAATATATTATCCAAATAGGTACAACACTTAAAGTATAATTTATTAGTCTTTTTGTAGATATGATCTAACGGATGTATACGAATTGTTCGTTTGACAATTGCTCGAATTACAATTGACCTTTTCACTATTGACCGAATTGTGAAGGTCAATTGTAACATATATGCGGGGGGAAACCCCCCGCAACTCCCTACCCAGCCCAAACCCGCCCCAAACCCTCAAGCCCACACTCAAAGATACAACACCATTTAATTGTCTTTGTTTAGGCCTGTCACTGTAGTGTCAAAGTAACAGATGAGTCTTGCTTCCGCTTGCCATAATGCTCTTATCCTATCCCCGCCCCTTTTGGACAGGGTGACAGAAAAAGAAGCAATGACATTTGATATGGGAAATAAATGTTTCTCAAACCGTAGCATAACATGTACTACTGCTTGAACCTTCTTCAGAAAACACTGAACTAAAATATGGAAGGCCCTATTTTCCAAGTAATACCTATAAACTCTTCTACATTGCTATCCTAAATATACTCTAAATATACTGAACACATTACATATAAACATCACTTTATATTATATATTGAAATTATAAAAAACACAATCACTGACCTTCACCTGGCCAAATATATTCTTTACAGCTTTTTTCTTAAATGCCATAAAGCAAGCAACACCAACATCCCAGAAGGAAGAATAGTGTGCAGGGAAGTAAAGCTGTACAATATATTATTTTCAAATGTAGTCTTCTCAAATCTGTAGATAAAAAAAGTATACATAATAAAACAATACCTGTTATCGATAATACTTTCGAAAATCTGCAATTTCAAAGAGGAGCTTTGCCAACTGAACAAATTAATGGAACCCAGAAGGTTTTTAGTGAAAGTGATAAAAGAAAAAATGCATCAAATCTGTTATTAAGTAAAAAAACAATGATTTTTAGAAGAAAAGATAGGAAATGTGCTATCAATTTGAAACAGAGGAATAAAGATATATATAGGAAAAGGCACCACACTTGAGTTTTTACAAATCTTTGGAGAACTGTGAAAACAAATCTAGATATGTTGTAAGGCATTTTTTGCAAAAGAGAAAAGTAGAAGTAATAATAAACAAATCTTTTCATATGAAAAGAAAATGTTATCATTCTTGTATTGAATAAATTTAAGAAATGACTTAAGGTGACTTCACCATTCCATAGAAATATAGAAACAGTTAATGTGCTTACACCTGACAACTTTTGTGACATGTTTGGCAGAGAGCGGAAACACACTTCTCATTCAGAAATAATTTTTAATGAGGAGAGTTACATTCAAGGAAAGAACGTGCCTCTTGCTATTGATAAGAGAGGGAATAGCTATGAAGTCCAAAACAGTGTGATTTCTAAAAAAGAAGCAATGCTAAGGTCTGATAATACGGAAATTGACAGTTTAGGTCAGTCTAGAATAAAACCTAAAAAGCAAAGTGATGTTAGGCGTGCAATTTTTGGTGCAATATTGATACAGTTTCTTGTATAGTCTTATTTAAAGAGATTTTGGAAATTTTGTACAAAAATAACAATGTTCAAAGACAGATCAAGATGATACAGAGAATAGATGACTGTGAAGTTTGTGAAAAAATACGACTACTGGGTCACTCTCTAGCTTGTCTTGATAAAAGTAGATGTAAGAGTCAGTTTTATCATATATGGATGCTGGCTGCACATCATACTACAATTAGATACCTTGTATTTAAACGATATGGGCTCAAAACATCAAGTATGTCTCTTGCACATTTAAATCAAACACTTTTGACTGGAACTGTGGAAAGTGTAGTTTGTACACTGCAAATGATAAATATAATGTATTTAAAAGAGTATGTGTACGTATCTATAAAACACTTACAGCAAGTGGAAATGATGATCCTATGATTTCAAAGGATCTGATATTTCAACAGTATAAAAAAAGTGTTGCAATGTGACCATGTGACTCTCATCTCACACTCCAATTGTACTGAGAAGCTGCTAGAAGCAGCTGTCTGTCTCATGGCAGTGTGGCTTGATGGCTTGCTGGATTCTTCCTGTTCCTTTCAATAGGTCCTTTCCTCTAACCCTTTTAATCATGTCGGGGGGTGGCGCCTCTCAATCGCTCCATACTCTGGAGGGGCTGCTGCTACGGCTGCGGGCAGTGTGGTTCCTGCACTTCTGCCTCTGTGTTTGCCTCGCTCTGCTGCTTTCCTCCCTCATTGTGGGTGTGCAGTTCCTATCCTGAATCTGGTGTCACCATAAAGGACAGTGAGTCACAGGTACATTCTGCCGATGGCTCCGGTGTTTCTGTCTTTTTTGTCTGCACCGGACGCCAAGTCTGACTGAACTTTTGTATATCACACAATGCCAGGATTAATTAACTTTTTACTGGTCTCCCCGGTCACTCAGTCTGTGTGCAAAAATGATTGCTTGTCTGAAGTTTTAGCCCACAGCTCTCGTAAGAGAGAGCGTGTGCATGTTAATCGACTTGAGTTATCTTATGAGGCTGTGGGTTTTCAGGATATGCCTTATGCTACTCCAATCAGAGGCCTGGCTCCCCTTTCAAGGAGCCCAGCTTCCAAGTACAATGCCAATAAAACCTATGTAGCCACAGGAGTAGCTAGTTCCATTAAAAATCATCAGGCAAATAATGTGAACTAAACTATCCCCACTCCCACTGGTAAGGCCTGACAGGGTGAATAGAATTGACATGGCCATACAGGCTTTTCCTCAAGCCTCTTCAAATAAAGGGAAATTGTCACCTGCCACCATTTTGGCATCCCCTCCCTGGGTGGAAGGGGCTGTTACATCCGCCTTCCCCATTCTCTTTCTGGGTCCATCTCTTCTCAGGCTGTTGATATGAACTGTAGTCCTAAGCCCTGGAGTATTTGGAAAGACACTATCATAAAGGAATCTAAACCCTGTGACACCTTGGAGGACTTTAAACAGAAAACATACACTGGGTGTTGCCAGCCGGTAACCCTCTGCTGCACTCTAAATGGGATATAGTCCCAGGTACATTTAAGGCCAGTTGAGAACAGGGAACTCCTCCCTGGAGACAGCACTCCCAATTGGTCAATGCAACAAAAACATTTGGGTGTGTAGATTTCAAACTTAAATTTCCTTATGTTAATCAAGTGATGCACATCCGTGCATAAATAAGCCTGTCCTCCTGATTTAGCACAGTCAGGAACCAACAAGACTGCAAATACAGGTTGAACAGGTAAACAAAATATTCAATATAACAAAATTCAAAGACGACTGATTAAGCGTCAGTGTGCAGAACAGAAAGTAATACATGATAGGCATTCATCAATACAGTTGAATACAGTGTCATATCTAAGCTGCTAGTCTACTCTAAAAACCAAAAAATTTAATTGAATTTATGCATTCAGGATAATGACAGAAAAGTATTTCATCAAATTGATATATGTGCATCCCATACATGTGAGCAGTGAAATTCCTTCTGCTCAATCACTCATCCTAAACACTCCTATATGTTCATGAGTGCCAACGCGTTTCGGATTTCAGCAAATCCATCTTCAGGGCAGGGCGTGTTAAGTTTCATGATATTTTCGGGACAAATTCTTAAGGAATCTTCTTAGAGAAATGAAGAAAGACTAATTAGCTCTGTGTAGTTCACTGGTAAGATGGAAATTTGGGTTCCTTTAAACAGACACTAACCTTATCATTGACGAAATAGAAGATATTCACCTCAACCTGCATTAAAAACACAGATATAGCATATCTCAACTATCATTTCCATAGAATTGACTTACGTAGTTATTTGGCACAAAAATACTGGTAATTACAGGTATCCCTACTCACCCGGTCAGAAGGCAAGCTCGTCGCCCTGGGTATTAGTATGATGCTGGACAGTTACTCACAAATAAACAAGCTAAAAGATTCAAAAAGAGATAGAGGCCACTTAGGGGAGCCTGAAAGGTCACTCGGCATTTCTAAAATCACGTGGATATGCTGATAAAGCTATCCATACACAGTAGTATCATCAAGTGCTGTAAACAGTTCAGTACGCACATATTACATGCGTATAACAGATAATCTAGGGCTTATCACGCAATATCTCACTTATAGTGGGTAAGTGAACTGACCGAGACTGATCGTTGTTAAGATGGATTTCTGAACTCTGACCTGGAGGGGCGGAGGTTCAGAAGGCCAGCCTAGTTTCTTGGAACAGGGTAACCTCTGGATAAGCCAGACCAATCAGGGTAGCGATTCCCTGGGAAATCCGCCAGCGGTAATAGCGCAAATTTTCAGCGGATTTCCCCCCAGCTCAGAGCTGGGGAGAAATCCGATGAAGCCCTGATGTGGCGGACCCTTAAATCCGGCGGTAATAGCACGACCGCCGGATTTAAGGGTTACCGCCAAACTCGTGATGAGGCCCAAAGTCTCAAGAGGGGTGAGGGTGACTGAAATACCTCAATGAGCACACAAAGCAAGGACACTTACAAATTAATCCAGACAGGTGTTATATTAAAAATATAGACACATTTATTACAAGGCCTTTGTAACATCGACCATAGCAAAGAATCACAATAATACTAAAATAAACCAACACATCACAATCAATACAATATATATACAAGACCGAGGGGTCTAAGGAGTTAGAAGCATGAAATATGTAGACCACCTACATGGGGAGGAAAACAGGCAGTGCAAGTAATCGTTAGACCCAGTTCGACATCAGAAATACACCTAACTAGGAGGCAGTCCAAGCCCTACGAAGAGAGGAGCCTTATGCTCAATAGTACATGCACATGCTTGTGCCAATGGACAAAATAGGATCTCTTCAAGGGTCTCTGACAGCTCAGGAAGGTGGATGAGGCGATGAAGAACAAGTCTCCACTACTCAAGCAAGACCTCCACTTGCGGGCAGCGGCATGGTGAGAGTGTAGGATGGATCTGCTATTTTGCAACAGCGGTAGAAAAGAAATGGGCTCCTGCGCTAGGGGCCACCGGTTGGGGTATGGACTACTCACCGGTCCCCGACGCAGGCAGATCCAGACTTCGCCAGTTCAGTTCACGTTGCTGGCAGGTTCGGATGCGACAATCAGGACGTCTCGACACCGGGTAGATTCCGCAGTAGTAGGATTCAGGGTCGAGGGGGTCACCAATGCAGCGAACGTGCACAGGTCGTTACCACAGCAGGGCAACACGGCAACCACGTTTACTCTGGTCCGGGCGCACTCGTCTCACTTCAGACCTGGGAATGCCAAGTGTACAAAATTCGGTGTGAGGGTGCCGTGAACAGCTAGCAGTAGGCCAAGTTCCGAGGGCTTCCCCGAAATGGCAGCGGCGACAGCGCTAACGTCCTGTGTAAGCTGGTCAGCCCACTGGTTGGCTCAGGGACACTTCCGAAGAGGCTTACTTGCAGGGTTTGATGAAGGTGCCGAAAATAGTTGGTCCCACTATTCCAATGGATCGAAGTGTCTTCGCAGACCTTCTAAGACGAGTAGATGCAGAGGGGTCTTGCAGGCCGACAACGGGCTCAGGATGCCAAACCTTCCAGTGGATCACCAGCGGTTCCTCGACTCGGTTTCTTGTTGAAGGATACTTGGCTCCTTATCACTTGATCGGTGTGAATGCAGGAGATCAGCATGGTAGTGGTGTTTTCGGCCTCCTCTTATCCAAAGTTCCCTTCGTGCCAAAATGGAGAAGACCCAATGGGAGATCTGCTCACAAACACTCACTCCATACGTGGACCAATCACGGACCACAGTGGTCCCAGGCATTGAGGACACTGCAGACTCTCTGGCACCCAGGATGTGTATTGGGAACAGACATCCCAGCCCACATCCTGGAGGCACACACACAAGGCATGCAGAAGCCCGCAAAAGCTTTGGGTTTTGCAGGAAAGTGCATGACCAAATAAGGACTGACCCGGGCCAGCTCGACCTGGGGAAGGTGAAGGGGCAAGATGGCCAAAGGACAGGACAAAGAACCACGTGGCATGGCCATTTTGGAGCCAGGCCACCTATTCATGCCAAATGCAGTAAGCGCGGATAATATGGCAAAAAACGTTTTCAAAACATAAGATAAACGATAGCTGCCACCAGTCCTGCCCGTGACACACCTGCACAGTTCATAATAAGTCCAGCGAGAGTTTCTAGGGCCTTTGGAATGACTAGAGACCCAAGAGTGCGGTAAAGTAAGTTACATTGCACTCTTGTTACATGTTGCACAAAAGCTGCAACATGAGGAAAGGACTAAGGGAAACAAAGTCTTGTTTCCCAGTACTGACTGTCTTAAGGGCTTGTCAGTTTCCCCATAAGAATTGAGTGAAAGCCCAGAGGAGTGCAGCGGAGGGCTGCGCTTCTCTGGCAAAGGTTAGATCAGGGTGTAATAAGTAAATAATTAATAATCCACATTCTAAAGAATTCCCTCTGAAGAATGTTCAGTCATGTATGACAATATGAACAGAAACATGTTGGAATAGTGGTTTCAAAGACAACTGTTGAGGATTTTATGTTTCAATTTGTGATGTTGTATGTTATAGTATACTTTATGTGATGCACTTTATGATTAGCACAGGTGATTTCCTTCCATTGTATGTCTTTCAAGGGTCAATGTGCGGGATGTGTATGTTTTTATAAAAACTGTGAAAACCTTTTATGACGAAGATATTTTTAAGTAATAATTTGGTGAATAAAAATAAATTCATGATTGTAATTCAAACTGAAGTGTGCAGGTCATCCATTTTTTCAGGGTGTAATGTACTAGAAGAATCTGCCTTTATTCTGTGGGTTAATCCGATATTTTTATATTTGTATTTAAATCTTTCTCCTCTGTGTATTATTGTAGATCAGGGTGTAAAACAGCAGCAAAACGTTTAGGGGTTGACACATGGAGGGAAAATTACATTCATATATGAAATCTTTCCTAACAATCGTCATGCTCATACATGTAAATTCTGAATGTTGCACGGATTGAGTGCGTTCAGAGAGAATCGAGTAAATGGGCAAAGCAGGAGGTGCTGCCATGACAATTGTAGAACCAGACCTTAACGGATCCCAAAGCACACTGGACTTGAGCCGCCCATCAGCCAGACGCTCTGCTCAATTCTGCATAGTGCTTTTAGGTTTCCATGGGAGCAGCATGCTCACGTGCAACGTCCATGGTCACCATGTTGGTGTGGGCACCATTTTTAAATCGATACAATCGCATAGATGATGATAGATTCAATAATCACAGTGTGGAAGTAACCTTAACATTATCATTTAATCATCCACACCGCTCCACCATAAATGTTCTGAGTAGTAGAAGGTAACTAGGTATCACATGTAGATATGTTTGCCATGGGACCGATACGCATGCGCATCACCAGCCACGGCACTCTCCTATGTACACAATCAAGGTCCGCATAGTAACAAGTCAATCAGTAAGCTAGCCAGAGAAAACAGAGTAAAGTACAGCATAGTGCCCGTAAGCAAAGAGCCAATCTCCAGGGTTTCAGAAATAGATTCAGAAAAAGAAACACCCCCCCTCCCCCTTTTTTTAAACTGATATATTGTCTGCATGGAATGAGGACTGTGGGGGTTATTAGAAGAGATACAAACGTGGGAGGCAGGGCACCACCACAGTCAATGACTCATCCACAATGCATCAATACCAAGGGAGCATAGTACATAGACATACCAGTTCACCTATCCTAATTGTTGTGATCCACTAGAGTCATGCATCAATTTCTCTTACAGAGTGAAGTATTCTAAAAGGCAATTTGATCAAGTGAAAGCAAATTTTGTTACACAAAGCACATAAGGTCAAATTTGCAATTCATGGCTCTTGGGCTCAGGCAATCTAGTAAATCAATCCAAACAATCTCCCTCTGTAACAGTGTTTTGTGTACATCTCCCCCTCTCAAACCTACTTGCACTTGTTCCAAAATAATACATTTCAATTGA
Organism: Ambystoma mexicanum; assembly: GCF_040938575.1. Lineage (NCBI taxonomy): Eukaryota > Metazoa > Chordata > Amphibia > Caudata > Ambystomatidae > Ambystoma > Ambystoma mexicanum. The sequence goes on from NC_090922.1 coordinate 1,168,479,302, forward strand.
GCAATAGAATGTCTCGCTTCAACAAAATGCATTGACACTGATGATCTAAGATATTTGGTCCGAATCTTCAACTTATGTTGAGTCCTTCTCAATTTTGCCTTCCTTGTGGTGATCTCCATGTAGTAGAAATCACAGGGACATTTGAACGCATATATAACATTTGTCGAATCACACGTGCAAGAATGTTTTAATGTGATGGATTTACCTGTGTGTGGATGTCAGATCGTGTTCCACGATATACTAATGCTGCAATGCTGACAGTTGAAGCAAGGTTATGTGCCTCTGTATCTTGTGCACGCTGCCTGGTCCATCGGAGTCTCTGCTCTAATCAGGCTGTTTCTGAGAGCCCTACTATTTCTGTATGCAAAAATGGGAAGTTGTTGGAAAAGTGACTGTGTCTGAGAGTCCATTTGTAACATCGGCCAGTTCCTATGGACGATACTCCTGATTTTTATACTTTGAATGGAATGCATAGTCACATACACCATGCAATCATCTTTGTTCTTATTTTTTAATGTGAGTAGGGTATCTCTCTCGATGGTCACCACCTTCTCTTAAATTTTAGTGATAGATGCTGGGTTGTACACTTTTTCCCTGAACTTTTGGCATAGGGTGGCTGTTTGTCTCACATATTCTGTTTCCTCCGAGATGTTCCTCCGATAGCGTAGAAATTGACTTAATGGTACACTGTCAATTGTCCTATGCGGATGGAAACCTATTTCCAACAAGAGGCTATTCCTGTCTGTTGTCTTAGTGAAAATCCTGGTCTCCAAATTCACTCCTTTGGTGTAAACTTCAACATCCAAGAAGTTGATCGTTGATTTGCTTGTCTATGTGGTGAACTTAATTCATGGATGCATTCCGTTCATCATGGAGAAGAAATCTGCTAATTCATCACCCGGGCCAGACCAGATGCCAAAAACATTGTCTATGTATCTCACAAAGATGGTTACATGTCAGCACTTGCTCTGTTTCTAGATAATACATATAGGTGTTGGCATAGGCCCGGGCCATGGCAGTCCCCATGCTGGTTCCCGAGAGTTGTAGGTAGTATCTATCTTGGAATCTGAAGAAGTTGGTCATTAGTACCAATTTGAGTAGTGTAAGCACAAAAATGTTGTCCCCTTGGCAGTTGTCAGACTTCAATAGCAGCCATTTGACTGCCTCTAGGCCAGCTTCATGCGCAATGTTGGTGTATAGAGACGTTATGTCCATTGTAAATAGAGTATCCCTTTCATTGACAAAATCAACTTCCTTCAGTTTTTTAAGGAAATGCATGTTATCCTTGATATACATTGGAGTTTCCTGTATGAGGGGTTGTAAAATGTTATCCAGGTATCTCGCAAGGGGTTCCAGAAGGCTATCGCTTGCTGCTATAATGGGTCACTCTGGTGGGTCCGCTAGCCTCTTATGAATCTTCGGGAGAATATATATTACTGGGGTGATGGGATGTGCCTTTTCCAGGAATTTACGGGTCACCTCTCTATTTTCTGCCTCAGCCAATATTTTCTCTTTCTCTGTTGGGTTGTTGTCAATTTCTTTATAGGTTTCTTGATCAGACAGTTGTCGTTCCACCTCCACGATGTATTTACTCTTGTCCATCAAGACTTGTCTGCTGGTTTGAAGATAATTTCATTGTTGTCCAACAATCTCTTGAGGGTTTTCATTCGCTCGCCGTAATTTCCCCCGTGAATGCCTATTATGTATTATATTGTGTTCTGCACACTGACGCTTAATCAGTGTGTTGTCTTTGAATTTTGTTATGAATAAATATTTGGCTTGCCTGTTCAACCTGTATTGCAGTCTTGTTGGTTCCTGACTGTGCTAAATCAGGAGGACAGGCTTATTTACGCACGGGTATGCATTACTTGATTAACATAAGGAAATTTAAGTTTGAAATCTACACAGCCAAATGTTTTTGTTGCATAGACCAATTGGGACTGCTGTCTCCAGGGAGGAGGCCCATGTTCTCAACTTGCCATAAATGTACCTGGAATTATATCCCATTTAGAGTGTAGCACAGGGTTACCCGCTGGCAATAACCGGTGTATGTTTTCTGTTTTTTATGTTTGGATCTCAAGTGGCCTCGAGGTTTACCCAGCTCCACCTAAAGTTTAACTAACCTACGACTGGAATAGATAAGAAGGAGCCCATGTTGTGCCTCCCATCCCACAATTTTACCTCGGAGGACTTTGCCACATGGTTAGCGTCTGTAGACATATCTGCACAGATAAGAACGCGCAAGCAACCAATGTCTTACCTGTGAGACTGCCTCTCATTAGTAAAGAAAACTCTTCCACACAGACAGACTTGTCTTTAAAGGAATTTGAAGATGATGCATCTTCATTGAGATCCCTGCGCACAGGCATTAGTCCGGAGTAGCAACCTCCCTGGAAAGAAGCACCACATTTCCCCCCCGGTCAGTGAACAAGTCACTACAGACCTGCAGTTCCTCTATATCTGAGCCTGTCTTTGCTCCCTACGAATGGATGCCTGGCTGAGCGACATGAGTCCTTGAACCCTGGAACGGCTAACCTAAGGACTGTATGTATGAAATAGTCCAACATGCCAACAACTGAGGATACAGCCATCAAAGCCATGATTAACTTTATTATTACCAAAATTCCAAGACCTTCCAAAATGGAAGCTAGAGGCAAATCCTGAGCACAATAGACCTGGCTAATTGGTGCACCCAAGGGAACAGAGACTGTATTCTGGTGGGGTGCGGAGCATGCATCTTTCCCAGGTACCTGAGAATGAGTAAATATTTGCCCATGGGCTTGGCGAGCCTTGTTCTTATAGTCTGAGCTCATTATATTTAATTGTAATTTTATATGTCTTGCAGTCTGACCCTTTTTCATATATAAATTGCTTGTTTTTTGTATTGCTTGTTCATGTGGTTTTCTCGTAGTGCTTTGAGGCCTGTAGTAGTCATCGAGTAGTAGTAGTCGAAAACTTACCTTTCGAGGGTCACAGTTTTGTGTATGTACTGCGACGCAGTACTCTGCAGGGGAGAGAGACTTTGAAGTGCTTTTGAGACTCTGGTCTCAGAGCACGAGAAGACTTGCACCCTACCTAAATAAGGCCCACCCTACATCTTCCTCCCTCCACCCGCCCTTTCTTATCACTGTGGTTGGTGTCCCCCCTACCCTCCTTTCCCCTCCTCTCCTAGTGTGTTGTGTGTTAAAAAAACAAAAAAAAATACAAAACAACAAAAAATAAAAAAAGGCTCTTTTCAGAGCAGCCTTTCACAGTCAAAAAATAGAAGTGGGAAATAAACTGAGCAGGCTACTGTTTTTTTTTTTTAGAAGTCCGCAGACAGTTTGTGAATATCAAAGGAAATTGGAGTATTGACCTATCAAAATGATTGCACTTTTCTTTGGAAGGAAGTGGTGGCTTCTGAAAAGAGCCTTTTGTGGTATTTTTTGTATTTAAAAAACTTATAAAAATCAACACCTACTGCAAAAAAGCTGGCTGTAATTTCACAAAAGGACGCAATGCATCTTGTACATTTCTCAGAACCAGCATAAGTAAGATGGACTCCATCTCTACCAAAAATGTTTGTGCTACGAAACATAATATTTTCATTGTGAAAAGAGGACATGCCAACATCTCTTAGAAAGGCACAAAGAGCCCTATTGACAGTACGCCTCGCTTTCTCTATTTGTGGACCAAATGAAGAAGAACGCAGCCACATTTGTCTTTGCGCAATACGAGAAAAAATCACTTGGGAATTTGGAAACCTATCCATCACCTTCCCAAATCCTTCTTTCATCGCAAATTGCAAAGACATTCCTGACACATGTCCCAAACTATTCCTCCACAATTAATTATAATTATGTCTGGATGATGCTCTGTCTGCAAACTAGCACAGAGAGGTAGCAAGTCTAGCCACTTCATTTCGCATACTCCATGCCAGTGCACTTCCAAATGCTGGAATCCAAGATCTGCAGCTACTCTATGCATTTTGCATGTACCTCCAACCAATGTATCCATGAGTCTCCCAAAATGCAGACAATCTGTTTTCTGAAACACAAACTTTACTGACCAATCAATTCCTCTGCTCATTTTCATTTGCATGCCTCTCTACCCCAAAATCCCTGTATGTAATTTGCGGTGCAGGCTTCCGTTATATCCGCGGACATATCGTAACCTAGACAGTCCTTCTACCATTTCCACTTCACTCTCTGTGCCATTGCCTCATTGGATACAGGTAAACAGTCACACAGCCATCCACCAATCACATTCAAGACCTCTACATCTAACTGCATCATCAGAGTTCAGCACTTCAAATGTACTGTAGATTACTCTGAGTACAAGTTTCATATCATTGGAAAGCACCTACTACAAAAACTACTGCACTAGTCTCCAAGATTTCTACTTGCAGCTGTATGCATATCCACATGCATGAATACAAACAACATGTATGCATTTTTTCTGCCCAATACAAATACAAATCTTATGAATGCATATAAACAGAGTAACTGTCACTTAATCTGTTTAACCTACAAAATAAACTTACTGTCATTTTTCCCATCTACTATAATCAACTGTCAGTTCCAAACCTGCCTGCTACCGAAACACATTTTTACACACACAGCTATCTAAAAAATTACACACAGCCAGGATAAGTTGAAGCACCTTCCAACACTCACACAGATAAACACTAACATTTGAAAAAATCCCAATTGCAATAACACCACTACATGTACATCACATCCTTCTGATTTATTTCCCACACCTTCACAAATGCATACATTCCATGCTTTTCTATAAAGTCTGCTATTTACCTTATAAAATTTGCAAAATAAGTATATCATTATTTCTTCTGTCTCCTAATATCCAATAACACAGCCTTAAGAAACCAAGTGTGTTTCATATACTTTCTATTCTACTTATTTGCATAGCATGTTGAACTAACATAATGTAAATAAAATATGAAGGCTGCACATAGTCAAAGGAAACTACATACTATACACACACACAATGACTAACTTCTTTCCTTTACAATTACAGTGAAGAGCACTCTCCTGAAAAGCAGCAGAATCTGAAGTACCAACAACAACTCAGAAGAAACTTAATCTTTCCACACAAAAAAAGTAAGTACAATACTCAATACTGCCATAATATGCTTACTGTTACTCAAACACACTGTGTGGTTGATTCATGGTATTTGTGCATTATAAAAAGATAAGAGCACCATTCTGGCCACAAATACCCATTTGTTAAACAGGAATTTGCAGACAGTATTCTGCACAAATCCCTGTTTTTTTGGCACACAAATGACATAATTCAGCCTCTAGAATGTTATTATTGCAGAACAAAGTACTGTTTTAATCCTGTACCGTTAGATTTAGTATTTGTGCTTCTCCTCACCACTAGCTTACTTTCTACTGTCATCTGAACCCCAGTATAGTAACACACAAATAGAAGAATAGCCTCCACAGACCATTTCATACATCTCTACCATCATATTCAGACACTCACGCACACAGCACACAAGCATTGCAGAACAACCAACCCATACCTTCTTTATTTTTTTCAACAGACCCCAACCAAAAAGCAAGTCTGTAGAAAACAACGTAGAAGTAGAAGTAGAGCAAGTGAAAAAAAGAAGCATCCAAAATAAGCATCCATCTCTAGCAGAATTTGTACAAAAAGTTCAAACAAAAAAGCTAATACAGTCATTTAGCAAAACTAAACATGTTTCCAGTACAGAAACTTTGCCTCCTCTATCAAAATGTAAAAGGAAACAGAAAACGATTTTCAAGAATTCAGCTACCACTACTGCTAAAACTGCTCCTATATATCTTGATATAATGGCAAGTAAAAATACCCCGAAAAATATTTTAGCAAAAATGTTTTGCCACAGAGTCCTTCAAAATCTTATAGAAACAGGAGAGAAATCATACAATCCTTAAAACCTACCATAGAAAATTAATATTAAAAGACTTGATAGACAGTAAAATCCTACTCAAAAGAAAATTATTTATTTTAGTGTTTAAAAGAATGAAACCACTCACAAAACTAATTAGTAAATTACAAAAAAGACTTCTCAATAAATGGAATGTCAACAAAAATAACTTCTTAAATATCTGTGGAGGTGAATGGAGTCACACCACAAACGCAGAACCATATTTTAATGAAGAAGCATACAAACAAAAGCAAACAAATACAATTGCTATACATAGCAGTGGACGAGGTTATCAAAAAATTAATAGTACCATAATGCAACAAGAAATTCTGTTTACAAAATTGTCCCCTGAAAACTTAGAATTACCTCTCCATTCGACTGGACGAAAACATCCAGTATTCAAATGGTCATGCACGTCAATGTGTAACATTCCCCAAAAATATTTCAAATCTTTACGCCAATTTCTCAATCAATATGTGAAAGGCAAAGACAAAATCAAAATGAAACTGCTGCAAAATATGGATACATGTCCAGTACGTAAATAGACAGGGCTACAAGGACATTCATTATCCTGCATTTCAGGACCAATTTGCAAAAGCAGCTTCCATCATATCAAAATGATATCAACTCATCATCCAACTATAAGAAATCTAGTCTATAAACTGTACTATGCCAAAAGTCCTGCATGAGTACTAGCCAATTTAAATAACAATCTTCTACATGGTACAGCCAAAGAACTACTTGAAGAAATTGACCATAACCAGCAAAAATATTTTGGAAGTGAAAGCCACTTACAAAACGCAATACCTTTACAACAAACTAGCAACAATAGTACACATGGCAACCATCTACTACACACATACAAAAAAGAAATACTAAAATTTAAAAGTACATCCGCCGAAATACCAAACCATGTGTGTGTGTGTTGCCGCAGAACTTTTTATAAAACTAACACAAAAACTATAGACATAACATGCAAAATAGACGACAATGAAGATTCTAAATGGTTTGAATTAGCCCTCTATCTTATAGCAGAAAAAAAATATGAAATAACTGACCCTTTCATACTTTGCAGTTACTGCACTACAAAACTTGACAACAACCAAAGTCCTTCACATGATATCACAAATAATTTGGAATTATTTCCACTACCAAAATCCCTGCAACAATTCAATTTATATGAGAGCATCATAATTCAAACAGTAGACCCATTTCAAGCAATAATACATCTTCAACCAAAAACAGCAACATTACCTCCCTCAGAATTGGTAAAAGGTATTCATGGCAAAGTAGTTTATTTACCATTAAATCTGGCAGAAAATGTACACACTCTAGGAGTACAAGGTCCAATAGAACAATATTTAATTTTCTTAGTAAATGGTGTGCCAACAAAAGACAAAATAATTGGCAACAACTTGTCGACTTACATAAAGTTAGACAAGTATTGCAATATTTAAAAGACAATAATGAATACTGCAAAGAAATAAAGATTGAAGAAAACTTAAGTGGAACAACTGAAATAATTCAAGCGACACGAGAAACTGGTCAATTTGAACTTCTGGATACCTACGCAGTATCCAATATTTTAGACCATTATACATTTCATCCATTGCACTCTAAAGGCAGCATAGATGATGCACTAGGAACATACCAAATGCGACAAACCAAAGGATCACCAATGAGCATATGGGAAAAAAATATAGAAGCACATGCTTTTCCTCTACTATTTCATACTGGCAAAGGAGGAAGATACGATGACAGACCCACTCAAATAACAGCATCAGAATACCGCTCATTACAAATGTATTCTGAAGATCCCAGATTTAGACAAAATGTGGAATACATATTCCGCCTACTCTTTGAAAGTGAACTAGCAACTCTATGTTACAGAGTTGCACATATATTGAAATCAGGAACACAGTTTCAAAATATGTCGGCTGCACAATTAAGACAAAAAGTGCAAGAAAAAGATGAGGTTTTACAATCATGTATTACAAAATGTTTGCAAACATGCGTGGTATGAAACAATACTGGTTCTGACGTCGCGGAGATGTAATTTGTATGATCAGAAACCTTGGGCCACCCACTTGGTTTGTTACATTAAGTTGTGCAGAATATGCATGGGAAGATTTACATGATTTCCTACGCATATCAAACAAAAACAAAACAAACATAGATATACTAACACCTGGATAACTTTGCTCTCTAGATCCTGTTAATTTTTCAAGATATTTCCATCATCGTTTCATTCCTGTGCTACACTTTATTTGTAATAAAACTGTTCCTCCACTTGGAGAAGTGCAACACTCCTTTTGGAGAAAAGAATATCAAGCCAGAGGAGCACCACATATCCACATGCTTTTATGGATTAAAGATGCTCCTAAATTTGGTCAAGACAGTGATGCCACTGTTGTGCAGTTCATCCAAAAATGTGTCACTTTTGAAATTCCTTCACACACAACAAATAGTGACCTTCATGCACAAATTGTACAATTTCAAAGACACACATATGGCCAATATTGTCGTTGCAAATACAAAAAGAAAGGGAAATACTACACCAAAAGCTGGTTTGGTTTCCCTAGACCAGTTACAGAAACAGGTGAAGTAAACAACTTCATGTCTTCAGTTAGACATAATGTTAAAGGTAAATCACCTAAGAACACATATTACATAAAAAGAAAAGAAGAATCAAAATATATCGATGATTAGAATGCAATCATTTCCCAATTATGGAATGCAAACATATATGTGCAGTACATTCCACTGCAGTTGCATGATATTTTACAGCATACTTAACAAAAGCCAAAAAAACAGAGCTTCAAGACCTCTGGAATGACGTATCATCGGACAAAACACAGAAATTGTACAGTTTAGGAATAAAAATGCTCTCTCATAGAGAATGTGGAGCCTACGAAGCTGCAGATCGTTTATCCAGTACTGGTTTGTATAGAAAATCTGAAAATATAGTATGGCTAAGTCTTGGTCCTGCTAAATCTAAGAGTTCTCAAATCATATGAACATAGAAACAATAGCCAAAAATGATCCAAACAGTCAATACATTTTGAAAAACAATTTACTAGACACATACTACCCGAACAGGAATACCACTTTGGAAAACATGTGTCTATACTACATAGCCCAAAAATTTGCATAGAAAAATAATATAAAACCTGATGAAAGCAAAGGTAGATATACAGTGACAGATTGTGAAGGCAGCTTAGTAAAACTTACTAAACCAAGTTTAATTAATCATATCAAATTGTCATTAAAAACTCCTCAACAGAAAGAACTATATTACATGTCCCTCCTACATCTTTTTAAACCATGGAGAAAAGAAGAAGAGTTACTAGATAACTATGACTGTTACGAAGATGCTTTCAAAGCAAATGAAAGCACTATCACTGATCTGAACTTTATGCAGTACAAAACAATGTTGCAAAATGAACAGCAACATGAAGAAGAACTCCACGCCTAACTAGATAAGGACACTCCCTACAGTAGTCAACCTTCTGTAACAGGAAGCCAAGAACCACTGGGACAGCCACTAATAGCAAATGAGGCAGAATTAGCTATGACAGAAGTAGAAAACACAATGTTTAACTTTGAAGAAGATACAGAAGATTTAACTGCACTACAATCAAAACTAAAGAAAGAGCAGCGCACCATTTTCGAAGAAGTAACAAAACAAATTGCACATGGTTTACAACATGAAAATAAAGAATGTACCTGCCAAAATTATAAACCTATAATACTATACGTCAGTGGTGAAGCTGGTTCAGGTAAAACATTCTTAATCAAAACCATCAGAAAGTTCCTTCAACAATTAACAAACAACAAACTGTCAGCTGTTGTAACTGCCCCCACAGGTTTAGCTGCCCACAACATAGGCGGTGTCACTTTACACCGATTACTACTCCTTCCAGTAGAACACCAAAACAAATTAGATTATTACACACTTTCTACAGAAGCTGCAATGGAACTACGCAGAGTTTTGAAACAAATGAAAATGCAACTAATAGATTAAGTGAGCATGGTCTACAACCTAATGTTGGCTTTGATTCATCTCAGATTGCAAGAAGTACTTAAAACAAACTACGAAGAACTCTTTGGAGGAAAACGCATTATTGTCTTTGGAGATCCTCTTCAATTCACACCATTGAAAGGTGAACCGATTTTTAAAACCTTAGGACACAAACTCTGCCGTAAAACTATTGGCAGCATAGGAAGTGTCAACGTTTGGTAACATTTCCAATACAGAGAATTAACAGAGAACATGCGCCAATCTACAGACCTCACCTATGCCAACATTTTAAAACGTATTAGAGTTGGTGTACTATCTCAAGAAGCATAAACAATATTAAAAACCCGGCACATCCATGCTCTTTATGGTGATAACTCATGTGCTACTGATGTTATGGAACAATTAGCACAAAAAAATGTCAATTGTATGGCCTTAATGGCAACTTTTGCAAGCTGTTCCAAATTCAATGAAACAATGTTAAAAAAAGAAATGCAACCAATAATTGGAATTTACTCAGTAGACAAACTGGACATACATGGTATTGCAAAACCCATCTGTCAACAAGACTAAATACCTTAGAAAATTCAATCTCAAACACAGCTGGCTTGGAAAAAATATTAAAATTATCCTTAAACTGTAGAGTAATTCTTAAACGTAACCTGGACGTGGAGCAAGGACTAGTTAATGGAGCACTGGGTACAGTTGTTAGCTTTCAAACATACCCACGTGACAACAACATTCATAGAGAACAATTTTCTCTAACTCTAGCATATGCAGTCACCATTCATAAATCCCAAGGTCTTACCCTTGACAAAGCATTAATAGATATTGTTAACACATTCTTTAAAGAAGGCATGAGCTACGTAGCATTATCACGCTTACGTACACTTGAAGGTCTATTTCTAATTAACTTTGATGCAAGTAAAGTCAACGCTGATATTACTTGCATTCTAAAAAACAATAGACTACGTTCACTATACACCCCGAATCTAAAAGCATATCCGTTTCCACAAAAAAGAAAACATAAAAGAAAACTAATTCAAACAGAGATGCAACAGAATCTGACTGCAAATCCTCCAGAGTAACAGAAGTTAACACTTCATCATTCACAATAAGTAAAGAAGAACCTATTAGTCAAAGTAACTTAGGTACTTCTTCAGAAAGGCAACATACACTCCGGAAAAAATTTCTGGGACACAGAACTCCCTGGTCAATTCAAATTTTCAAATCAAACTGGTGTAAGTTGTTATGCAAATGTAGCAATTAATATTCTATTTCAATTGCCACTAATTGTTGACAACATTTACTTACACAGTACAGACCAACTGTGTTTGCAAATGTTAGTCCGTCATAGAAACGCAAAAAACAACCCTGACAACACGTATAGTGTTCACGGAATAAGACAAAAGTTGGACTACTGTGCTGGAATGGTAAAATTTACTATAAACTCACAAGAAGATCCACAAGAATGTCTGATGTACTTACTACAAGTATTGGAAAAAACAAAAAGCATACCTATAAATCAAATCTTCCAGATTTCATACATGTGGAAACATACCTGCACTCTCTGCAACAATGTGACACAAGAAGAAATCTCTAATGGGCGCTTTGTGTATGTATCCATACCAAATTCTGAATCTTTTCCATTTCAGCAACTTGTACAACATGTAAACCATGCCAGATTATGTACTAACTGCAATTCAGATAATTGCTCCTTCTTACTAATACAAACACATAGTAACTACATAATACTAATGCTTCTATGTTACAATGCAGATGGTACCAAAAACAACTGCAAGCTGACTGGATTCAAATATGGTCAAGTATCACTTGGTAGAAAAACCTTCACAACAATAGGTTTACAGGCCGAGTCATGGAATTAATGTGCGCTGAAAATTCCCACGCAAGCATGCCAAACCGTGCGAATCGCAGTGCAAGTGCAAAAATTGCAGCAAAACCCGCGCACATCGATTCATGGAAGTCCGTGCGCGGGTAAATCTGGGATGTGTGCTGAAAATCTGTATGGCGCACGCCGGTGCACATGTCAGCTACGGCCACAGCGAAAGCGCACATAGCGCGGCTCACATAACAAAAGTAGGTGTAACACAGGACGTGACACACGGAATGGGGAACAACGTGTGAAAATGTGGGCGTCACAGGGGAAGTACAGGAGGCAAGTGCCCGGAACGCCCACACGCTCGCCTACAACACATATTCATGGAATCGAATAGGGCAAACCAGCTCATCGGCGAAGACGCGCACATGCCTAAACACGTATGCCACACGAACGCAGGCGGTAGCGTCCCTGCGCATGAAAAAAATGTGCACCAAAATGTGCGCTAACAAAAAGCACGTATATACAGCTCTGATGATTGTCCCATACTGTGGCCCTCTAGGACAAATGATGTGCAAAGGGGCACGCGACAAACACAAACACCCGCTGTGTCAAAAATTGCATGTGCGTGTATTTCAGGGGTGCGCGGGAAGTTTCACACGCGATTGGCCTTGGGCGAGCGGGGTGCGTGTAAATCTGGGGTTGCGGGAAGTTTCACACGCGATAGGCCCTGTGCGAGTGGGGTGCGTGTATTCCTGAGGTTCGCGTGAAGTTTCACACGCGATTGGCCTGGGTACGTGTAAATCTGGGGTGCGCAGGAAGTTTCACACGCGGCAGGCCCTGTGCGAGTGGGGTACGTGTATATCTGGGGTGCAGGGGAGTCCTACATGTGAATTGGCAGTGTGGGTCCTCCCAGGTTTTCCCTCTACACCCTCCACGGCCCCTGCAGGCAGCCCACACCACAGGGGACTACCCTGCACCCCTGGTCATGTCCCGCAGGCAGCCCATCCACCATGGGCATGCCCCCCAGCCAAGCCACATGTCACCTTGCACTACTGATCACCAACGCATGACCCCCTCGACCCCCACACCCCAGCGGTGCAGGGCACCTGCCAGCAGGCCCCCACTCATGTCCCCTTGCACCCCATCCCCCAGCAGTGCAGGGCACCTGCCAGCAGGCCCCCACTCATGTCCCACTCATGTCCCCTTGAACCCCTACCCCCCAGCAGTGCAGGGCACCTGCCCACAGGCCCCCACTCATGTCGACTCACGTCCCCTTTCACCCCCACCCCCCAGAAGTGCCGGCCACCTGCCAGCAGGCCCAACTCATGTCCTACTCATGTCCCCTTGCACCCACACCCCCCAGCAGTGCAGGGCACCTGCCAGCAGGCCCCCACTCATGTCCCCTTGTACTCCCACCCCCCAGCAGTGCCGGGCACCTGCCAGCAGGCCCCCACTGATGTCCCCTTGCACCCCCACCACCCAGCAGTGCAGGGCACCTGCCAGCAGGCCCCCACTCATATCCCCTTGCACCCCCACCCCCCAGCAGTGCAGGGCACCTGCCAGCAGGCCCCCACTCATGTCCCACTCATGTCCCCTTGCACCACCACCCCCCAGCAGTGCAGGGCACCTGCCAGCAGGCCCCCACTCATGTCCCACTCATGTCCCCTTGCACCCACACCCCCCAGCAGTACAGGGCACCTGCCAGCAGGCCCCACTCATATCCCACTCATGTCTCCTTGCACCCCCACCCCCCAGCAGTGCAGGGCACCTGCCAGCAGGCACCCACTCATGTCCCATTCATGTCCCCTTGCACCCCCAGCAGTGCAGGGCACCTGCCAGCAGGCCCCGACTCATGTCCCACTCATGTCTCCTTGCACCCCCACCCCCCAGCAGTGCAGGGCACCTGCCAGCAGGCCTTCACTCATGTCCTCTTGCACCCCCACACTCCAGCACTGAGGGGCACCTGCCAGCATGCCCCACTCATGTCCCACTCATGTCCCCTTGCACCCCCACCCCCAGCAGTGCAGGGCACCTGCCAGCAGGCCCCCACTCATGTCCCCTTGCACCCCCACTCCCAGCACTGAGGAGCACCTGCCAACAGGCCCCCACTCATGTTCCATTGCACCCCCACCCCCCAGCAGTGCGCCCCCACTCATGTCCCACTCATGTCTCCTTGCACCCCCACCCCCCAGCAATGCAGGGCACCTGCCAGCAGGCCCCCACTCATGTCCCATTGCACCCCCACCCCCCAGCACTGAGGGGCACCTGCCAACAGGCTCCCTCTCATGTCCCCTTGCACCCCACCCCCCAGCAGTGCAGGACACCTGCCAGCAGGCCCCCACTCATGTCCCCTTGCACCCCCACCACCCAGCACTGAGGGACACCTGCCAGCAGGCCCCCACTCATGTCCCCTTGAACCCCCACCTCCCAGCGGTGCAGGGCACCTGCCAGCAGGCCCCCACTCATGTCCCACTCATGTCCCCTTGCACACCCACCCCCAGCAGTGCAGGGCACCTGCCAGCAGGCCCCCACTCATGTCCCCTTGCACCCCCACCCCCCAGCAGTGCAGGGCACCTGCCAGCAGGCCCCCACTCATGTCCCACTCATGTCCCCTTGCACCCCCAACCCCCAGCAGTGCAAGGCACCTGCCAGCAAGCCCCCACTCATGTCCCACTCATGTCCCCTTGCACCCGCACCCCCCAACAGTGCAGGGCACCTGCCAGCAGGCACCCATTCATGTCCCACTCATGTTCCCTTGCACCCCCAACCACCAGCAGCGCCGGGCACCTGCCAGCAGGCCCCCACTCTTGTCCCCTTGCACTCCCACCCCCCAGCCGTGAAATGGCGATCTCATGACACAAACCAAAAGTCAGCTATGTACATCAACACATGTCCGCCACACAAAGGCAGGCGGTAGCGTCCCTGCACTAACAAAAAGCCCGTATATACAGCTCTGATGAATGTCCCATACTGTGGCCCTCTAGGACAAATGACGTGCAAAGGGGTACGTGTACTTCAGGGGCTAGCGGGAAGTTTTACACACGATTGTGCCTGGGTGAGCGGGGTACGTGTACTTCAGGGGCTCGCGGGAAGTTTTACACGCGATTGTGTCTGGGTGAGCAGGGTACATGTACTTCTGGGGCTCGCTGGAAGTTTTACACGCGATTGGGCCTGGGCGAGCGGGGTACGTGTATTACTTGGGTGGGCGGGGAAGTACAGGAGGCAAATGCGCGGAACGCCCACATGCATGCGCCAAAAAAGACATGCTAATCCGGAAACACGTACGCCAGCAGGAAGCAGGCGTACGTGGACCCGCGCAGCATAAAAGTGCGCGCAAACAACAAGCAAGCTCAGACGCCAGGATGAACATACAATTCCTAGCAGCAGTGGTCGTGGGATACCGCAGGAGGAGGAGGAGGATAGTCAGGCCCCGAATTTTCACACCCAGAACCAGCCTTTTTGGCATGCCTGATGACCAGGTGGATGGGAGGTACAGGTTTCCACCTCACACAATACTCGACCTGGTCAGTGAGTGGGAGGATGACCTCACATCACCCACCCTCTGCTCCCAAGCACTCAGCCCCCTGGAGAAGGTCCTTAATGTACTGCACTTTTTGGCCACCGGATCATTTCAGCGGACAAGTGCCACAGTGGGGGGGGTGTCACAGGCCACGCAATCACGCTGCCTACACAAGGTCTTGGCCATCATGACTGCACCCCCATCAGTCTGCAAGCACATATACCTGCCCAGAATACCTGCAGAAAGGCAGGCTGCCGTCCAGGATTTCTACGGGGTGGCACAATTCCCCAAAGTCCTAGGGGGCATTGATTGCACCCATGTGGCTCTACGTCCCCCGAGGGCATCAGAGCACATCTATAGAAACCGCAAGCACTGGCATTCCATAAACGTCCAGGTAGTATGTGATGCCAAGGGAATCATCACCTCAGTATCTGCCAACTATCCAGGGTCCACCCATGACAGTTTCATTTACACAATGTCAACCCTAAACCGGGACCTGGAAGCTAGGCAGCATGGCGATACATGGCTGCTCGGTGAGTATAAATGCCACAGCACATGCATGCATGCCAGATACTGAGTAATGTCACAACCCTACTAATGATACCCATCACCACCTCCCCAGGGGACAGTTCCTACCCTCTGAGCATCCACATGATGACACCAATTCAGAACCCCAGTAGTGTGCAGGATCATAGTGGCAGCATGTGTCCTGCACAACGTTGCAACACGTCGGGGCCTGCCGGTGGACATTGTGGTGCCCCCACATCCCCAACCACATGCATGCCCGCTGCGCATGGGAGGGGAAAGGGCACGGGGTGAGGCAGCCCGAAAGCAGCTGGTGGCTAATTACTTCACTTAGAGTCACACCCCTGTGGAGTGAACACAGCCCTGCCACATACCAGCTGACAATCGATGATGACACAAGGGACAGTGAACTGTCACAACCATACCAGCCTGAGATTGGTCACCTGGAAGTGTCACAATGTGTGCATCCCTACCTACAGAAACACCACCGATGCTCTGTCATCAAAAGACACATATGCTGCTAAATGCATTACCCCCTTGCAAAATACAACATGAGAACAGTGCCATGTCACCCAACCCCTCCCCAGCACCACCACCCAACACACCATGGCATGTCATGCTATGTGAGAGCAAACAAAGCAATCCCGAAAACCTGACACAAGTGTCACAAAGTGCAGTGTCCCTAATGGAAACTGGCCACACACAATATGCTCCCAGTAATGTTGAACTAACAACACACATGACCAAATACTTACCAACAATACAATTCAGCTACACAAGCTCAAACATAACTAAAACATGACAGTACTAAGTTAAAGTAGTCGTAGTCTTACAACCTGAATATACCACCACATCACCCCCTTCCAACTGTAGTCTTGCAGGCTTCAAAACTTGTCTGTGTACTGCATACAACATGAACTCCATCTCCAAAGTAGATGGCCTTGTGAAGACATGAGGAATGAGCCTGCAAATTCAGAGGGAGACATGGAAGCAGAAGCATACATAATTCCAACATGCAGTGTACAATACAACAACAATATACACAAGGAATGTCTACACAGTATTGACTACAGACTGCCCACACAGCTCACGGGAGCCCAACATCACTGTGTACATCACTGTCACTTGGTCACACCCTTTGCAAGCCCATGGAAACGGGAAGCAGGAGGGGTGTGTGTCTCACGATCCCAAGCATTGAACCCAAACTCAGGACAAGCCTGCATGTGCCCAGCTGGAATACGGTGGATGCCCACGGGAGCCACACAAGGCAACACACTGTTAAAAAATAATCAAAAATCAAAAATCGAAAAAGCAAAAATCAAAAATCAAAAATGGCCATGTGGGGGCCAGGGGTGGGGGAGGCCACCCAGGAGGTCCGAGGACAGGGTGCGCACCAACAGCCGCCTGTGTGGATGTTGGGAACAAAAAAACACCTCCATGTGCTCATGGCCTGCACGGCTATGCCAATGTGGGAGAACTGCTGCTGTCGCTCTGAACACCCTCTGCTGCTGCCACAGGAGGTGGTGGTGCTATGGGAGGCAGCCCACGCAAAGCCCTGGTATGGTCCTCCTTGGCTGCAAGCATGTGGGTGTGGAAGGTCTCATTCTGGAGGATTATAGTGCAGAGATCACCATGCAGCACCTGACGTGATGCACGGATCTCATACCGAGTTGCCTGCATCTCAGCTGAGAGTGAACTTGTGAGCCGCTCCAGCTGCTTTTCTGTCCTCAAGTTAATGGAAGTCTCAATGTCAACAAGAGTCTCCCTGAGGTGATGGAGTTCTACCCTCAGGGCTTCCCTGTGGCCCTGGGACTCTATTGATATCGATTGGCGCAGAGTCTCCAGTGCAGCCCGTCTGTCGCTGTTGGACGCCAACATGTCCTCCCTGTGTGATTGGCAAATGGAGTCTGTTGCCTGCTGTAGTAGCTCCATCTGCCTTTCAGGGGGACAATGGAAGTGGCCACCCTCTCCATTGCTTGAGCCATCATCTCAACTGATGCTGCCTGTTGGGTTGCCATACCGTAAATGGATTGTTCCCATGCGGTATTGCCTGGTGGTGTACGGCCACCGCGTCGGCGGGCACCACACCTGTTTGGGGCAAGGCGAAATGCGCCTTGCTGTGCCGACACTGCCTGAGGCTACAGGAACAGGATCAGATGTTGTGGAGTGTGACCCTGCACCCGTAACCGCCAAAGGCTGACGAACCAACACTGACATCCTCATAGAGGGTACTACCCCTGGTGCAGGTGGGTTGGACAGAACAGACCCCCTTCCAGATACACTTACCTTTGATGCCACATAGGTCTCATCATCCGAACCAACACCTGAATAGAGGTCTGGGGAGGTGCACCCAGAGACACCCCTTGACAGAATTGTCTGCAGCAAGAGTGGGTTCTCACTCACCACCACACCACATCCCCCACTGGTGGCCGGTTGTGCCTCAGGTTCCTCCTGGGTCTGCACCATCTCCTCAACCTCACCTGCATCAAGTGCGTCATCCCCTGCAAAAACATGAAAGACAAAAAATGGAAACAGGCATTAGCACCATAGCACACAAATAGGCCTGACAAGCTACTGAACCAGTACATGATTTACACATGTCCCACATGACCATGACCCTCCCATGCATGCACTGTCACAGAGTTGGAAGGGGAGGCAAAAGTGGAAGAGCAACACATTTGCTGCATGCTGGGTAGCACTGCCATCACACATTGGCCTGTGAGTGGCATGTCTTATACACATAAATGACACATGCCATCACACAGATGGCATGTACCATAGCCATGGTACATTCCACAAGTACATATGTCAGTGAATGAGTACTGTCACCCATCCATGTGAGATGGACATGAAGAGATGAAAAATGCCACATAGTGTGAAAAGATATGCCATGTGCCACACACTGCAACACATCCAGTGTACAAAAATACAGTGATTGCAGGGCCATGTACACATCAAAGGTTGTGCACTTCAACATTACAGGAAACAACTAGCATGTTCCACAATTAAACAGGCCCAAAAACATCATGTGATCAGGACAATACTCATTCTGCCTGAACGGTCAAATCTTTCAACTACCAAGGTGACACATGTGGGCCTATGTGGGGTTCTTCACTGACAGAAGCATGTCACATATGTCACAATAGGGCTGAGGAATGTGTTGCAAAAGTGGGAGAATTAAAACAATCAGCCTGAAAGAACACTGAAAAATACAAAAAGTGTTGTTGCATGATGCCACCTCAAGGGCAACTGCCGTAATGTTGCGCTAAATTACTACTGTGAGCAGAAGGGATAGTGTCACACCCAAATTCAAGGCCGCAGAATGTTTTGGATGAAGCACATGGGTGACCCATACTACTCAGACACACACACCCTCACCTGCCACTCAATCAGAACCCGTCACCCAAACAACATGCACATGCATTACACACACACACGCTAGGCACTCACCGGACAATGCGTCATAATCAGGTAGTTCTCCCACACCTCGGATCTGTTCCTCTGTGACGAAGGTCCCAGCAACAGACTCATGTTCAGTGAATTTGTTGTCTTCTTGTGGAGACCCACCACCAGTCACCAGAGTAGTGGCATGACTTGAGGCCAGCTTGTCCTTTTCTCTGCGTTACAGGTCATTCCACCGCTTGTAGCAATCATCAGCTGAGCCCCTCACAAATCCAAGGGCACTTATGTCCTTGGCGATGGTCTGCCAGTGTGCCTTACGTTGACCAGATGTGGTCTTGGACCTTGCAGTAACCACCATTTTGTGGCTATGTTGCAACACATAGCTCACAAGTGCATTAAGCTCTGCGTCATTAAAGCAAGGCTTCCTTGACGTGCCGGAGTGTGTAGCCATGCCTGGGGTCTCAGCCTGTCTTGCCAGAGCACCCTTCTTCCTCTTTTTAGAAGGTGGAGAAGAGCCAGAGTGGCTAACACCGCTCTGGTCAGTAGGGGCAGAATCACCGGTGGACTGGGTTGTTGGAGTGTGCGAATGCACATTGACCATAGGACTTGGTGCAGGTATTGTCTGAAGTGTGATGTTGGCAGGGGGGACATCAGTATGATGAACCAGGACCGACACTGTCCTGGCTGGGAGAGTCAGAGCTGGGGCGGATGGAGCTGCAGCTGCCCCTGCAGCGCCTCACCACCCTGCATACTTGGGGCAGCAGATGACATAGCTGCCCCAGATCCACGTGCCTTGGTGACAACTTGCACCGCCACACGTGTCCTAGACTTGCTGACCTGGAAGTCAGCCAGGGAGTCATCCTGTGCCAGGTCAGGTGCCACAATGGGCTGGTCCAACAGGGGCTGAGCTGGGATGGTCTCAGCCACGTTTCCCTCAACCATGGGGGGGGCATGGGTGTCCCTGATTGGTCCTCCACACATGGGGGTCTAGGGGCACCCTGCAAATCCTGGCCACATCCCCTACCGCGCCCACCACGTCCACCTTTTGAAGGTCGACCACCTTTGCCTCCCTTACCGCTTGGTCGCCTCCCAACCATGGCACTGATGTTGTTGTGCATATGGGAGGAGCAGTAAACTATTGTCCTGGGCAATTGGGGGTCAAAGGGGTAGGATACTAGATGGAATTCGTACCCTAGTGCTCTAACAAGGCTGTCTGTGACCCCTGGGGGAAGATGGCGGGTCACGCAACACACGGGCAGCCCAAAAACAAAAATAAACGTGCACGCAACCCCTCGTAGACCAAGTGCGTGGAAAAATGAACCCGCACTAGGCTGTGGCACCCAGAAACACAAAAATAAGCGTGCGCATGATACACGCAGCCTACAATGACCTCTGAAGGGGTACGCGACACACGGGGCAAGCACAGTTGCTAAGTACGTGCGGAACTCACAGTCTGCCTGGAAAAAGAACGTGAAAAATACACCCCCGCCAAAAGAAGAATTGTACACTGTCTGAGGAGACAGGGCAAAAGGAGAAGTGAACACTGTTTGAGGAAACAGGCCCAAAAAATGTAGAAAAATGAAAGCTGTCCGAGTTAACAGGGAGTACGAACTTGAAACGCTGTGAAGTAATCGCGTGTGAACCGACAAGAAGTACAGAATCCACCCACTCACTCTCCACAAAAGGAAATGGCGTCCTACACGTACGTTTTAAACCGGCCCACACGTACACGTCACTTACGCGTGTACGCGCCCTTTCCTCCAATTACACGCGCTGACACTCGGATGTTAAACGGAAACCTGTGCAGTTCGCTCTGGGACCACTGCAAAAGATTTAGGCCTTCAGGTGTTTGGCAGTAAACCCACTTGGTAGCAGTCTGTACCACACAGATTCACTTGGTAGCTGTGGCTGAGCAGTCAGACTTCCCTCAAGAAGAGTTAGGCAGTATGTGGAGTATACAAAATAGGGCAGTTTACACAGTAGAACAAGCAGACACTGAACAGAGCTTGGGTGTTAAGATATATAGTGATTTATTTATAAAAATTCATCTATGAAAAACACACTGGCACTAATACGGCAAACAACTTCGATTACAATTACTATAAGTATCTCACTCCTCTAACAATATTTCGAAAAGTCCAGGTTCAACGGCACCACTTATTTGCAGACAGAGTTGAATGCTTTAACCTAGATGGCACTCTAATATTCGTTAGAACGGGAGGGAAGAGGCAGGGTATGAAACCAACTCGGTAACAACTCTTTTACGAAGCAAATGCAAGGCAAGTAAGGCAGGGTCTACTGTGGATCACAAAGTTCAGAGGCCAGGCCCACTCGGAGAGAGGCAAGGCGATATGTCCCAAAAAAAGTATCACAGTGGAAATGCACTTCGAGTCTTTGTAGCAAATTGTAACAGAAAGATTGGTCCAGTTTAGAACAAACAGTGAAGAAGGTCTGGAGGCGAGCCAATGGAAAGGTAAGGATTTAAGACACCTCACGCTAACCATCACAAGGGCAGCCAGGCGGACACGGTACCTTGTAAGTGAAGAGACAGCTCCGGCGGGGGCAGTTGTTCCTGGTGGTGGATGCAAGTCGGGGCTTTGCCAAGAGATGAGATGATCTCGTCGTCGAAGGAAAGTTGAAGATCGTTGCACCACCAGGGAAGAGACCAGCCGCGGAGTGCTCCGTCACAAGGCACCACCTTTTGGTGGCGGTACAGGCTAGTGGCAATCCGGTTGCTGGGGTGCTCAGCACGGGCAATTCGACCACTACGCCCTGGAAGCGAAGAAAAAGCAAAGGGACTGGTTATTCCCACCAGTCAGGGGAAGAAGACTCTCCAGCCGGGAGATCTCCTCTGTCGTTGGGAAGTGGTGAGTCGGTTCAGCAGGGCTCCACCGGAGGTGTCGTCGTTGCAGGTCGGCTCAGCTTTACCCTCGTCGGATTCTTAAGTCCTGTGGCGACTTCTGAAGATCCAGTCCCAAAAGCCCTGCTTTTATGCAGCAAACCCCCATTCATTCAGCCTAGCTGTCAATCAAAACATGCTAAGTGGTGAGCGGGGTTGCTCACCACTTGGGCCAATCACACCAGAGTGCGACTGGAGTTGGCAAGGCAACTCAGTCCAGGGTGCCTAAACCCCCTCCCACACCCCCTGTGGTACCCAGACAGAATGGCACCACTCTGGAGGGCCTCTGTGTAGAAGCCCGCCAAAAGTGGAACAAAGGGCTCAACCTTTGGTTCGGAGTTACAGAGGTGAACACAGACGCCATTTTAAAAACCGAGTTCTGGCAGAAAATACCAACCGGTAGATTTATTTAAGACAAATAAACCAGCGGTATGTTAGTGACTAACGGGAAAAAGTATTAGCCTCCAACAATGGGAACAAGTAGTTTCCACTGCCACCAGCCAAAACTCGACGAGGGGGGATGGGACAGTGCCCCCTCGAATAACAGTAATCAAATTACCCCTACTAGTACGTCCACAATAGGATGGTTTGTACTAGTTCTGTTAGTAAATTTAGGTCTAGTAAAGCCAATGGTGACTTTACATGCCCTGGGAGACAGTAGTCAGTCCCAGGGTATGGAGTCTATGGTGGGGATCCTCTAGGACGCCCCTGTGTTACGGCACGGCAGGGCCCAGCCACAGCCTAAACAGAGAATTCTCCCTAAAATCGGACGTGCAGCTTTTCCACGTGTGCTCTGTCATCACGTGCTATGAGGGAAACACCCGCATGCGTCACGTCACAGACGTGCTTACACGCTAAGGGCCTTTCCACGAATTACACGGTGATGTGCAAGATTTTCACATGCAAAATCACTCCATATCAAGCTGGCCACGCGTTTACACACGGAAGACCACGCTCCTGCCCAGAAGGCTGAATTACTGCCCCCCACAGCCCCGAGCACGCTCCCACCTGCCATGTGCTGCTGCCTGATTGCCTGCTGCCCATGTGCCCTGCCATTTGCTGCCTGCACGTCAGCCAGGGGTGCTGTGACCACCCCTGCTGGAACCAAAGACTCCCGACTGGGATTCCATCGCTCCACAGCCCAGCCCCAGGACCCAGTTACCCACCCACTCCTGCCTCTGGGGTTGCCATGTCCAGCACTACACCATCTGGCGGTACTGGCAACCCCCAGCCAGAGAGGCAGAGGGCCACCAGCTTCACTGCCACCGAAGTTGCTGTCCTGGTGGAGCAAGTCCTGGGGCAGTATGATGCCCTCTTCGGAAGGTCACGCGCTGACAAGGAAGGACGGACCAGGATCTGGATGGACATCGTGACTGCCATCAACGCGGAGGGGGTAGTAGTCTGCGAATTCCATCATGTCAATAAGCGCTGGGAGGACTTCAGGTCCAGGACCCTCAACAAGGCCCGGCGCCTCTTGAAGGGGCACCGGGGCCACCTGTTGGAAGACCAAATGAGGGTCCTGGAACGCGTATGCCCAGCGCTCCACGTCCAGGTCCTTGAGAGGCAGACCCGTCTGGAATTGAGCGGTAAGTGTACATGCATACTGATTGGAAGCTGTGCGTATGGTGGTGTGCCAGTAGTGTGCAGGTTTCACATGTGGTTTTGTAGGGCCATGAATTGATGTGTATGTACAGGGCTGTGAGGCTGACACATGCAAGTCCTTTCATGTGTGAGACACATGGATGGTGTATTTGTGGGCAAGCATGCAGGCCAAATGCAGATGTGTGAGCACACATGTTTGAATGACTGTGTATGTAAGTTGTCAAGGTTGTGGTGTCACACATGGATGTTGGTTCCAGCTGCATGTATCTGCACTGTGTACATGTGCATGTATGTATATCTGACAAGTGTGCAACTGTCATGCAACATGGATGTATGAGAGACTGATATGTAGAAGACTGATTGCCAGATGTGACATGGATGCCGATCTCATCACTGCGACACTTGGTGGAGGTGTACACATGCATGTAAGTGTGGTGGCGTGTGTGCATGTCTAGTGCACTCCCTGTGTCTCATGTGATGTCTGGCTCACCTTTGCCTGCTCATGCTGTTGTATGTGTATGAATGCTGCTGGCTGTTGCGATATGGCTGTGGAATAGCTCATGTGTGTGATTTGAAATGACATGTGTGTTGGGGATTAAATTCCATGCCATGTCTGAAGTTTGACAATGACACTCGTGTGCAACTGTCATGTGTGTATGAGTCCATTGTACAGTGCCCTGATGCCTGTGTCTTATCTCTCCCTGTCTGCAGCATCGACTGATGAAGAGGGTGGAGAGGGTGCTGTGGAGCACAGCGGCAGGGATCGCACCGCCAGCCGGAGACGCAAGGCCCGGCTCCCCTCCCAGGTTGTCAATTCGTCGGGGAGTGAGGAGTCCGGTGCCGTGTCCCAGGTCGCAGCTGCCGAGGGGAGGTCCAAGAGGTGAAGGTTGGAGTTGGACTCCTCGGCAGCCGAAGGGGCAGCTGAGACCCCACAGGGCCCGACGGAGGAAGATGGCACATAGTCATCCAGGTTGGTGGGGGTTTGGTGGAGGAGGAGGAGGCCGTGCAAGGGACAAAGACGGGGTCTGGAGGTGGGGATTCCACTGGTGCTAGTGGTGCAGTGCAGGGGCAGGGACAGGAGGCAGCACAGGCCACCGTGGCGGTGCCTGTGTGTAATCCTGTCCCGATCCTGTGACTGCATCATCTTGCACCAGCAGGGATACCTACGTCCAGACCCGTTCTCAGGGAGGGGATCGGCTTACACCAACTGGCCTTCTTCTCCCTTCTTCTCCCTGCGGATGTGGCTGTCCGGCCCCGGGTTGAGCCTGTCCTGTGTGACGTGCCATGCGAGCTGACCTGCAGTCTTTTCATCAGGAGACTGCACGTCTTCTCGCATGGCTCGTTGACCCACTAGGACAGCTCACCAGGGGCGGATTACTCAGTTTTCTGGACCTTGTTCTGACCCCCTCCTCAACTGAACCCCTATGCGCCAGTCGTCCTCCGTGCCATCTTCCCACCCATGTGTCACCTGGGTGCCCTGTGGAGCTGCCTCTGACCCTGCAGCCAGGCTGGTGGAGGACACATCCCTGCCACAGTCGGGAGTCGGACGTCCAGCAGGGGTGGCCACATAAACAACTACACTCCAGCCGGAGGAGGATGTGTAGGCAGCAGGAGCCAGGGCACAGGCAGAGGCACAGCAGCAGCAGCAACAAGGTGGAGGCCATGATGGCTCGGGGCCTTCAACATCAGAGGGGCAGGCATCGGCCAGAGGGCAGGAGGACCCAGGACGGGAAGTGTCTTCCGTGTGGCAGCGGTTGGGCCATGCTATAGATGCGGAGCAGCAGCGGGCGGAAGAGGCACGGCTCACGATGGTCAGGGCGGAGAACTCCATGCATAGGGCCCTGAGGCGGGCCGAGTGCCTCGAGGCCATTCGCAGGGACCTGGAGGTCCAGATGTCATCGTCCCTGCGAACGCTCTGGCCATGGAAGAGGAACGCCTTCGGGACATCGAGCAGGAGTTCGATGATGCCCTGGCCCAGGAAATCAGAAAGTGAGCCGTTGGACTAGCCCGCTTCCATTGTAAATAGTTATATAGTGTTAGGTTTCCTTTTGTTTTTCTTTTCATTTGGGGCGCTTGGACAATGCCCCACCTTTTTGTATATAGTTGTTCATTACGTAGGGTTTTTGTAGGTTTCCTTTCAATGGTTGGGCTCATGGACCCTGGATTTGTACTTTGTATATAGTTCCACAATGGATTTCACTTCATTTGCCATTGGATAAATTGATTTTTCTTTTTTTCACTTTGGATTTGATTTGAGGGACAGACTCTTTGGACCAATTTGCTTTTGGATTGATTTGTATTCTGGTTTTACACATCTTCTTTTTCATATTTTGGACATGCAGCTTTTTATTTGTTATTTGCATACAGGACTGAAATCTCTTCACTGGCCCCCAGTGGCATATGAGGATTAAGTTCAAAACCCTCTGCATTGTCCACAAGGCCTTCTGGGGCCTGGGACCTAAATACCTTCAACTCTCTCTTCCTAAATATCTTCCTTCACGAGCCCTTCGCTCATCCGTCTCCAACTCCCTCATGGTCAGCCGCTTCTCGAAGCAACGAGCTGGGGGTAGATCTCTCTCCGCAGCAGGGGCCTCCCTCTGGAACAGCCTTCCTGCCTCCCTGAAACTTGAGGAGAACCATCTCCGGTTCCGGAAGCACCTCAAAACCTTCCTCTTCGCTTCTGCCTTCTCTCTCCCTCTCCCCTGCTAATCCTGCTTAACTCCCCACTGAATTCAGCACTAAACCTGCATCTGGGCCACTCTCAGCAACCTCGGTCCAGGGCCCAGCCACTCTCCACTTGCACTGCCTCCCTGGCTCCCCCTGCACTGTGGGACTGTCACTGTATCCCTACAGCCCCCTTCCCAGCACTTGCTCTGCACTTACCTCGCACTTGCCACCAGCTGGCCCTTTTTATTTATTATTTATTATTTTCGACGCTACTTACCTTGTACTGCACTTCCCCCCCACCTCCTCCCCCTGCACTTCCTCCTTTTCCCCTTACCTCTGCACTTGCGCGATCTGAATGACACCTGGCCTAGTAGGATCGTTTGTCTGTCTTCCCCTTGTTTCCCTCCCTCCCTGCCTCGTCGCGCCTTGAAACACTTGTGTATAGGCGCCTTACAAATACCATATCATATCATTGTGTGATTTCATTTAATTCCCTTGCTTTTGTGTCTAATACATTTTTATTTGATACATCATTGTGTGGTATGCTTTCCTTGGTTTCCTGCATGTCACGATGCATGTTTTCTCATTGACTTGCACCCGTTGTGTGTGTGTGATGGACATGTATTGATGTGCATACTTGCCATTTGGGATGTTTCATGTGATGGGGATTTCAATGTGGGGTGTATGTAATACTTGGTTGTGTGTTTCGACTGGGGTGGCATGGGTTGGGATTTGGGTGGCCATTAGGCCCATGATTGTAGATCGTGATGACATGCGGTGCGGGACATGAGTGGGGGCCTGCTGGCAGGTGGCCTGCACTGCTGGGGGGTGGGGGTGCAAGGGGACATGAGTGGGACATGAGTGGGGGCATGCTGGCAGGTGCCCCGCACTCCTGGGGGGTGGGGGTGCAGGGGGACATGTGTGGGACATGAGTAGGGGCCTGCTGGCAGGTGCCCCTCAGTGCTGGAGGGTGGGGGTGCAAGGGGACATGAGTGGGGGCCTGCTGGCAGGTGCCCCTCAGTGCTGAGGTGTGGGGGTGCAAGGGTACATGAGTGCGGGCCTGCTGGCTGGTGCCCCTCAGTACTGGGGGGTGAGGGTGCAAGGGGACATGAGTGGGACATGAGTGGGGGCCTGCTGGCAGGTGCCCTGCACTGCTGGGGGTGGCGGAGCAAGGGGACATGAGTGGGACATGAGTAGGGGCCTGCTGGCAGGTGCCCTGCACTGCTGGGGGGGGCGGTGCAAGGGGACATGAGTGGGGGCCTGCTGGCAGGTGCCCCGCATTGCTGGGGGTTGGGTTGCAAGGGGACATGAGTGGGGGTCTGCTGGCAGGCGCCACGCACTGCTGGGGGGTGGTGGTGCAAGGGGACATGAGTGGGACATGAGCTGGGGCCTGCTGCCAGGTGCCCTGCACTGCTTGGGTGGTGGGGATGCAGGGGACATGAGTGTGGGCCTGCTGGCAGGTGCCCTGCACTGCTGGGGGGTGGGGGTGCAAGGGGACATGAGTGAGGGCCTGCTGGCAGGTGCCCTGCACTGCTGGGGGTGGCGGTGCAAGAGGACATGAGTGGGACATGAGTGGGGGCCTGCTGGCAGGTGCCCTGCACTGCTGGGGGGGTGGTGCAAGGGGACATGAGTGGGGGCCTGCTGGCAGGTGCCTCTGACTGCTTGGCGGTGGGGGTGCTGGGGGACATGAGTGGGGGCCTGCTGGCAGGTGCCCTGCACTGCTGGGGGGTGGGTGTGCAAGGGGACATGAGTGGGATATGAGTGGGAGCCTGCTGGCAGGTGCCCTGCACTGCTTGGGTGGTGGGGATGCAGGGGACATGAGTGGGGGCCTGCTGGCAGGTGCCCTGCACTGCTGGGGGGTGGGGGTGCAAGGGGACATGAGTGAGGGCCTGCTGGCAGGTGCCCTGCACTGCTGGGGGGTGGCGATGCAAGAGAACATAAGTGGGGGCCTGCTGGCAGGTGCCCCTGACTGCTTGGCGGTGGGGGTGCTGGGGGACATGAGTGGGGGCCTGCTGGCAGGTGCCCTGCACTGCTGGGGGGTGGGTGTGCAAGGGGACATGAGTGGGACATGAGTGGGAGCCTGCTGGCAGGTGCCCTGCACTGCTTGGGTGGTGGGATGCAGGGGACATGAGTGGGGGCCTGCTGGCAGGTGCCCTCCACTGCTGGGGGGTGGGGGTGCAAGGGGACATGAGTGAGGGCCTGCTGGCAGGTGCCCTGCACTGCTGGGGGGTGGCGGTGCAAGAGGACATGAGCAGGGGCCTGCTGGCAGGTGCCCTGCACTGCTGGCGGGTGGGGGTGCAAGGGGGTAATGTGTTGGTGATCACTAGTGCAAGGTGACATGTGGCTTGGCTCGGAGGGCATGCCCATGGTGGATGGGCTGCCTGCGGGACATGACCAGGGGTGCAGGGTAGTCCCCTGTGGTGTGGGCTGCCTGCAGGGGCCGTGGAGGGTGTAGACGGAACACCTGGGAGGACCCACACTGCCAATTCACGTGTAGGACTCCCCTGCACCCCAGATATACATGTACCCCACTCGCACAGGGCCTGTCGCATGTGAAACTTTCCGTTCACCCCCGAAATACACGTACCCCGCTCGCCTAAGGCCAATCGCGTGTGAAACTTCCCGCGCACCCCAGTAATTCACGTACCCTGCTGAAATCGCATGTGGAACTTCCCCCGCACCCCAGAAATACACGTACCCTGCTGAAATTGTGTGTGGAACTTCCCGCGCACCCCAGTAATACACGTACCCTGCTGAAATGGCGTGTTAAACTTCCCCGCACCCCAGAAATACACGTACCCTGCTGAAATTGCGTGTGGAACTTCCCGCGCACCCCAGAAATACACGTACCCTGCTGAAATCGCGTGTGGAACTTCCTGCGCACCCCAGAAATACACATACCCTGCTGAAATCGCGTGTGGAACTTCCCCGCACCCCAGTAATAAAACAGTTTCAACTTGCCTGCGAACAGTACGGACAGATATAGTGTCCTTATGACATTCCCATGTGGAAAGATTACGGATACCAAGGACAGCGCTACTGTCCGCGGACACAACAAACACAACAGCGGTGCCTACCACCTAAATAGATACAATATTATAATCCCCCCATCATTCCCAAACAGTCTTACAAAACAACACACTTGCCAAAATTGTATTTCCCCACCATTTGACACCGCGCTGTCTGCGGACAATGCAAGATGGCGGGTGTTTCCACAAATCTGACGCACTTCACGCTCTTCACCATCCAATCAGCGAACATGTCGCATGTCTGCGGACATGACGCAAGCCGATTAGCCAATCAGGACACTGTCCGCAGACCGAACAGGGATGTGTGTCCGCGGACCGAACATAGATGTTACAAATTTTTGTTGACCTACTTTTTGGTCATTTTAAAAAAAACTACTGGATGGATTTTCACCATATTTTCACCATATTTACAAAAACACGCTTTCGAGACCAAGCCGTTGCTCCTGGTCCAAATTTGGTGAAAATCCATCCAGCGGTTTGGGCTGTAGGCGTGAGCAAGTTTTTTTCCCCATTCAGTCTATGGGAAAAAAAGGCATTTTGGGACCCCCCCTATAACTTTGCCCCCCCTGGACCAAACCTCACCAAACTTTGCAAAACAATTCAAAGTGGGCGATATACTTTTTCTGCAAAGTTTGGTGAGGATTCGTTCATGGAACACGAAGTTATAAGCCGCCCAAAAAGTGCTCTTCCTATGGAAACAGCAACTTAACCATAACTACACGGCCACTACTGTAGTCATATTTTGGGACTGCACCACTCGTAGACAATGGAAATTGCAATTGTACTGTAAGTAACCCTTTAGACTATTTTATACCAAATATAATTACAATAGTGTAGCATTAAAGACTGCTCAAGTTGACCTTGTTCGTTGAAAGTGGCATAATGTTTTCTACCGCGCACTATCACCGCCGAATTGATCCCCTGTTGTTTAGAGGGCTCTGAAAAAGGCAGACGACACAGGGTGGGTTAATATAAATAATTTAACCGGTCTGATCCCCTGTTGTTTAGAGGGCTCTGAAAAAGGCAGACGACACAGGGTGGGTTAATATAAATAATGTAACCGGTCTATAGGCGGTCAAGCGCTCTACTCGCTGTGCCACTTCACTGTAGCCTGTCAAGTGGCACAGCGAGTACAACGCTCGCTTTGACATGCGTGCACAGCTTGCTAACGCAACTTCGAATCCCAGCAAGGCCAAACTCAGCCTTTCATCCTTCCGTGGTCGATAAATGAGCACCACACACCGTGGTTAATAATAAGCACCGCTTAGATACCTCACGTTTCTTAGCGCTATATGAATGGGAAAATATTATTATTTTATTATTAACATACTCCATTGCACGATAGCAAATAGTTTCACGCCCTAATAAATAAAATGATGATTTTTAATGAAGATCGGCTTGTGAGACTAATTTATGTTTTTTAAAACAAGTATGTGGCCCCATTTTGCCTATGTCACGATTTACAGACTCCAGCGGATAGGGTCTTCACCTGCCAGGTGCAGGTCCAAATATGCAACTTCATGACCCTCACCATTTTATGGGACAATCGCCAAGGACCAATATGCCCTTACGCAGTACTAGCGGCTACAAACAACATACCAACCAATAGGGTGGTCTAATGGCTCGTTTTTGGAGCAACCTTCCGCTTATCAGAGCAACCATTTACTGCTTTTATCATAATCCAACAGCCTATCTACCGCAAAGGAACAACGCGT
This sequence comes from Ambystoma mexicanum, assembly GCF_040938575.1. NCBI lineage: Eukaryota > Metazoa > Chordata > Amphibia > Caudata > Ambystomatidae > Ambystoma > Ambystoma mexicanum. Next base: position 1,168,510,433 of record NC_090922.1, read on the forward strand.
GGCTCCAAATAAACTTTTGCTGATCGACAGCAGAGACAATAGCAAATCGCTGAATATTCACTAAACAGTTTATGTGAAATAAATGTACTTTACCAAATGTACAATCCTGCTGTTTACTTTTAAACCACAGTTTCATATTCCGAATTGTGGCACACTGAGTTGTAAGCTGATCTAACACCCTCTGTACCGCAAAGGAACATTGCGTGCCTCAACATGAACTTTTGCGGATCGACAACAAAGACAAATGCAAATTCCTGAATATTCTCTAAACATTTGATGTCAAATAAGTGTACTTTACAAAATGTACAATCTTGCTGTTTGCTTTTAAATCACTGTTTCCTATTCCGAATTGTGGCGCGCTGTGTTGCGACATAATATGTGTTGTCTTCCGGGTTCTGTGTCAAGTCACTTAGGAATGGAGAGGGCTGGGCGCGTTTGATGACGCACCCTGTAACATCACGGAGAGAGGCGGGGAATATGAATGCTTTGATAATATCAGGCTTAGGGGCGGGAGATATGATTTAGTGTCGCAAAAGCAAGCCAGCCAGGTCAATAGCGCCAGTCATAGGATTATCACATAATGTCGGCGCACACCAGCCGGATTTATTGTTTCTTTAGTGGACAAAAAGTCGGTTGACGCCCATAGGAAATTATACTATTAGCGGACAAAAGGAGTGGTCTTAAAACACTTTCACCCTGACAACGAACAATACAAACAACGTTCTCAGAACACCCCCATTTTGTGTAATTGCAACCATTTTGGGACACCGCAAGTGTTCTTAGAACACATTCAACTAGACAGATTACAATACGGACAGCGTCCTGACGACACCCCCAGTTTGTGTATTTACAAACAATTAAGTACACCCCGAGTGTCCAGAGCTCATTTTTACCTTCCTTCCGAACAAAAATGACACATACTCCGTCCTCTAAACACCCCACCATTTAGTTTATTTACAAAATGTCAGAACTGCTGTGTTCTCCGCGGACAAATCGAACGCAACAAAAACGTCTAGCACATAAAAAAACAAAACATTGAACCTATCTCATACTCCCCCACCCTCCCCAAACACTCTTACACACCAACACAGGGCACTAAATACAATTTTTTATCCACGTTTCACCGCGCTGTACGCGGTCGAGGGCGAATACAAGATGGCGGGCACCACAGAAAATCTGACACGCTCCACGCCCCTCGCCGTCCAATCAGTGAACACGTCACATGTCTGCGGACATGACGCAAGGCCATGGGCCAATCAGGGTGCTGTCCGCGGAGCGAACAGGGGAGTCCGTCCGCGAAGCGAACACAGATATCACTTATTTTTTTGCCTTACATTTTGCTCATTTTTTAAAAAACTACTGGAAGGATTTACACCAAATTTGCAAAAGCACGTTTTCGGGACCAGGCCGCAGCTCCTGCTGCAAATTTGGTGTTAATCCGTCCAGCGGTTCGGGCTGTAGCCGTGCACAAAGTTTTTTCCCATTCAGTCTATGGGAAAAAAAAAAGTTTTGGGACCCCCCTATTACTTTTCCCCCCCTGGACGAATCCTCACCAAACTTTGCAAAAAATATGTGGGCCATATACTTTTTTTGCAAAGTTTGGTGAGGATTCGTCCAGGGGGAGCGAAGTTATAAGCAGCCCAAAAAGTGCTCTTCCTATGGAAACACCAACTTAACCATAACTACATGGCCGCTACCGCGGCCATCTAATATATTCAGTGAAAAAACTTTGTTAAAGGGACGTTATGGTTAAGTTACGCTACTAAAAACCTATGAAATTCAGTGAAAAAACTTTGTTAAAGGGACATTATGGTTCCAAGTAAAACTGAAAAACCCTTGAAATTCGCCAGTTATGGTAAGCTAAGCAACCATAACTCGCGCCACCACCCTGGGTGTTAGTCTTAGCAGTGCACGGTGGTGGCGCGAGTTATGGTTGCTTAGCTTACCATAACTGGCGAATGTCAAGGGTTTTTCGGTTTTACCACAAGAAAATAAATTCCAACATAATTACCTCACAAACACAACAGAACTGAGAACAAGAGCAGACCCACTGAGTACATAGGACATATCTTACCTGAAATAGTAAGTGTACTTAATTTTATTCATATATTTATAAACCTTCTGTATTAGATAAAAAAAATATATTTTTTTTTTTTCTCTCACAGAAATGTCTAGTACTCTGGAATGGCTAGAGGAAGATTTCCCACATGAAGAAATGTCACAAGATAGTGAAACTAATGGTAAACACTTTATAATATAAACCATTTAATTATTATTATTTTGTATATATTTAACATATATATATATTTTTGTTGTACAGAGCATACCAAAATAGAAAATACTTCAGAAAAACCTGTTATGGATAACACTTTTCACAGTATAGAAGAAAAAATGGATTTATTGTTGACTAATTTTAATAATTTGAAAACTTTTGTGGAAGATCATTTTAAACCAAAAACCTTGTACCATTGCCCCACATGTACTTGTCCCTCCTCACCATATCCCAGTCAATTATCCCCAAACCCTCTCCATAACCCAAAACGTTTTGATGAGACTTCCATCCCTTCTTCATCTAATAACAATCATGATGAAACCCCTAATTCTCCTGTTTTTGTTTCTGTTTCTGTCTCACCTTCTCTGTCATAAATTATTAATATATGTTAAATAAAGTTTAATTTTTATATTGTGTTGTAAATAGTTTCGTTTTTTTTTAAAAAAACAATGTAGGTGTCCGCGGACAGTGCAGGTGTTCTGAAATGTTCGTAAATAAACAAAAATGGAGGTGTCCTGAAGAACACTATACCTGTTCGTACTGTTCGCTAGCAAGATGAAACTATTCTAAGAACACACGTGGTGTCCTGAAATGTTCGTAAAAAAAAAAAAATTAAAGTGTCCTAAAGAACACTATATCTGTCCGTAGTGTTCGCTAGCAAGTTCAAACTGTTCTAAGAACACACGCGGTGTCCTGAATTGTTCGTAATTAAACAAAAATGGAGGTGTCTTAAAGAACACTATACATGTCCGCACTGTTCGCTAGCAAGTTGAAAATGTTCTAAGAACACAATTGGTGTCCTGAAATGTTCGTACATAAATGAAATTGAACGTGTCCTGAAGAACACTATATATGTCCTTACTGTTCGCTAGCAAATTTAAACTGTTCTAAGAACACATGCAGTGTCCTGAAATGTTCGTTTCACGTGTGACGCAATTTTAATCAGTTCAGGACCAGAACAGTGTCCGTAGAACATCAACGCGCATGCGCTAGCCAATCTCCGTGCATTTGGTGTCCTGCGGACATGCGCTTCCTTCGCGGACTTGTTCGCGAACGGATCATATGACCGCGCCCGCGCTGATTGCGTGTTATGAATGCGGACACTGTTAGGGTCCCCGAACAAATTAAAAGTACATTTTCAATTAATCCATAATATTTTTCAATAAAATCTCACCATGGCACAAGTCCCACATAGTAATCCTGAGTTTCTACATACCTTTTGAAACATTTCAAACCTTTTTTTGTGTTCGATCTGTCCGTGGACAGCGCGCATGTCCGCGAACCGCGCACAAGCACCCCTATAAAAGACCACGCCCTAGAGCTTATTCTCATTGTGTTTCTGGCTATTCTTCAGAGCACAGCTATTTCTCCAGCAACTTGCTGATTACACCATCGAGATGGCATCCCTGGCTGCAGAACTGCCACCTGGTGCTGCACCTGCTTCAGCACCACCCCCACCCCCTCCACCACCACCACCTCCCCAAGGGCCTGAAGAGGGGAACAGGAGTGAGGATGCGGAGGAGGAAGAAGAGGATGATGAGAATGAGGTAGAGGAAAACCCTACTACCTGCACTAGGCGTGAGTCTTGGGTGTGGCGGTTATTTACCATTCATGGTAATGTTCCTAAGGCTCGTGCGAACCGTGTTACCTGCAATGAGTGCAAAATGATACTCAGTCGCGGGAAGCACGGTAAGTACAGCTTTGGGACAACTACTATGAAGCGACACCTGACATCATTTCACTCTGGGGCTATTCGTAGGGTTATACCTTGCGAAGAACGTAGCAGGTTGATTTCCTCTACGTCATCCTCTGTTTCCGATCCTGTCACCACAAGGCTCACCTCTGTGGGACAGCGTCTTCCTCAAGCTGCCTCACAGGCCATACAGAATGCTGATGACCCTTACCTTTCGAGGGTCACAGTTGTATGTATGTACTGTGACACAGTACTCTGCAGGGGGGAGCGACTTCGTAGTGCTTTTGAGACTATCGTCTCAGAGCACGAGAAGATCTGCTCACTACCAAAATAAAACCCACTTTACATCTTCCTCTCTCAGCTCGCCCTTTCTTAACCCTGTGGTTGGTGTCCCCCCCTTTACCTTCCTTTCCCCTACTCTCCTAGTGTGTCATGTATAAAAAACCAAAAAAAATACAAAATATCAACAAAAAAAATAAGGCTCTTTTCAGAGCTGCCTTTCACAGTTAAAAAATAGAAGTGAAAATAAATGAAGCAGGGCCCTTTGTATTCTTTAGAAGTCTGCGGACAGTTTGCGAACATTTAAAAAATTGGGTTGCTACCCCATCACAAACATTGCAATTTTCTCTGGGAGGAAGTAGTGGCTCTGAAAAGAGCCTTTGGGAGGTGTTTGTAAGTCAAAAATTATAAATGCTTAACACCTACTTCAAAATGGTTGTTGTAATTCCAAAACAGGTTGCAATGCATTTTTTACATTTCTCAGAAAAATCTGATTGCCAGCATAAGTAAGATGGACTCCATCTCTGCGAAAAATGTATGTACTACGAAACATAATATTTTCATTGTGAAAAGAGGACATGCCAAAATCTATTAGAAAGGCACTAACAGGCTTATTAACATTGCGCCTTGCATTTTCCATTTGTGCACCAAATGAAGAAGAACAAAGCCACATTTGTCTCTGCGCAAACCGTGAAAATATCACTTGAGAATTAGGAAACATGTCCATAACCTTCCCAAGTCCTTCTTTCATAGCAAATTGCAAAAAAAAATCCAGTCACATGTCCTAAACTGTTCCCTCCCCAATGAATTACAATTATGTCTGGATGTTACTCTGTCTCCAAAGTAGCACAGAGAAGTAGCAAGTCCAACCACTTCATTCCATGTAGTCCATGCCAGTGTACTTCCACATGTGGGAATCCAAGATCTACAGCTACTCCACAGATTTCTGCATGCACCTTCAACCAATGTATCCACAAATCTCCCAAAATCCAAACAATCTGTTTTCTGAAACACACAGCCATAGCTATCTTTTGTTCTCTCAGCAAAAAGAGCATCTGAGAAACTCTCTCCTGGCACAACACACCCACTAAACTTTCCTGACCAATACCGTTCAGTGCTTATTCTCATTTGCATGACTTCTGAACCCAAAAATCCCCGGATGTAACTCCCGATGTCCGCGAACTACCGCCATGTCTGCGGACATATCGTAACATGAACAGCCCTTCTACCATTTCCACTTCACTCTCTCTGCCATTCCCTCATTGGATGTAGCTATAAAATCACATGACCATGCACCAATCACATTCAAGACCTCTACATCTAACTCCATCATCATAGATCAGCACTGCAAATGTACTGTGAATCTCTCTGAGTACAAGTGTCATATCATTGGCAAGCACCATCTACCAGAAATACTGTACAAGTCTCCAAGATTTCTACTTGCAGCTCCATGCATATCCATATGCATGAACACAAACTTCAGGTATGCATATTTTCTGTACAGTAGATGAACACATTTTCAAACAGACTTTTAGCCTGTGTAATCTGTAAAATGAATTTACTGTATTTTTTTCAATTTCCTAAAATCAACTATCACTTATAAACCTTCATACTATTTACTTTCTTTATACACACACACTCAAATCATGTTAAACTAACATTTTTTTAAATGAAATATATAGACTACATATATTCAAACAAAATTGCATGCAAGCACAATCTATGTTTAAATCTTTAAAAAATACTTATACAATTTCATATTTTTTTGTTTTTATTTATTTATTTATTTATTTACTTAATTACTTTAATTTAGACATGACATTGAGGCGCTATTACCTAGAACAGCTTACTTACAGAAATAGTGGTATTCACTGGTATATTATAAATTTCACAAGACATAGTAAAGATATTTTTTTTTGCTACAGTTAGTCATTCAATACAATTTGTTCATTAAGAACATATCATATGTACTGAACTGATACAATGTATCTTATGTTAGTTTAATGGTTAAAAAGAAGACACTGAGGATTTCAATAAAAAAAATCAATATCTAAATTAAAAACAGTGCTATATACAAACAAAGTTACTAATTTGAAGCTTTTACAATTGCAGTGAAGACCAGTCTCCTGAAAAGAAGCAGCCGAATTCGAAGAACAAAGAAGAACTAAGAAGTTATCTGTTAATTTAAGAAAAAAAGTAAGTAGAATATCACCATAATATTTGTATTATTAATCAAACATACTATAACGTTAATACAAGCTATTTCGGTGCCTAAAAATAGAGATTGTGTACCATTTTGTCCAAAAATCTCCATGTGTTAAACAGCGATTTACAGCCAAAATGGCCCAAAAATTCCTATTTTTGGACATACAAATTACCCAACTGAACCGCTACAATTTTCATATTATAGAACAAACAACTGTTTTAATTGTATACATTAGATTTACTATTTGTACTTTTCCACACCACTAGCTTACTTTTTTTTTGTCATCTGAACCCCAGTTTAGTAACACATAAATTCAAGAATAACTATCCCTACTAGTTGCAGTTCCCAATGCACAATCACACACCATTACATACATCTTTATCATCATACTCAAACACTCATGCACACAGCACACATACATTCCAGAACACCCCAACCCATATCTTCTTTATTTTTTTCAACACACCCTAAAGAATGCCTACCAAAAGTAAAGACCGTAGAAAGCAATGCAAAAGAAGAGCAAATGAAAATAAAAGTGTCCAACATAAGCATCCATCTGTAGCAGAATTTGTAAAAAAAAGTTGAAACAAAACAGCTAATACAGTCATTTAGTGAAACACAAGAAGTTTCAAGTACAAAAACTTTGCCTCCTCTATAAAAATGTAAAACAAACCAAAAAACAATTAACATGAAATCAGCTATCACTACAGATAAAACTACTTCTTCAAATTTTAATATAGTGCAAAGTAAGCATACCAAGAAAAGTATTTTAGCCAAAATGTACCGTCACAAAGTCTTTCAAAATCTTATAAAAACAGGAGAGAAATCAGGTTCAATGGTTAAAACCTATCGTAGGAAATTAATCTTAGAAGCGTTGATGGACAGTGCAATTCTTCTGAAAAGAAAGTTATTTATTTTACTGTTAAACAAAATGAAACCACTAACAAAACTAATAACTAAATTACAGAAAAGACTTCTAAATAAGCGAAATGTCAACAGAAAGAACTTCTTAAGTATCTGCGGAGGTGAATGGAATCACACTACGAGCACAGAACCATATTTTAATGAAGAAGCGTGCAAACAAAAGCAAACAAATACAATTGCCATACATAGCAGTGGTCGAGGTTATGAAAAAGTGAATAATACCATAATGGAACAAGAAGTACTCCTTACAAAAATATGCCCTGAAAACTTAGAATTACCCCTCCATTCAACTGAATCAGAACATCTAGTGTACAAATGGCCATGCACGTCAATGTGTAACATTCCCAAAAAATGTTTCAAATCTTTATGCCAATTCCTCAATAAATATGTAAAAAGCAAAGACAAAATCAAAATTAAATTACTGCAAAATATGGATATCTGTTCAGTGCGCAAGTACACAGGACTACAAGGACATTCATTGGCCTGCATTACAGGACCTACTTGTAAAACCACTTTCCATGATATCAAAAGGATATCAACACATCATTCAACTATAAGAAATCTAGTCTATAAACTGTACTATGCTAAAAGTCATGCTTTAGCACTAGCAAAGTTAAATAACATCCTTCTACATGGTACAGCAAAAGACCTACTTAAAGAAATTCACTATATCCAGAAAAAATATTTTGGAAGTGAAAGCCATTTACAGAATGAAATAGCTTTAAACCAATTAAGCAACAATTTTACACATGGCAACCTTTTGCTAAACACATACAAAAAAGAAATACTAAAATTTAAAAGTACATCAGCTGAAGTACCAAACCATGTATGTGTATGTTGCCGTAGAACTTTTTATAAAAGTAACACAAAAACTGTAGACCTATCATACAAAATAGAAGACAATGAAGATTCTAAATGGTTTGAATTAGCTCTCTATCTTGTAGCAGAAAACAAATAGGAAATAACTGATCCCTTAATACTTTGCAGTTACTGCACTACAAAACTTCACAACAACCAAACTCCTTCACGTGCTATCACAAATAATTTGGAATTATACCCAGTGCCAACACCCCTACAACAACTTAATTTATATGAGAGCATCATAATTCAAACAGTACACCCATTTCAAGCAATAATATGCCTTCAACCAAAAACAGCAAAATTACCTCCCTCTGAATTGGTAAAAGGCATTCGTGGAAAAGTAATTTATTTACCATTAGATCTAAAAGAAAATGTGCATTCTCTAGGAGTGCAATGTCCAATGCAGCAATCTTTAATTATCTTAGTAAATGGAGTACCTACAAAAGACAAAAAAATATGGCAACAGCTGGTAGATTTATATTAAGTTAGACAAGCCTTCCAATATCTTAAAGAGAATAATGAATATTACAAAGAAATTAATATTGAAGAAAACTTGAAAGATGCAACTGAAATAATTCAAGAAACACAAGAAGCTGGTCAATTTGAGCTACTAGATCCTGCTACAATATCAAATACTTTAGACCATTATACAATTCATCCTTTGCACTGTAATGACACTGTAGAAGATGTACTGGAAACTTACCAAATGCGTCAAACAAAAGGATTGCCAATCAGAATATGGGAAAAAAGTATAGAAGCACGTGCTTTTCCTCTACTCTTTCCTACTGGCAAAGGAGGAAGGTATGATGATAGACCTATTCAAATATCAGCTTCAGAATACCGCTCATTACGGATGTATTCTGAAGATCCCAGATTTAGACAAAATGTGGAATACATATTCCACCTACTCTTTGAAAGTGAACTAGCAACTTTATGTTACGGAGTTGCACACATATTAAAATCAGGATCACACTTTCAAAATATGACAGCTACACAATTTTTAGAAAAAGTGCAACAAAAGGATGAGGTTTTACAATCAAATATTATAAATCTATTAGCAAATATGCGTGGTACTAAAGAGTACTGGTGTTGACGTCATGGAGATGTACGTTGTATGATCAGAAACCTTGGCCCACCCACTTGGTTTGTTACATTAAGTTGTGCAGAATATGCATGGGAAGATTTACATGATTTTATAAGCATATCAAATAAAAACAAAACAAACATAGATATACTAACACCTGGAGAACTTTGTTCTTTGGATCCTGTTAATGTTTCAAGATATTTTCACCATCGCTTCATTGCTATGCTACATTTTATTTGTAATAAAACTGTTCCGCACCTTGGAGAAGTGCAACACTTCTTTTGGAGAAAAGAATACCAAGCCAGAGGAGCACAACATATCCACATGCTTTTATGGATTAAAGATGCTCCTAAATTTGGTCAAGACAGTGATACTACTGTTTTACAGTTTATTGAAAAATATGTCACTTGTGAAATTCCATCAGAAGCCACAAATAGTGATCTTCATGCACAAGTTTTACAATTTCAAAGACACAAATGTGGAAAATATTGTTGTCGCAAATACAAAAACAAAGGGAAATACTACACCAAATGCCGATTTGGTTTCCCTAGACCAGTTACAAATACAGGTCAAGTGAACAACCTCATGTCTTCAGTTAGACATAGTGTTAAAGGTAAGTCACCTAAAAATACATATCACATAAAAAGAAAAGAAGAAGAAAAATATGTCAATGATTATAATGTAATCATTGCCCACTTATGGAATGCAAACATAGATGTGCAGTACATTGCAGACAATTCTACTGCAGTTGCACGATATGTCACAGCATACTTAACTAAAGCAGAAAAGACAGAGCTCCAAGTCCTCTGGAATGACCTGTCACCAGATAAAACAGTATCTCAGAAATTATACAGCTTGGGCATAAAAATGCTCACCCATAGAGAATGTGGATCATATGAAGCAGCTGATCGTTTAACTGGTACTGCATTGTATGGTAAATCTGAAAATATAGTATGGCTAAGTGTTGGTCCAGCTGAATCTAGAAAAAGAGTTCTAAAATCATATGAAGATATAGACACAATAGCCAAACATGATCCCAACAGCCAAGACATTTTAAAAAACAATTTATTGGACACATACTACCCAAACAGAAGTAATACTTTGGAAAACATGTGTCTATACCACATAGCCCAAAACTACACATAGAAAAATAATATGAAACCGGATGAAAAAAAAGGTAAATATAGAGTGCCAAACTGTGAAGGCAGCTTAGTTAAACTCACTAAACCAAATTTAATTAATCATATCAAATTGTCATTAAAAACTCCTCAACATAAAGAAGTATATTACATGTCCCTGCTACAACTCTTCAAACCATGGAGAAAAGAAGAACAATTACTAGATAACTATGACTCATATGAGGATGCTTTCAAAGCAAATGAAAGCACTATAACTGATGTAAACTTTACACAGTACAAAACAATGTTGCACAATGAACAGCAACACGAAGAAGAACTCCAAGCACAACTAGATAAGAACACTCCTGACAGTAGTCAACCTTCTGTAACAGGAAGCCAAGAACCAATGGGAGAACCACTAATAATAAATGAGGCAGAATTAGCTATGATAGAAGTTGAAAACACCATGTGTCAGTATGAAGATAAGGAAGACTTAATTATACTACAATCAAAACTAAACAATGAGCAAAGTGGCATTTTTCAAGAAGTAACAAAACAAATTGCACATGGTGTAAAACATGAAAATAAAGAATGTTCCTGCCATAATTATAAATGTGTACTACTGTACGTCAGTGGTGAAGCTGGTTCTGGCAAAACATTCCTAATCAAAATCATTGGTAAGTTCCTTCAACAATTGACAAACAACAAACTGTCAGCTGTTGTCACTGCCCCCACAGGTTTAGCTGCCTACAACATAGGTGATGTTACATTACACCGATTACTACTATTACCAGTAGAACACCAGAACAAATTAGACTATTACAGACTTTCTGCAGAAGCTGCAATGGAATTACGCAGAGTATTGAAACAAATGAAAATGCTACTAATAGATGAAGTGAGCATGGTCTCCAACCTGATGTTAGCTTTGATTCACCTCAGATTACAAGAAGTACTCAAAACAGGCTATGAAGAGCTCTTTGCAGGAAAACACATTATTGTTTCTGGAGATCTGCTTCAATTAACACCAGTAAAAGGTGAGCCTATTTTTAAAACATTATGACACAAACTCTGCCGTAAAACTGTTGGCAGCATTGGAAATGTCAACCTTTAGCAACATTTCCAATACAGAGAATTAACCAAAAACATGCGGATCTGCAGATCTCACTTATGCCAACATTTTAAAAAGTATCAGAGTTGGTATACTTTCTAAAGAAGCAGAAGCAATATTGAAAACTCGGCACATTAATGCACTTTATGGCGATAATGCATGTGCTACAGATGTTATGGAACAATTATCCCACAAAAATGTCAATTGTATCGCCTTAATGCCAACTCGTGCAAGCTGTTTCAAATTCAATGAAATCATGCTAAGTAAAGAAATGCAACCAATCATGGAAATTAGCGCCACAGACAAACTAGATGTACATGGTATGACACTACTCATGTGTGACCAAGCCACAACAAGACTAAATAGTTTAGAAAAATCAATCTCAAACACAGCAGGCTTAGAAAAGATATTAAAATTATCCTTAAATTGCAGAGTAATGCTTAAACGTAACCTTGACGTTGACCAAGGACTAGTTAATGGAGCACTGGGTACAGTTGTTGGCTTTCAAACATACCCACACGACAACAAAATTCAGTTTGTCAATATACTCTTTGACAAACTTTCAGAAGTAAAAAGGATAGGACGCTCAACAGCTAGATTCCTTCTCTTCAAAGATATGTATGTACGCAGAGAACAATTTTCTCTAACTCTTGCATTCACAGTCACGATTCATAAATCACAAGGTCTTACCCTAGACAAAGCAATGATAGATATTGGTAACACAGTCTTTAAAGAAGGCATGAGCTATGTAGCACTATCACGCTTACGTACACTTGACGGTCTATTTCTAATCAACTTTGAAAATAAACGCTGATATTCCTTGCATTTTAGAATACAATAGACTTCGCTCACTATACACCCCCCACCTAAACACATATTCTGTTCCACAAAAAGTAAAACGTTATAAAAGAAAAATAAATCAAACAGAAATGCAACAGGATGTCACTGCAAATCCTCCAAAGAGAGTAAAAGAAACTAATACTTCATCAAGTACCACAAGCAAAAAAGAATCAATTAGGGAAAGTAAACCAAGTACTTATTTAAAGAAGGAAGACAAACTCCAAAAAAAGCAGTTAGATAGAAAACTACCTGGACCATTTACATTCCCAAATATAGTTGGTGTAAGTTGCTATGCAAATGTAGCAATGAATATTCTATTTCAATTACCACCAATTGTTGACAACATTTACTTACACAGTACAGACCCATTGCGTTTGTTGTATGTTAGTACTTCACAGAAATGCAGCAAACAATCCTGACAACACGTATAGTGTTTTTGGAATAAGACTACAATTGGACTACTGTGCTGGAACAGTGAAATTCACTATAAATTCACAGGAAGATCCACAAGAATTTCTAATGTACTTACTACAAGTACTGGAAAACAAAAACATACCTATAAATGAAATCTTTCAGATTTCATACATGTGGAAACATTCATGCACTCTCTGCAACAATGTGACACAAGAAGAAATCCCCAATGAACGCTTCATATATATATATATCAATACCAAATTGTGAATCCATTCCATTTCAGCGACTTGTACAAAATGCAAACCATGGTAGATTATGCTCTACCTGCAATTCAGATAATCGCTCCACGTTGGTAATACAAACACATAGTAAATACATAATACTAATGCTTCTACGTTACAATGCAGATGGTACCAAAAACAACTGCAAGCTGACTGGATTCACACATGGTCAAATATCACTTGGTAAGAAAACCTTCACAACAATAGGTATAATCTACCACGCAGGAGCCACAACCAATTCAGGGCACTACACCTCATATATAAAAAAGAAATGTGGATGGTTTAAATGTAATGATAGTACCATCCTGGTAATCTCTGCTTTACTCTAAAGCAGAGATTACCAGGAAATCTTACACACGCTTATTTGATGTTCTTAAAACCAAAATTTGATAACTAAACCGTATTTAAACCCTAAGTACACTTGTGTTAAAAAATATAAACTGTTAGAATACTCCAAAAGCTATCTAACTGCTCAAAGATTCTACAACAACTAATCAGATAAATGAATACCACCAAATTAGACCAAAAAATACACTGAAAACAAACCAACAAATAAACTGTAGCATAACAGAAAAAGGTTTTTTTTTAATCCAACATGGATTTTTTTTTTCTCCCACAGACCCAATGATTTTAGCAATAAATACAGAAACTGAGCAAATTGCACAGTACTCTGATTTGTAATCTACTAAATATGAGGGTCCAAAAAAAATAAAATATATTGATTATACAATGTAATAAGTCATTACAAAATACTAATACTAACATGCTATTTTCTTTTATCACAGAAATGAACAAGAAAAACAGTGACTCCTGTTACTAGACCAAACAGTAAGTATACAATAATAAGGAGAACCATAGCAGCATATCACATCCATAGTATCTAATACCTTTGTTCCTTATACATTTGTTTTTCACCCAAAGTTATAAGCAAATATGAATGTGATATGCTGCGGTGGTTGTTGCCAGGGCATACAGTCTTGGATGCACAAGACTCTATGCCCTGGCAACAACCACCACAGCATATCACATCCATAGAGTCAAACATTTCAACTATGGTCTATGGAAACTTTTAATGTCCGCGGACATTATGAGTGTTCTTAGAACACTTTCAACTTGCCAGCGAACAATACGGACAGCGTTTTCAGGACACCCCCTACGAACATTCCCCGGACACCGCAAGTGTTCTTAGAAGCGTCTTCAGAACACCACCATCTTGTTTATTTGCGAACATTTCAGGACACCGCGAGTGTTCTTAGAACACATTCAACTTGACAATGAACAATATGGACAGTGTCCTCAGAACACCCCCATTTCGTTTCTTATGCCAACATTTCAGGACACCATGAGTGTTCTAAGAACACATTCAACTTGACAGAGAACAATACGCACATTGTCCTCAGGACACCCCCATTTTGTTTATTTGCGAACATTTCAGGACACTGCGAGTGTTCTTAGAACACATTCAACTTGCCAGCGAACAATACGGACTATGCCTTCAGGACACCACCTACGAACATTCCAGGACACAGAGAGTGTTCTTAGAAATGTCTTCAGAACACCCTAATTTTGTTTATTTGCGAACATTTCAGGACACCGCAAGTGTTCTTAGAACACATTCAACTTGACAGAGAACATTACGGACAGCGTCTTCAGGACACCCCCTACGAACATTCCCCGGACACCGCGAGTGTTCTTAGAACCGTATTGAGAACAAAACCATCTTGTTTATTTGCGAACATTTCAGGCCCATTGTATCGAAAGGATCAATTAAAGGTCTTTGATCCATATTTAAAGAATGTGTTGTTATTGTCCATTTTATAACAGAAAAGTTGGCCCTGAAAAGAACCGTTTTATGGGATAAGGAAAAAAGAGGTAGGAACTAGGAAAAACCCTGGAAAAACACTTGGATTTACACATATAACAAAAGGTAAAAAAGAACATTTA
This sequence comes from Ambystoma mexicanum, assembly GCF_040938575.1. Lineage (NCBI taxonomy): Eukaryota > Metazoa > Chordata > Amphibia > Caudata > Ambystomatidae > Ambystoma > Ambystoma mexicanum. The sequence continues at coordinate 1,168,525,457 of NC_090922.1, forward strand.
TTTTTTGGAATTTTATATTTTGTACATTTTGTTGTATTTTATTTTATAAACAATGGGGTAAAAAAAGTAACACTTAAAAATATACTTAGTGTAGGCAATTGGTTGTATGTTCTGAAAGAGTCTTGCCACAAGCGTCACATCACAATAAATTTACAAAGATTGATTGCAGGCCGGATGGACTGAAGTTGGGTGATAGTTGGTTGCCAATAGCTGTTAATTGAATTGGAAGTCTCCATCACAGATGACAAATACTACTGTGCTGATCTTGCTCCATGTGCTTTGAAGAATTTCACACAAGCCTTCCTATAGCATTCATCCACTTCATCCCAATGAACACGGACAAGATGTTGAATTAACATGGATGTAACCTAGCTTTGCGATGGCTTTTGTGAAGGTCCCCTCTGCAAAATGTTACCACCTGAATCTCCTTTTTACTATGTTGGTCCTTTACATGGAAATATTGCCAAGTGTTAGCTACGTTTTTTTTGTGCACATTGCTTCTTCCGTCGCAGTAAAGCTGAAACCTCCCACACCACCTCATCATCACTTTAGTTTTCAACTAGAAATAAAGGACCATAGAGGAAAAATAAAAACTGTAAAAATACACTACACAAAAAGGACTCTGCCACTTAATATAAAAAAATTTAAATAACAAAAACTGTCAAACTACAAAGGACAAAGAAGAAAGATAAAACAGGAATGGTTTAATTAAGGTACTGCGTTTAAAAATTCCTGAAAGCTCACAATGAAGTTCACCCACCAAGAGACAAAAAAGCGATAACAGAAAACATGAAAAAGGTGTTTGGGAGAGGGTTATAATCGTGGTTACGCAGTGTAGCCAAACGGAAAGTGTCTTCCATACACGTGGATATGCCGAAGCGGAATGAGGTGTTTGCGCCACAATTATTGACCAATTGCAAGGCTCAATGTAGCCGCGTCAATGGAAGGCTCATTAACTTTGAAAGCTGTGTTCATGTGGCTACGCAGCCACATGCCTATTTTTAACAGCCAATGGGATCATGGGCTGTGGTACCCTTCTAGCTGCATCAACGAACGAGCCAATGACACACTGTGGTGCATTGACACAGCTGCGCCCATGCTGTTTCACGAAAATCTGTGAATGCAAAATGACCTAATAGGGTGTCAAGCTACTTCAATTCGGCTAAGCATCTTTGCGCCAGACAATCATATCACACGCTGCAGCTCTGCGCATACACATGACTCATATCTGTGCCAAGGAACAGACCATTCACATGTTGTGATGTATTGACGTGGCTACGCCCATGCCCTTTTCATGAAATCTGCAGAATGCGAAATGAGCCAATAGGACGTCAATCTCCTTCAACATGGCTACGCATCTTTGCGACTGATGCGCCAGCCAATAATATCGTGCTGTGACTCCGCGCCTACACATGACTCCTATACATGTCAGCGAACGGCACACTGAGATGTATTCAGATGTATTGGCGTGGCCACGCCCATGCCGTATGAGGCCATACGCACATGCAAAAGTGTCCAATCAGGGTGTGCTCAGTGTGTAGCCACGAATAATCACCACACCCACCCTAACGTAAGTTTATATTGATCATTGCTATCAGTGCTTGTTAGTGACAGTTTATCCAAGTAACTGCAAGAACTTTTTGCACTTTAATTCTTCTTCTTTTTTATCAAATGTTCATCTAATCCTCTTTTCCCTTGTCTTGTGATTTGTTCAGTTTGTCTATTATTTATTTATTTTTTAAACATTTTTTATTAACTTATTCACACCACAAAACAGTACAAACCAAACAAGCAGTGCAACCTTCAACCGCTTCATTATACATCTATATTTCTAGTCGCTGCTTCCCTTCCCCCCCCCCTTACGAGTCTATTTCTTTTAACCTTCCGTTTCTGCATCCTGTGGTACGGTCTCTCCTTCTATAGCATCTGCCAGGTCTTCAATTTACCCAAACAGCTCAGCTATCAAAAGTTTCCAGGCCATCAGGGACTCAGTCTCCTCCTCCCCCCCAGCGTTACTAGCCTCTTGCCACACCATGGTTTCTGCCTCAGCCCATTTTTGTAAATCTCTCCACCACACCTCCACATTTGGCATATGGCAGGTCTTCCAACCCATGGCAATTCTCCTTTCTGCAAGAACATAAGCCAGGTCCTTCAATTTATTCACATGCTTGAGCTTCCATGATCTTGGGAACCCCCCCAACAAACAGGCCCACATTGTGTCCACTACAATCTTAACCCCTTTCGTCTCCAGTTTCTCTTTTACTGCACTCCAGAAATGTTCAATAACCGGGCATTACCAGAACATAAGAACCATGCCCGCATTCTCCTCATCACATTTGGGGCATGCCTGCAGTCCTGCATTCTCAAACCTCAATATCCTCCAAGGTGTCATATATGCCCTATGCGTAACATATAGTTGTAACTGTTTCAGTCTCGCCTTCCTAGACACCTTCTTATGACACCCCTGCACCTGTTCCCACATCCCATCCTCCATCGGGGCACCAACTTCTATTTCCCAGTCCATCCTCAACTGCGTGACTTCCTTCCCCACTTTAGACATCAACATTTCATATATTCTGGAAATATCATGACCCCCCTCTGCTATGTCATATATCGTATCTATGGTGGCATCTGGTTCCTCCTCCAGCACTGTCTCAGGCCATATTCTCTTAATTTGCTGCACCATTCTGTAATATGTAATGTACAGGCCCTTGTGCAACCCACTTTCTTCTTGCAGCTCCTTGAAAGTAATACTAGAGCCCTCTCGCCAGATGTCCCCCATTGTTGCCACCCCAACCGGTTCCAAGTGGATCCTGATTGTCATTCTTAGCTGCACATCTGCCCCCGTTAATACAACCAGTGGCACCTTCGGAGAGCATGGGGACGGGTTCTCCATCATCTGGCATGCCCTGTGCCATATCTTCCATCCTAATAGCAGCATTTTAGGGCGCCCCATCATTTCCGCCCTGTGTGCCCACATCATTTCTTTCAAGTAAAATGGAGCACAATCTCGCCCAAACAGCCTAGATTCCGAGGTTTCCTCATCAGAAAGCCATTTGGCGACGTATTGCAATTGGCTTGCCACATAATACACCTCATAATTGGGTAGTTTTATCCCACCCTTGTCATGGAAATTCTGTAGCTTTCATAACGCCACTCTATTTCGCGTGCCATGTCGCAAAAAATCCCTACACATGCTATTCAGTTTGGTGAAGAACTTCATAGGGATCAGGTACGGTATATTCCCAAAATAGTGCAAAAGCCTTGGCAGAACCACCATCTTTATCATTGCTCCTCGGCCCATCATCGCTGGCCCAGAATTGCATGCACTTCTCAATTTTTGTAATGGCTACTTCAGTGTTGCACCTATGCTCCTCTTCTACATTATGGTATATGTTGATCCCCAGATACCAAAATGTACTGACCGCCCATGGTACCTGCAATACAGGCAATCGCTCCGCTGGGATCCCTATGTACCTCCCCAAAGGGAACATGCTGGACTTCTGGGGGTTCAACGCAATACCGGACAACCCAGCGAATCTCTCCATCATTTCCAAAATGTGCTGGAGATTTTCTTCTGGGTATCGCAAGTACAGCAACATGTCATCAGCTTACAGGGAAATCAGATGTCTCTCCCCCTTTACCTCAATGCCTATGATGTCATATTGCTGTCTCAAGTATATTGTAAGAGGTTCCAGGGCCAATACGTAGAGCATTGGGGACCACAGACTTCCCTGCCTGGTGCCCCTGCTGAGCTGCCATCTTCCGGATATCACAGATCCTGTCTTAACCCTAGCCAGTGGTTCGCTATACAATATCTTTGCCCACCTTACACATCCAGGCCCTAACCCATAACACTCCAGGGCCGCAAGCAGCCATGGCCATTTAACTGAATCAAAGGCCTTTATTGCGTCCAAAGACACAATCCCCATATCCTCATCATTTTCGCCACCACTCTAAACAATTCTATGGAGCCGTCTATGATTATTGGTAATATTTCTGTTTGGGACATAGCCCGTCTGATCTGGGTGTATTAGTTTGCTAATTACCTTCTTCAGTCTATTTTCTAGGACAGCTGTCAATATCTTGCTATCTTGATTCAGCATCGACAAGGGTCTGTAGGAGCCGCAGCTGTGCCCAGGCTTGTTGGGCTTGGGGAGCGGTATTATGATGGCCTCTCTCAATGATTCAGACAAGCATCCCATCTCAAATGCTTCATTTAGCATTTCTAGCAATGGGGGAAAGACCTCTTCTATGTACACTTTATAAAACCCACTTGGGAGTCCATCGGTCCCCGGGGTCTTGCTAGTAGGCAGCTGCCTCACCCCTCCCCTAGCTCTTCTAAGGTAATTGGTGCATCTAGTTGCTCTCTCTCTTCCTCACTTATCTTTGGCAATCCTATGTCCTCCAACGCTTCTCTCATCATAGCGCGACTACTTCCGCCGTCATCTCCATATAATACCCTATAATAGTCCATAAATGCTTGATTGACTCCCTCTTGGGTGTCTGCTACGCTATCGTCCTCTCTCTCTATGGTCCTGATTGTGACTCTCAGAGTTTTGCTCTTATATAACCATGCCAACAGTCTTCTTGGCTTATCACCATCCACATGCTGTCTCTCTACATATTTTTTATAATTGATGTTGCATAATCTGTCCCAGTATTCTACACATGTTTGCTGTAGCTTGAGTGTCAATTCCACCTTCTCTGCTGTATCATCCCCACCCCTCAAAGCCTCCTCCAGTTTCTCCTCCATCTCCCCTAGGTCAGCTAGAATGCCACCTTGTAGGCCCCTGGATTTTGCTATGGCTACTCACCTCATCACTACTTTAAAGGCCTCCCATATTGTTCCCGCCGAGTCCACACTCCCAGTGTTTGTTTCAAAATAATTCACAATATCCTCCCTCAATTCCTCCCTAAAGAAGAGGTCTCTCAGTGCTTCCGCTCGTAGACACCATGTCGGGATCCTCGATCTCGGGGGGGGGCAGTATTGGCATTCAAGAATCAGAGGTGAGTGGTCTGAAAGGACCCTAGCCTTGTACTCTATTTGTGTGATCTCCGCTATCATTTCAGGTGAGGTAAAGACTTAGTCTAACCTCGTGGATAACTGCTGTGGGGCAGAATAGTGTGAGTATTGTCTCTCCTGGGGGTGTCTCACTCTCCATGCATCTTCCAAGCCAAAGTCCATCAACAATGCCTGTAGCGCCTTGGCCGCAGGGGCTGGTCTATCCATCTTCCCATCCGATCTGTCCACCCTTGGATTCAGTACGCAGTTGTCCCCTCCCCATATAATCGCGCTTCCCACACATGCGCTCAAATTATTACACCATGTTCTAAAGTACGCCGCTGTGTTCTGGTTCGGGGCATACGTATTGACTATACTTATCTCCCTGTTTTCCACCAGTCTCCTCAATATAACCAATCTCCCGTCCATCTCAGCTATCACTTGCAATCGCTGGAAAGGGACATGTGGCACAGCCCAAATGAGCACTCCTCTCGCATAAGCAGAGTATGATGAGCCCACCATCACTCCCTTCCATTTCCCAGCTATCTTATCCATTCTCTCTCGTGTGAGGTGGGTTTCCTGCAACAGTGCAATATCTATTTTTTGCCTACGCAGGTGCAACTTAACTTTGTTCCTCTTTAAGTAGCTGCTGAGCCCCCGTACATTCCATGTGACTATTTTAAGGTCTCCCATGGCCTATTCGAATTCCATTCCACCTCCCACAGGTGCAGTCTGCCTCTAAGTTCCATTCCAATCCGCATAGACTTGTTATTCAATTTTAAACTCCCCTTAACCAAAAACACCCTAAACTCCCCATTTCCCCCCCTCCCGCCTCCCATCCCTGGCCCAACATCACTCCCCTTAACTGTTGTCCAGCTCCATCCCTGGATCTCAGGCTCCCCCGCATCCAGCCCTTCCGACCTTTGCCTGTACTCGAAGCTCTGCAGGGTGAGGCCGCCCTAGTAGCTATCCTACGACTAGTACAACTATAATTCAGGGGGTAGGGTGCTTCACCTTGCTGCTCGTATTCGCTTCAGTTTAACTACGCAAAGCTACTCAATTTACGCATGTTTACTTATTGCTATATTCCAGTCCATAAAGTTCGTTCGAGACAGTGGTATCTTAACAAAATGTTAGCCATATTTAGTCGCACCCAACAATATCAATCTTCATCTATGCACCACGAAGGTGCTCGCGCTGTGCCTTATAAGTATGCATACAGTGTACCAGTCATTTATCGTGTTCCTCTTGCGCCTGCTCCGAGTCTTGTTCTGGGAAACCCTGCAGGTCCAGCCATGTTGTTGCTTCTTCTGGAGAATCAAAGAAATGCGTTTTGCTCTTGTGCACCACCTTCAGTCTCGCAGGGTACAGAAGCATGTATTTTATGCCAGCCACACGTAGCCTCCTTTTGATTGTCACATAGCTGTACCGTTGGCATTGAACCAACATTGTCTAGTCAGGATACGCTGTAACGGTGCTCAAAGCCCTTTCAATTGTCCCTCCTTTTCGAAAGTACTCCAGTATCTTATCCCGATCTTTATAATTCAGTATTTTGGCGATGATCGCTCAGGGAAGGGCCCCGGGCCTAGGCTTCCTCATAAGGGCTCTGTGTGCGTGCTCCACCGCAAACCCCTGCGAGAGTTTTTCAGCCCCTATTTCTTGTAAGAGTAGATTCTCAATGTAGTCTGTCCGGTCCTGTCCTTCCTCACCCTAAGGCAGTCCTACCACGTGGATATTGTTCCTCCTCGCTCTCCCTTCTGCCTCCTCCGCCCGAGTCTCCAGATTAGCTACCTGTTGTTAGTGCTGGTGTCCGTGTTGATTTTCACTGCACTTTCCAAGCTGCTCGTTCTCTCCGCCAGCCCCCTGACGTCTTGCATCAGCACGGTAACTTCTATTCCCTACTGCGTCTATTTTAGCCTCCAGGGAAGTGTGCAGGTCCGACATCGCTGTCCCCCATGAGTCTCGCAGCTCCGTTATGGCCGCTAGTATCTGATGATTGTCAGTCGCTGCAGCGCTCTCCCCCGGTGCTATCAAGTCTTTGGACGTTATGACCGCTGGAGATTGTTGTGTTCTTCACAAGCGGCTGGGAACCACGGTTGCATTTTGCGGCCACAGTTATTATTTCCGTTCGCTCGTGATACATGTATCACATCTCAGGAGCGAGATCTCGTCGTCTCAGCATTTAGGGATAATCTTGATGCTGGCTGCTGGCGGCCGGCGTCTTCTCGCTTCTTTCTATACGGCGGGATTCAGCTGCTCATGTACACGGTCGAGAGCCGCCTCGGCTTCCGGAGCTTGTTTATTATCTATGTAGCAATCTCCAACCGCTACAATTATTCGGACCCGGGAGCGCTGATCTGCCAGCACGGTTCCACGCAGGAGGGCAATGTTTAATCCTTGGCAGCCATCTGCATCCCGCTCCGTGCAGTCGAAGGTTTCGTTTCACTCTCAGACTGTGCGAACCCTTCCTTTGTTCTCCGTCATCTTGGAAACAAAATATCCAAAGGTTGTTCCCACCAAAGTCTGTTTATCTTTCAATCCGCTGGCACGAATGACTCACTCTTCAGGATTTCTGTAGTGCATATGTTCTGACGCTTGTCTTTTCAATTTCCAGGCACTTGTGTCAGTTTTCAAGTGTAATTCATCGGATAGATGTTGGATCCACAGAAGCTCAGCACAAAGCACATCCTAGTGCATTGCTAGTTAGCCACGCCCCCCCTGTCTATTATTTGTTTGACTTTTCTTTCTTCTTTTTTTTAAAAACATTTTCATTTTTTGTGGCATTCTCTTTTTAGTGTGGTCATTTTTGTTGTTTTATATTTTCCTCCCCAGCTGGACATTTCAACTTGTCCAACCTTTATAGCAGCAGCATCGATGAGGATGTCCCCTCTGTCCCCAATCCGTCGCCACCCAGGGAGAAAGCACCGCAGGCAGTTGGCAATACTTAAAGATGAAAGAACATTGTTCTAAAAAAGAGGCATAGGATGTACTATGCAAATTGTGCAAAAAAAAAAAACTAAGATGTGGCCGTTATAACGTTGCGTTGCAAAGCCTGGGAACATCTATCATGATAAAATATTTGGTGCAAGTCCACTGGGATGATGTGGATGTTGCATATCAGAAATCGCATGAGCAGCACAAAATAAAAATGCATGGTGCACATGCATTATGTACACGTAAATTAGCAACACCTGCAGCACCTGTATCCACCAGTGGGACATCATTGACACTGAATGATGCCTCAACTTCTGCAGCAGTATCAACTGAACTTGTTTCAATTTTACTGGCTTCCAATATCTCAATTATTCATGGCTTGTGTGAACTATGCCACAAATGGGTAGCTGTGGGAGGTGCCACAAATAAGGAATGGGAGAACTTAATATATCAGCACCAAATTGACTGTTGTTCTTATTTTCTTATAAATGGAAAGTGTCCCCCCTGTTTCAGATTTTCTTTAAATATATAAAAATGTATTCCTTTTTTTTTTAATTCCCTTCATTATATGTTTCACCGTTGTGTGTTTTCCTTCCCTGTTCCACCCCCTCTTTCCTTTCTCCATAATGACCCTTTTAAGGGCCACCCGAAATTGAACATAGACTGCAAAGATATATTGCAACATGTATTGTAATTGATTTTATGCAGATTCAGTGTTTAAAATCCCCAAAATGTTTGCTTGTAACTACAGTTAAAAAGTTAGCGGGTGGGGGGGTTGTAGCCAAGCATGCAATCACCCCAGTCGTTGCTCACGCATCTCATTGGCTTGTGCTGTACGGCACGGCACGGCTATAAATAATGATATACAAAAATACAAACTTCTGTTTACACACATGTGCATTGTGCATATATATATATATATCTTACATGGCCACGGTAGTGGCCATCTAGTTATGGTTAAGTTGCTGTTTCCATAGGAAGAGCACTTTTTGGGCGGCTTATAACTTCGCTCTCCCTGGACGGATCCTCACCAAACTTTGTAAAAAAAGTATTTGGGTCACTCTGCAAAGTTTGGTGAGGATTCGTCCAGGGGGGGCAAAGTTATAGGGGGGTCCCAAAACTTTTTTTCCCCATAGACTGAATGGGAAACATTTTTTGCTTGCGTCTACAGCCCAAACCGCTGGATGGATTTTCACCAAATTTGGACCAGGAGCAGCGGCTTGGTCCCGAAAGTGTGCTTTTGCAAATTTGGTGAAAATCTGTCCAGTAGTTTTTTTTTTAAATGACCAAAAAGTAGGTAAAAAAAAATTTGTGATATCTGTGTTCGGTCCGCGGACAGTGCCCTGATTGGCCAATCGGCTTGCGTGATGTTCGCGGACATGCAACGTGTTCGCTGATTGGAGGGCGTGGAGCGTAAAGCGAGTCAGATTTTTGGTAGCACCCGCCATCTTGGTTTCGTCCACGGACAGCGCGGTGAGACTTTGTTCAAAATTTGTATTTAGTAGAGTGTGTTGGTGTGTAGGAGAGTTTGGGGAGGGTGGGAGTGTATGAGATAGGATGAAAGTTGTGTTTTTTATGTGTTAGATGTTCTTTTTGTGTTCGATTTGTCTGCAGACATCACAGGTGTTCTGAAATGTTCTAAATAAACTGAATGGGAGGTGTTCTGAGGACTCAATATGTGTCAGTTTTGTTCGCAAGCAAACTGAAACTGTTCTAAGAACACTTGCCGTGTCCTGAAATGTTCGCAAATAAACACAATGGGGGTGTCCTGAGGACGCTGTCCGTATTGTTCGCTGTCAAGTTGAATATGTTCTAAGAACACTCGCGGTGTCCTGAATTGTTCCCAAATACACAAAATGAGGGTGTTCTGAAGACGTTGTCGAACACTCGTTGTGTCCTGAAATGTTTGCAAATATGAATGGGGGTTGTGGCTGACAAGTTGAATGTGTTCTAAGAACACTCGCGGTGTCCTGAAATGTTCGCAAATAAAAAAAATGGGGATGTCCTGAGGATGCTGTCCGTATTGTTCTCTGTCAAGTTGAATGTGTTCCAGGCTCCATTACCGGGTTCCTGCAATGGGGAATTACCGGGTTACTCCGACATAGGAGGACCCGGTAATTGTTCCTTGCAGGAACCCATCCCCATTCCCATTTGAGCCCCCATAGGGCTCAATGGGAGTGGGGAGGGAGGTAATGACGGGCAGATTACATCTGGCCCGTTATTGCCTCCCTCTTCCCCTTGCGGGACCCAGAAAGCACGCCTGGTTTTACCAGGCGTGCGATATGGGTCCCGCGATGGGAAGCATGTAATCGGCACTCCCGGAATGAAGGGGGCCGGTCCCGTACCGGCCCCCTTCATTACAGGAGCACCAGCTTTATAATGAGGCCCAATGTGTGCTTAAAAAAAGTCATCTCCTTATGTATGTTATTATAGCCGGGGTATCCCATGTGGACGCCTGGGGTCAACCACTTCAGTTGTTGCTGCATTTAGCCATGCATGCATTTTTGATAGCCGCTGCTATAAAACAGATTTAAAAAAAAACACATATCTACATTTATATGAGCAGTAGTCTCGTAAGGATTTATTTTAAGATATATTTAGTGTAGCCTTTATACACAGTGGGCCTCATTACGACTTTGGAGGTAGCCATGGCACTATTGGCACCATGGCTGCCTCCAAAACCGTGTTCGGGTTCCCTGAATGGGGAAATACCAGGCCATTCCGAGTATGGGGGCCCGGTGTTTCCCCATTCAGGGAACCCGGACCCGGATATTCTACATTCCCATTTGAGTCCCCACAGGGCTCAATCGGAATGCAGAGGGAGCTAAAAAATGGGCCCATTACAAGAGGGCCAGTTGTTAGCTCCCTGGTTCCCTCGCGGGACCTGCTATGGTCCCGCGAGGGAACCTCGTAATAGCGCAGAATGCTGTTAAACACATTCAGCACAACTTGTAATGAGTCCCAGTGACTCTAATACTTTAATAACTTTCTATCCAACACTTAAAAAAGTTAAGTACATATGCAAACAAAGTTTGACAGGTTTATTTGGCGGGGAATTTGGTTGCACAATTTCTTTTTATTTTACTTTCTACAAATTATACATCATTTTCATTAGCCCAATTGTCTGTAATATTAATGTCAATTATGTATGGAATAACAAAACCTTTGAAATGCAAGGCACACACTTTATTTGCATGGATATTAAGGTGAGAACTTAACCCCAATAAACCTGAAATTCAGCTAAAGCATCCTTAACTTTGTGCCCCCTGTTGAGCAGCCTATGACTACAATGATGACATCACAAATCACACCACTGATGACATCACTAAGAACATTAAAACAGTAAATGGGGTTAAAGAAGGCCTTCAGCCATGGTCTGTGCATGGACAAATATATTTTAACACATTAATGGGTAATAATCATGGCCTTCAGTCATGTAAACTGGCCACAGTATACACCTATGTGCACTGTATATTGTAAATCACTAACAGGCTAACAACCACAGACTTTAGCCTTCACCAGTGGCTTCAGCTTTTAGCAGTGCCCACTGTATATTATTAATCAGCCACTGGCCATGGGCTTTAGCACAATACTGGCCAGTGGCCACAATCTTTGGCTGTGCCCATATATATTCTAATATATAAATGGGCTTCATTAGCCATGGTAATTGACCATGAGCAGTTTGTACATATTTTGGCCATGTCCACTGTATATTTTAAAATATTAACATGCCAAAAGCGATGGACTTTGGACGTGCCCACTGTGTATTATAAAACACTAACCAGCCCCATATATGGCCTTCTGCCGTGCCCGCTGTATATTGTATACGTTAACCAGCACTAGCCATAGTCTTAAACACAATACTGGCCAGTGGATATGGCCTTTGGCCGTGCCGACTGTGTATTCTCAAGTTTTCTTGTATTCAGTTTTGTGTACTTGAAGGTGTGCATGTCTTCAGCAGCAGTTGGGTTCTTTGTGGAGTTTGGTTTTGCTTTTTTAATGTGGATGTGGGCAGCACATGATAACTTAATCATTAAAGCTACTAGGGAGGATCTCAGGTCAGTCACATTAAAGGGAGCGGCCCTGCAATCCCATGCCACACTCACTGCCCTGCCTGGGAAGACAGACCAGGATAAAGAAACAACTCAAAGGATGGGCCATGAGTATTTGCAGCAATTGCAGCATAGTAAGAGTTCAGATCCACTATTAACACAAGCAAATGGGGGGGGGGGCAGATGTTCCTGGCGGTCTTGAGTTCATTTTAAAATGTTATTTTAATTATACAGAGAATATTCTGATATAGCACTTGGTAGATATAAGCCAGAGCGTAATCCATTAATCAATTAACTCAAAGCATTTGTATTCTTTAACACATTATTAGTCCGTATGACATTTTTGTAAATTGTATCACATAGACAATTCCTTGCATCATCGGATGTTTCAAAATGACTTCATGATACATTCATAACTTAATGTTTGATTATGGCTCATTAGAAATTCAACCAAAGCAAAGCATTACATTGGTACCTATACAAAACGCAACCGATGCTAGGAAGTAATTTTCGCAGTGCCAAGCTGGGTCATCCTAGCACCAAAAAGTGTTTCAGTAAGCTGCCTTTTATTGCCTTCCTCGGGACCTGGCTTCCCTATAACTAAAAAGTAGACATATTCAGCTACTCAGTGGCATCAGAATGTTCTAGTATGGGTTACTTTTTTTTTTTTTTTGGTAACTTTTTATTCACGTTTTTTATAATATGACAATAGTGAACTTTACAAATACAATGCACTCATCCGCACGCATATAGCTAGAAACATAAGAGGTAACGTTGAGAAGCTCTTAAGAACTATTCTAAATATACAGAGCATGACCAATAGGCAATATGATTGAGAATAGGAGATGTGGAACAGAATACTACGAATACACTATTTCAACAAAGGATACTGCAGTGTTGGTAGGTAAATAGGGAGAAGACAAACAAGGAGACCAAAGCAGTACATACAAGAAACAAAGGGAAGGGGTGGGAGGTGCTAGGAGATAAATGAGGGTGATGTGGCACATAAAGTATTATAAATGCAGTACAAATGGTATCAGGCATGTCTTAAAGGTAAAAATATACATAGAACATCTGATCATCTGAATAAATTAGAATACATGTAGAGGTTCACATTCCATGTGTAGTTACATTAAAACAATCCAAATAGCGGATAAAAAAATCATTTAGCATTATATTTAGGGATAGAGTTTAGATTATTTGCCATAAATAGTTCCAATCTTTGTGTGTGGCATATATTATTCTACTAGCCTCTGACAGATAGAGATCGACATTTTTTCCAATTTGCAGTTCTAATTTTGAGCGCGATAATGATGAATAGATCATAGAGTTTAGCAGTGTCAGGTGACATGTTGGTAGTGATAGCCAGGCTTCCAAGAAAATATTTAAGAAATATTTAAGTCATGTCTTAAAGGTAAAGATATCTATAGAACATCTGATCGTCTGAATAATTTCAACCTAAAAAAAGGTTAAGGTATTTCCATATATCCTGTCAGTATTTGAAGGTAAAGGAGCACACACCACAAGACCAGCATTTATCATTTTTGCTCATTTTAGATTTTGCAATTATTTCAGGAGTGATAAAAACTGTGTGCATAAAGAAGAAGAAATGTTGCACGTTGTTAGCAGACACAGATGTGTGTTTGATTTTAGAAAAAAGGAGCGACCATGTATTGTCCTCAAAAGTACAACCAAAATCATTTTCCCATCTTGTACGGACTGAGCATATTTTAAAGCATGAGGTGAGTATGCTGTAAAATTGTGAAGCCCTAATATCAGAGACCCTGCTTAGTTGCAGTAGCCTAAAAGCATCAGGTGTAAGAATTCCATTAGAAAAATGATGAAGTGCATTAAAACAAGAATTGACTACATTATTATAAAAGTTGAAGTCAATGTTGGGAATAAAAAATTGGTTTTCGAGTTGTTGAAAAGGAAGAATGGAAGGACCGTTTATGATTTGTTGGTTGAATCTAATGCCTTTTTTCACCCAGGATTTCTGATTCAATGTTCTTTTATTAATCACAATGTTCTTATTATGCCATAATAGAGGGGAGAGACAATATTTAGGGGTTTTTATATGCGGAAAGAGGTAGACTTGTAAGGCCGCAATGGAGGCTTTGATGGGGTCACAAATAGCCTGGGAGAAATTATTAAATGTTTTCTCTAAAGTACACCATGTTGGAGTATCTGTTACTTCAAGGCATGTGAACCAATATCGAGATTGTTTGAAAAGAAAAGCAGAGTGATATAATTTAAAATCATGAAACTTAACCCCACCCATATCATATGGTGCTTTCAGTTTTGCTAGGGTTATTCTTTTACGTTTTTGTATACGCCAAAGGAAGGTAAGCAGGATAGAGTAGATAGATTTAAAGAAGGAAGGAGATATAGGGGCAGAAAGGACTTGTAGATAATATAAAACAATTGGAGAAAGCATCATTTTTATTGTGTCAAGGCATCCCCACCATGAGAGATAAAGGGGGGACCACCTGGAGGTAAGATCTCCTGGTTTATCTTATAAAATTTGAGTATTGAGTTTTATAGTATCATGGATTGTGGGGGCAAAACGTATACCTCAATACTTAATAGAGGTATTGCACCATTTCAAACCAAAAGGGTCAATATTGTGTTTGAGGTAGAAGGGGTTTAAGGGCATGATTTCAGATTTGTCTTTGTTTAGTTTATAACCTGACACTTGTCCAAATTGATATAGTACATTGAGCAAGTTAGGGAGGTGGAGTTTAGGATTTTTAATGAGGATAAGGATGTCGTCGGCATAAGCTGCAATTTTAATATGTGATGCTCCTCCTGAAATTCCAGGTATATTTTTGTTGGATCTAATTAATTCTAGTGGTGGTTCAAGTGAGAGAATGTAGATAGACCATTGATACATATTGAGGATTTAGTGGAAGAATAGAGTAGTTTAACAAGGGAGATGCACTTTTCTCCACAGCAATGCCATTGTAGGGAACGAAACATAAAGTCCCAGTTGACTCGGTCAAAATCTTTTTTAGCATCTTATGCGATGGCCGTGTAGCCCTGCCTGTCCTATTTATCTTTGGATGATATATGAATGGCATCTAGTAGTAGCCTGGAGTTGGAAGAAATGTTGTCTCCTTTTAAATAACCTACTTGATCTGGTTCTATTAGGGTAGGAATTGACGAACCAATTCTATTGGCAAGTATTTTCGCAAACATTTTACTCTCAACATTGATAAGGGAAATGGACCGATAGTTGCCAGGGTTTGTGGGATCCTTGTCAGGTTTGGGAAATAGCACAAGCAGGGATTCTCTGAATGAACCCGATGAGGATTTTTGATATATAAAATAAGTAAATCATTTGTGAGCCTAGGACCAAGGGATTGAGATAGACTTTGACAAAATTCTGTGGAGAGGTCATCTGGGCCTGGGGCCTTGCCTTTGCCCAAACCTTTGGCAGCTCTGGTGATCTCTGAAAAGGTGATGTTGTAGGATCTGTTAATGTTTTCAAAAAATGAAATGATATTATTATGGGCGATAGAATTTTCAGGGGTGAATAAATCTGTATAGAACCTTTTAAAGCAGTTTAGTATATCATTGGGCTGATGATGCACAGTGCCAGAGGCATCCTTGATGTGAGAAATTAGACATTTTTCTTTTTTTCTTTTTTAAGTATGAGGCTAAGGCTTTGCCGGCTCTATTGGATGTTTGATAGATTTTTGTTTTATATTTGAGAATGGTTCCGGCAGCCAGGTCTGTTATTTCATGATTGATTTGGAAGTGTAATGCCATGACCTTACGGAGATTAGTTGGGATAGAATCATGATAGTAATTTTTCTCAGTTAGAGTAAGGTGGGCATAAAGTTCATCCAGATGTTTTTTACGTAAGGTCGTTTTTTGCCTGAGAAATTCATAATATGTCCTCTAAGGATAGCTTTGAATACATCCCAATTGTTCGCAACAGAGGTATCAAGATCAGCATTGTACAAAAAATTGTCGAGAATGAATAAATTGTGGATCTTGTAATACAAAGTTGTTAAGCTTCCATCGAGATGAGGATTTGCGAACATCTGAAAGACTAAAGGACGTACACACCGATATAATGATGTTTGCTATTTAGAATCAACAATGGAACCTGTAAGGGTTTTGGTAGAGAAAATATAATCTAGGCGTGAGCGATTATTGTGTGGGGGTGAGTGAAAGGTATAATAAAGTTGAGTGGGGTGAGACAATCTCCAGGTTTCTTCAAGGCCAGTTTCAGCTAAGCATCCCAAAAAAGATTTGTGAAATTTGCTAGGTTTGAACATACAGCTAGATTTCCTGTCAAGGAAGGGGTCAAGGACCTGATTGACGTCTCCACACATAATTAAATTAGTGAAGTTATTTTTAAGCATGATTTGTTTAATGGAGACCCAAAAGTTGGGATCAGGTGTAGTGGGACCATACATGTTTAAAATGGAAACAAGTGTAGATTCAATTTGGAGCTTGACCCACACCCATCTCCCATTGACCTCCGCACCCTGATCTAGAATTTTGTAGGAAATCTTTTTACTGATTAATATGGCAACACCATTTTTCTTAGCAGCTGCTGGACTAGCAACAATTTCTCCAACCCAGCGGGATTTGAGTTTCAATGCTTCTTTGTGAGATAAGTTTGTTTCTTGTAAAAAGGCTACAGATAGGTTACATTTATTGAGGTGAGAAATGATCTTGTATATTTTGATGGGGTTATTTCAACCTTTGATGTTCCATGTGACACACTTAAAAATCATTTAAACATTACAGTAATGATAGAAGTATAGCCAAATACCATACTATGTACAGAGGTTAAGGACCATAAAGATGTAAATAAAATCACATATATTCAGGGAAGACTAAAAAGGAAGACACATCAGGAATCAGGGAAGGGAGCAGGGAGTCTGATCATATACAGATGATTTAAATACTAGAATAAAAAAAAACTGATGTATAGATCAGGCTTGGGTTGGTGGGAAAAAGGGGAAAAAAGAATTTGCGGGGAAGGGTGACGCCTGCTGAGTCGTCAAAAGAAAAAGAGCGACTCAGAGTGGAAGAAGGATGCAACCACGACACCTGTCCCAACAGGTTCTAATGAAAGGGAAATCAGGGCATTTCCATGTAGTAAACGAGAACATGAGAAAGGATAACAAAGTCAAGTGATGGAAAACGTAGATGTGCTGGTTGGAGAGGACGTGTCCATGCCTTCGGATTTGATGGAACATATAAAAAATCCCTCAAGTCTGCCAGATCATCAAACATGGCAGTACAACTTTCATGTGTGATCTTAAAGGAGCATGGGTGGTATAGACCATATTGAATATTGAGCTGCTTTAAAGCTGGACACAAGAACAGGAATACTTTCTACATTGAGCTGTGCTTTTAGCCATATCTTGTGAAATAAATATCTTATTGCCATTCCAGATGATCTGTAATTGGGAGTATTCCAGAACATAGAAAATCAGTGTTCTGGGCGATGAACGAGGAGAAGAGGAGACAGACAGTTGACCAATTCTATGAGCTTGTTGAATATAGAGTGCTGTTTACGAGGAGCTGATAGGAATTTTTGCAGGAAAGAAATGGCATTGACTCCTTCGGATCCCTGCGGCAGGCCTGAAATTCTCATATTATTATGTAGGCTTCAATTTTCTAAATCTTCATTGCGCCTCTGAAGATCTTTGATAGATTGTGTCACTTTAGGGGATACATCTTCCACAACACCGACTCTTTTTCCACCTCGTCCATTCTATTTTCGAAGCCCTTCCATCTATCATCTAATTGTTGTAACTTTAGATTCGTAGTCTAAATAAAGGGTTTAAGTGATCTGATTTCTGATAATATGGCTTCAATAGCTGGATCTGAGATGCTTAACGTGGGTGGTGAGACACTTTTAGGACTCATAAGGTTAGTAGATGCGATGTTGGATTCTATTGTAGTAGGCAAGCTTTTTTGAGAGTTATTATTGGTGGCCATGTTGGTAACTGCAATAGGTAGGAGTATTTTCGGTGTAAAGATATATGAATACGTATCCAAAAGCTTGAGAACAAGGAAGGGTGTACAAAAAAACAGGTGATAGAGGCACTAATCAGCAATAATGTGGTGCAATAAAAGTATGGAATAGTCTTCTGAAAGGCCTGGAGTGATGTATTCTGTTTAAAGATTGCTTTCGGTGACTGGACCGTTTACAATTTTTATTTCCATATTATGCAGCTGGTGTTTCTCTTGATAGGGAGGTAAAATGAAAACACTAGAGGATAATAAGGAGTAAACCAAGGAAGTGAGTTATGGAGAACCACTAGTCGCATCTTAATAGTAAAGCACCTAGGTTCTGCACTCCGATAATTGATGAGAAATTCTGTGAGTTTCCCTTGACACCAGTATAGTAGCACAAAAATAGTCCAGGTGTATTTAATAAAGGTCGAGCAAATAGGTCATATGTATTCAGAAGTGGCCAAAAGGTAGTCAAGTATTTTCAGTAGAGACCAGAAGATATCAGAAAAAAAGGTGTTAACTAAAAACATTGGGCAGTGTTATCAAACTACAACCAGCTTATGATGAAATACATAAAGGAATGTCTCTGTATAACCAATAACTGATATGCAGGTACTGGCGCCACGTGTTAGAACAAAATCCTTATAAATTGTAGAGAAGCACGTGGATAAGTAGAAATAATATTAGAATATATATGAAATGAGGGATAATGCTGTGAACAATATCATTTTCTACTTGAGGAGTGATGAGAAAAAGCATCCAGCGGGACGTTAATAGTAAATACTTCTCGTACATTGTAACGCTTTGTAAGGTTGAATAAAATAAAAAAGCGTTACGTATGAAGAATGATGTTCTTTGTGATAACTCGTGCAGTAGGATGCAGGCACCAGAGGCGGCAGTGCTGAGGAGGAGGTGCCGGCAAGGCTGCAGCCGGCACATCACAGTGGGTGTGAAGCCGGATGTTTCCTCAGTGAGAGCGGATATTTGAGGCTGCAGCAGTCAGTGGAGGAGCAAGGGAGCCCAGTTTCCATAAAAAAAAGCATGAAGGCTCTGGAGTACAAGCAACAGCTCGAACACTCTATTTAGGTCATCCAGCTCAACAAAGGTAGGTCGAAGAAGTAGCGGAAAATAGAATAGAATATATGCCCTTAGTTATTGTGCATGGGACGGAGCGGCAAAGTTAAGCGGCTATCTTCTTTGGCGTTCGGCCACATCCCCGACTGTATATTCTAATATATTAATGGGCATTAGCAATGGCCTTTAGCTATGGCCACTGACTACAGCTTCCAATGTTGCACACTCTATACTTTGAAACAGTGACAGGCCACTAGGCATGGCTTTTAACCATGCACATTAGTATTTTGTAACACTAACTGAACAGTAGCTATGGTGTTTTAGTGATGGCCAGTGACCATAGCCTTCATCATGGATTAGTCCATTGCCTACATTTTCATTAGAAAAATCAATGTTTTCATGAGCTAACATATAATTAATGTATGTCTGATGCCATTATTAATGTAATCAGTTATATACAATGTAATTAGTGTTGTCACTAGTGATATAATCAGTGATGCAATGTGTGTCATTATCAGTGTTCTCCTACAAAATGCAATTAGTGATGTCATACGTAATGTCATCTGTGATGTCATTATTGTGGTCATAAGCTGCACAAGGGGTTTTTTGCATCAAGTTATTACCTTAATGTCCATGTAACTAAAGTTTGTTTCTTGAATTCATTGAAACAACTTTGTTAAAGTGACGTTATGGTTAAGTTGCACTAACAATAACCCATGAAATTCAGTGAAAAATGGTTTTAAAGGGACGTTTTGGTTCCAGGTAAAACCAAAAAACTCTTGAAATTCACCAGTTAAGGTACGCTAAGCAGGCTTAAGTCCACCACCTCCAGATACTGCTAAGACTAACACCCAGGACATCAAAGATCTTGCGCCTCTCCTTTTCCATTTGCAGACCAAATGAACTGGAACGCATCCACATCTGTCTCTGGGCAATGCATGACTGATTTTGGTATTAAGAAACATTTACTTCAACTTTCCCAATGTCTCCTTCATTGCAAACTGCAATACAATTCCAGTCACATTCCCCAAACTGATCCCTCTACAATGAACAATAATAATGTTGGGATGTTTCAATTCAACCATATTGGCACAAAATGGGAGCAAGTCCACCCACTTCATGCCTCACACTCCATATCAGAACATTTCCAATTCAGGAAATCCAAGATTTGTGGCTATTTCACAATGCTCAGCATATACATTCAACCAATGAATGCAAGAGTCCCCCAAAATCCCAACACTCTGCCTGCTGAAAGACATTGCAATGGCTGTTGTCACTAATCTCATAACTCCTACCACCAAAACTCTTGCTACCCTCTTTTCCTGTACACCACACTCAGGAAACCTGATTTTCTGACCCTCCGATATCCGCGGATATCCCTGACTACCATCATCTCTGTAGTCGCCTTAACATGCCAGGCATTCTTAAAAGACGTGGATGTGGCACATGCCGTCCACGGACTACTGTGATGTGTCCATGGACACTGCAGCCACCCAAAGGGGTGGGTGGAAAAAGTAAACACAATTTAAGTTATTTACAGGCCGATTCATGGAATAATTAGCGCAGCACAAGTGGGCAAAAACGTGCGAATCACAGTGGAATAGCGAAAATCGCAGTGCAAGTGCGAAAATCGCACGAAAAGCAGCGCACATCGATTCATGGAAGGCCGTGCGCGAGAAAACCATCGGATGTGCGATAAAAAAGTGCGCGGCGCACGTTGGCGCACAGGCCATCTAACTGCGTGCGCCAGGTCACAGCGAAAATCGCACATGCCACAGCGAAAATCGCACATAGCGCGGCGCACGCAACAAAAGTAGGCGGGACACGGGGTGTAACACTCGGAATGGGGAACAACTTGCCAAAATGTGGGCGTCACGGGGGAAGTACAGGGTACAAGTGCGCGGAACGCCCACACGCTCGCCTACAACACGTATTCATGGAATAGAATAGGGCAAAAAAGCGCACGCTCAAACCAGCGCACAGGCACAAACACGACCGCCACAAGAAAGCAGGCAGTAGCGTCTCTGCGCCTGGAAGAAATGTGCGCCAAAAGGTGCGCCAAAAAATAGCACCTGTATACTGCCATGATGAATGTCCCATACTGTGGCCCTCCAGGACAAATGACGTGCAAAGGGGTACCCACAAACACGGACACCCGCTGACAAAAAATACATGTGCGTGTATACCGGGGTGCGCGGGAAGTCTCACACGCCAATTGGCAGGGCATGTGAATTCCAGGGTTTTGCAAGAAGTTCCACACGCGATTTGTCAGGGTACGTGGGTTACAGGGGTGCACGGGAAGTTCCACACGCGATTTGGCCGTGTACGTGGATTTCAGTGGTGCGCGGGAAGTTCCACACGCAATTTGGCCGTGTACGTGGATTTCAGGGGTGCGCGGGAAGTACCACACGCGATTTGGCCGGGTACGTGTATGACAGGGGTACGCGGGAAATTCTACACGCGATTTGGCTGTGGGCTCCCAGGTATTCCCTGTACACCCTCAACGGCCCCTGCAGGCAGCACACACCACAGGGGACTACCCTGCACACCTGCTCATGTCACCCAGCACCCCCACCCCCCAGCATCCAGGGGCACCCTCCACCAGGCCCCCACTCATGTCCCCTATCACCCCCACCCCCCAGCCACCAGGGGCACCCTCCACCAGGCCCCCACTCATGTCCCCTATCACCCCCACCCCCCAGCCACCATGAGCAGCCCCCACCAGGCCCCCACTCATGTCTCCCACCACCCCCACCCCCCAGCAGTGCAGGGGCACCCTCCACCAGGCCCCCACTCATGTCTCCCACCACCCCCACCCCCCAGCAGTGCAGGGGCAGCCTCCACCAGGCCCCCACTCATGTCTACCACCACCCCCACCCCCCAGCCACCAGGGGCACCCTCCACCAGGCCCCCACTCATGTCTCCCACCACCCCCACCCCCCAGCCACCAGGGGCAGCCTCCACCAGGCCCCCACTCATGTCTACCACCACCCCCACCCCCCAGCAGTGCAGGGGCACCCTCCACCAGGCCCCCACTCATGTCACCCACCACCCCCACCCCCCAGCCACCATGGGCACCCTCCACCAGGCCTCCACCCATGTCTCCCACCACCCCCACCCCCCAGCAGTGTGGGGCACCCTCCACCAGGCCCCCACTCATGTCTCCCAGCACCCCCACCCCCCAGCCACCATGGGCAGCCCCCACCAGGCCCCCACTCATGTCTCCCACCACTCCCACCCCCCAGCAGTGTGGGGCACCCTCCACCAGGCCCCCACTCATGTCTCCCACCACCCCCACCCCCCAGCAGTGTGGGGCACCCTCCACCAGGCCCCCACCCATGTCTCCCACCACCCCCATCCCCCAGCAGTGCAGGGACAGCACCACCAGGCCCCCACTCATGTCTCCCACCACCCCCACCCCCCAGCCACCATGGGCAGCCTCCACCAGGCCCCCACTCATGTCCCCCTGCACCCCCACCCCCCAGCATCCAGGGGCACCCTCCACCAGGCCCCCACTCATGTCTCCCACCACCCCCACCCCCCAGCAGTGCAGGGGCACCCTCCACCAGGCCCCCACTCATGTCTACCACCCACCCCCACCCCCCAGCCACCATGGGCAGCCCCCACCAGGCCCCCACTCATGTCCCCCTGCACCCCCACCCCCCAGCATCCAGGGGCACCCTCCACCAGGCCCCCACTCATGTCTCCCACCACCCCCACCCACCATGGCCAGCCCCCACCAGGCCCCCACTCATGTCCCCTTTCACCCCCATGCCCCAGCAGTGCAGGGGCAGCCTCCACCAGGCCCCCACTCATGTCTACCACCACCCCCACCCCCCAGCCACCAGGGGCAGCCTCCACCAGGCCCCCACTCATGTCCCCTATCACCCCCACCCCCCAGCCACCATGGACAGCCCCCACCAGGCCCCCACTCATGTCTCCCACCACCCCCACCCCACAGCCACCATAGCCAGCCCCCACCAGGCCCCCACTCATGTCCCCTATCACCCCACCCCCCAGCAGTGCAGGGGCAGCCTCCACCAGGCCCCCACTCATGTCTACCATCACCCCCACCCCCAGCCACCAGGGGCAGCCCCCACCAGGCCCCCACTCATGTCTCCCACCACCCCCACCCCCCAGCCACCATGGGCAGCCCCCACCAAGCCCCCACTCATGTCCCCTATCACCCCCACCCCCCAGCAGTGCAGGGGCAGCCCCCACCAGGCCCCCACTCATGTCCCCCTGCACCCCCACCCCCCAGCATCCAGGGGCACCCTCCACCAGGCCCCCACTCATGTCTCCCACCACCCCCACCCCCCAGCCACCATGGCCAGCCCCCACCAGGCCCCCACTCATGTCCCCTATCACCCCCACCCCCACCCCCCAACATCCAGGGGCACCCTCCACCAGTCCCCCACTCATGTCTCCCACCACCCCCACCCCCCAGCAGTGCAGGGGCAGCCTCCACCAGGCCCCCACTCATGTCTAACACCACCCCCACCCCCCAGCCACCAGGGGCAGTCTCCACCAGGCCCCCACTCATGTCCCCCTGCACCCCCACCCCCCAGCATCCAGGGGCACCCTCCACCAGGCCCCCACTCATGTCTCCCACCACCCCCACCCCCCAGCCACCATGGCCAGCCCCCACCAGGCCCCCACTCATGTCCCCTATCACCCCCACCCCCCAGCAGTGCAGGGGCAGCCTCCACCTGGCCCCCACTCATGTCTCCCACCACCCCCACCCCCCAGCAGTGCAGGGGCAGCCTCCACCAGGCCCCCACCCATGTCCCCCTGCACCCAGGTCCTCACACTCACCAACCATGTGCGTAATGGTCAGCCTCCACAGCCAAAAGGCCCTACCAAGTAACCCATTCACCCACATGGAAATGAAAATTACATGTTACACCCCCAACGTACATAAAGCAAATGAACCCATGTCTGTCACACACAATGGTTGCAAATGAATTTGAAAACACCCAACATGACATGCATGAAACCAATGAGATGATACCACACAGTGAAGTATGAAAACAAAAATGTATTAAATAAATATGAATGCAAATGAAATGAAACAAAGTACAATGCCAATGAAAAAAAGAAAAGGTGCATGTCCGTCCCAAAAAATGAAAAACACCAAATCCAAAAAAAATGTACTTCAAAGTCACATTAAAAATGAAATCAATCCGACAGAAAAAAAAAATAAAAATCCAAACACCATTGCTCCAAGGAGAAGAAAAAATAAAATTAAAAAATAAAACAATCCAATGAAGAACTATGTACAAAATATCCAGGGGTCCATGAGCCCAACTGAACAAAGGAAACCTACAAAAAACCCTAACAAAAATGCAACTATATACAAAAAGTGGAGCTGGGTCCGTCGACTCCAAATCATAAGAATAAACAAATGAAACCTAAAACTAAAGAACTATATACAAAGGCGGCGGGCAAGTCCAGCGGCTCACTCCGTAGTGTTCCGGGCCAGGCCATCATCAAACTCCTCGTCTATGTCCCGGAGGCGGTCCTGTTTCATGGCCCCGAGGGTCCGCAGGGACGACGCCATCTGCTCCTCCAAACCCCTGCGGATTGCCTCGAGGCACTCGGCCCGCCTCAGGGCCCTCCGCATGGAGTTCTCCGCCCTGACCATCGTGAGCCGCTCCTCTTCCGCCCGCCGCTGGTCCGCACCTATCTCTTGGCCCAACCGCAGCCACACGGAAGACACTTCCTGTCCTGGGTCCTCCTGCCCTCCGGCCGATGCCTGCCCCTCCGATGTTGATGACCCCGAGCCATGATGCCTCCCACGTTGACCCTGCTGCTGCCTCCGACGCAACTGCCTCTGCCAGCGCGATGGAATCCACCGACGCCGTCGTGCACGTGCCCTGCCTGATGATGCCGGCACATCCTCCATCTGCTGGGGTACAGTTGCTGTGGTGTCCACCCCTGCTTGACCTCCGACTCCCGACTGTGGCAGGGATGGGATCCCCACCGAGCTGGCTGCATAGGTCAGGGCAGGTCCACAGGGGGCCCTGGTGGCATCTGGGCCGAAAGACGGCAAGGAGAACGACTGGCGTATAGCCTCCACAGAGGAGGAGAGGGCCGCCAGATTGGCCGACACATGCAGGAAACCCCCGAACATGGAAGATCCCAATTGGGCCACGTCGGCACGGTGTTCTTCGTGATGATGTGCATGCTCCTCCCGGGAAGCACGCACGTCATCACGAATTGCACCTGCGCGCATCGCAACCCCAATCAGGACCTTCTCCATACAGACACGGGTCCCCTCGTCCGCAGGTGGAGGGGAGTCAGGTGACATGGACATCCCCTCTACCAGCAGACGGGCCTGGCATGGGGCAACCCTGCTGGTGCATGGTGGTGCACTCACAGGGTCAGGGACAGCGACATGCACAGGCCCCTCCACGGTGACCTGTGCTGCCTCCTGCCCCTGGCCCTGGACTGCACCACTTGCACCAGCAGGGATGCCCCCACCATGCCCCATGTGTGCCCCTGTGGCGGCCTCCTCCTCCTCTGTGGAAACCACCAACCTGGCTGGCTCCTCACCGTCTTCCACCGTAGCAGGCCCCTGTGGGGGCTCACCCACCCCTTCCGCTGCAGCCGTGGGGGCATCCCCGCCGCCTTGCTCCACAGCGCCGTCTCCGCCCTCTTCTTCACTAGCCGCTGCGTAGAGGGAGAGAAAGAACACAAGCATCAGGGTACTGTACAATGGTCCCCTAGACAGGAAGCAATAGCAGATGAGTACCACTGTCAAAGTTCACTTCCATCATGTCCCTCCACAACACATGGGTCAGTCCAGGCAAAACACACACAGTAACAGGCATGGTGCATGCCATGGACATTTCCATACATGTCCAATGGACTCTTGAAACATACAATGATATGGAACTCACATGCATCATGGGTCATGCCTATCACATGCACACACTTCACCTCAGTCACATCCATCTGGCCCCATACACCCCAAACACAGCGGATACAAGGGTAACTAGGCTGCATCAGTGAATCTGTGCATTATCACACACATGTGTCATGCATCCATGGCATGCACAAGTCACAGACACGCAGGTCAGGCACACAGACATGGCTACCATATATGTACCTGCCATCAGCGCCCATCCCTCACCCCCACCCATGTCCAGGAACAGAGACTGGCATGCTCTCATGTCTAAAATCTGCATAGGGCTCCCCATGTGGCATTTAAACACATGCAACAACCATGTGGTTCACACATCACTGGTCGCACATGCATTACCATGATGTCCCTGCACACATACATGCATACATGGCCTATGTCACACATACAGGCAAGTATCAGAGAACCAGCACACCGCAACATGCCCTGTCTCACACAGCAATGCTTGGACACTTACCGCTCAACTCCAGACGGGTCTCCCTCTCAAGGATCTGGGCGTGGAGCGCTGGGCGTACGCGTTCCAGGACCCTCATCTGGATGGAACTCATGCGGCCCCGGCCCCCCTCCACGAGGCACCGGGCCTTCACGAGGGTCCTGGACCTCAAGTCCTCCCAGCGCTTCTTGATCTTCTGGACGTCACGGGTTGCCACCCCCTCCGCGTTGATGGCAACCACACAGTCGGCCCAGATCCTCTCCCGTCCTTCCTTGCTGGCGCAGGACGATCCGAAGAGCGCATCATACTGCCCCAGGACATGCTCCACCAGGACACCAACTTCGGTGGCAGTGAAGCTGGTGCCCCTCTGGCCTGGGGCTGCCACTGGTGCCAGATGTGGAAGTGCCCGACATGGCAACCCCAGAGGCAGGTGTGGGTGGGCAACTGGGTCCTGGGGCTGGGCTGTGGAGCGATGTAATCCGAGTCGGGAGTCTTCAGTTCCAGCAGGGGTGGACACAGCAACTGGACCCCTGCAGATGGCTGATGTGCAGGCACCAAATGGCAGGGCACGGTGGCAGCAGGCAGGCAGGCAGGCAGGCAGCAGCAGATGGCACGTGGGAGGCTGCTCGGGGCACTGGGGGGCAGTAATTCGGCCTTCTGGGCAGGAGCGTGGTCTTCCATGTGTTTTCGCGTGGCCAGCTTGATACGGAGTGATTTGGCACGTGAAAATCCTGCACGTCAGCGTGAAATTCGAGGAAAGGCCCTTAGCGCATAAGCGCGTCAGCACGCATACGCGATTCTATTGGACCAAAGGCCCTCAGCGCGTAAGCGCGTCTGTGACGTGACCCGCACGGGTGTTTCCCACACAGCACGTGATGACAGAGCACACGTGGAAAGACTGCACGTCAGAGTGTCATCGCGTGTAATTGGACAGCACGTCAGAGTGTCATCGCGTGTAATTGGACAAAAGTGCGCGTACACGCGATTGGCCTATGTACGTGTATATCAGGGGTGCGCGGGCACTTACACACGCAAGTACGTCAGCGCACCTGTATCCCGGGGTGCGCGGGAATTTCCACACGCTATTGGACTGGGTACTGGATTTCAGGGGTGCGCGGGTCACACGCTTGCCTACAACACGCGCAACGCATACATTTGCGCGCTAACAAAATAACAAGCTCAGACCCAGGATGAACATACCATTCCTAGCAGCAGTGGGCGTGGGCTACCAAAGGAGGAGGAGGAGGATAGTCAGGGCCAGAATATTCACACCCAGAACCAGCCTTTTCGGGATGCCTGATGACCAGGTGTATGGGAGGTACAGGTTTCCACCACACATAATACTGGACCTGGTGAGTGAGTGGGAGGATGACCTCACATCACCCACCCTGTGCTCCCAAGCACTCAGCCCCCTGGAGAAGGTCCTCAATGTACTGCACTTCTTAGCCACTGGATCATTTCAGCGGACAAGTGCCATAGTGGGTGGGGTATCACAGGCCACCCAGTCACGCTGCCTACACCAGGTCTTGAACATCATCACTGCACGCCCATCAGTCCGCAGGCACATATACCTGCCCAGAACACCTGCAGAAAGGCATGCTGCCGCCCTGGATTTTTACGGTGTGGCACGATTCCCCAAAGTGCTAGGTGCCATCGACTGCACCCATGTGGCTCTACGTCCCCCCAGGGCATCAGAGCACATCTATAGGAACCGCAAGCACTGGCATTCCATCAACGTGCAGATAGTATGTAATGCCAAGGGAATCATCACCTCAGTATATGCCAACTATCCCGGGTCCACCCACGACAGCTTCATTTACCGAATGTCCACCCTAAGCCGGGACCTAGAAGCTGGGCGGCATGGCGATACATGGCTGCTTGGTGAGTATGAATGCCACTGCATGTGCATGCATGTCAGATACTGAGCAAGGTCACAACCCCACCAATGATACCAATCACCACCTCCACAGGGGACAGTGCCTACCCTCTCAGCCCCCACATGATGACGCCAATTCGGAACCCCACCACGCCACCCCAGTAAGATATAACACAGCCCACATTACAACCCGGGGCATAGTGGAGCGCACATTCGGAGTGCTAAAGTCACGCTTTCGCTCCCTTGACCGTTCTGGCGGGCAGCTGTTGTACGCTCCCCCAGTAGTGTGCAGGATCATAGTGGCAGCATGTGTCCTGCACAACGTTGCAACACGCCGGGGCCTGGCCGTGGACATGGTGGTGGCCCCACATCCCCAACTACATGCAGAGCCGCTGCGCATGGGAGGGGAAAGGGCACGGGGGGAGGCAGCCCGTACACAGCTAGTGGCTAATTACTTCACATAGAAATCACACCCCTGTGGAGTGCACACTGCCCTGGCACATTCCATCTGACAATCAATGATGACTCAACCTGACACTGATCCTGAATGTCTGGAGAATCAACCGTGAAAACCATATCAGCCTGAGATTGTTCACCTGGAAGTGTTACAATGTGTGCATCCCTACCCACACAGACACCACCAATGCAGTTTTGTGAAGAAACACATTCAAGCAGCTAAAATGAATACCCACTTGCAAAATGCAACAAGAGGACAGTGCCATGTCAGCCAACCCATCCCCAGCACCGCCACACGACACACCGTGCCATGTCATGCTATTTGCAGGTAAACAAAGTAATCCCCACAACATGACACTAGTGTCACGATGTACAGTGTCCCTAATTGAAACTTGCAACACCTGAAATGCTCACAGTAATGCAGGACCAACAACAAACTTGAGCAGGTACTACCATTAACATGACATCACAAATGTTATAAATTAGTAGTCTCACCACCTGGAAATGCCTGCACTCCCACCACTACCAACTGTGCAGTGTTGGCGCCATGTAGAGTTGTAGATTCACTGCTGCCAACATGGACCCCATCTCCAAACTAGAGGGCCTTGTGTAGACATGATGAAGGGACCTGCAAATTGGGAGGTAGACACAGATGATGAGTTACACATCAATGCAACATGCAGTGTACAACACAACAGCAATATGCACTAGGAATGTATACACAGTATTGACTAGACTACCCACACATGTAGTGGGAGTCCAATGTCACCATGTACGTCAATGTCACTTGGGCACACCCTTTGCAAGCCCATGGAAACGGGAAGCAGGAGGGGTGTGTGTGACTCAAACCCAAGCATCTGAACCAAATACATGACAAGCCTGCATGTGCCCAGCCACAATGCAGCGTATGCCCACAGGAACCACGGAAGGCAACAAATTGTCCCAAAAAAATTGGGAAAAAAATAATTAAAAATAAAAATAAAAATAAAAATAAAAATAAAAATAAAAATAAATCAAAAATGGCCATTGATGGGCCCGGGGGGGTTGGGGAGGCCCTAGTCTGCTCCTCCATGGCTGCAAGCATGCGGGTGTGGTAGGTCTCGTTCTGGAGGATGAGTGTGCGGAGGTCCCCATGCAACAACTCACAGGATGCCCGGACCTCCGCCCTCGTTGCCTGCATCTCAGCTGAGAGCGTACGGGTGAGACGCTCCAGCTGCTGTTCTGTCCTTTGGTGTGTTGAAGCCTCAAGCTCAACAAGAGTCGTCCTGAGGTGAAGGAGCTCCTGCCTCAGGGCTTCCCTGTGGCCCTGGGACTCTATGGAGATGGCCTCCTGCAGAGTCGCCAGTGCCGCCCGCCTGTCCCTGTTGGACGCCAACATGTCCTCCCTGTGTGACTGGCAGATGGAGTCGGTTGCCTGCTGTAGTCGCTCTATCAGCCTTTCAGGGGGGACAAGTGGCCACCCTATCCATGGCCTGAGCCATCATCTCGGATGATGCTGCCTGTTGGGTTGCCATACCGTAAATGGATTTCTCCCATGCGGTATTGCCAGGTGGCGTACGGCCACCACATCGGCGGACACCACACCTGTCTGGGGCAAGGCGAACTGCGCCTTGCTGTGCCGGCACTGCCTGAGGCTGCAGGACTGCATTCCCCCTCTGATCTGTTGGCCCAGGAACAGATGTCGCGGAGTGTGACCCTTCATCCGTAACCACCAAAGGCGTAGCTGCCAACACTGACATCCCCATTGAGGGTTCGGACCCTGGTGCAGGTGGGTGGGACAGAACAGAATCCCTCCCTGGAACACTCACCTGCGACGGCACGTAGGTCTCATCATCCGAATCAACACCTGAGTACAGCTCGGGGGAGGTGCAGCCAGAGACACCCCTTGAGAGCACGACCTGCAGCACTTGTGGGTTCTCACCCACCACCACACCACGTCCCTCACTGGTGGTTGGTCGGCCCTCGGACCCCTCCTGGGTCTGCACCATCTCCACAACCCCAGCAGTATCAGGTGCGTCTTCCCCTGCAAAGACATAAAAACAAAGAAATGGAAACAGGCATTAGCACCATGGCACACAATGAGGGCTGAGAAGCAAGAGAACCAGTACTTGATTGACACATGTCCCACATGACTAAAACCCTCCCATGCATGCACCCTCACTGCATATGAAGGGCAGGCAAATGGCACACACTGATGACACCAAGATGGAAGATGAACACATTTTCTGCATGCTGCCTGGCAGTGGCATCACACATTGGCCTGTGATTGCCAGGTGAAACACACATGCCATCACACAGATGGCATGTACCATTGCTATTGAGTGAAGATGGAGAGGAGGGCAGCACCTATTCATTCAGTCCAGTTCCCGCATGTAATAGCTTTTCTAATTCAAACAGGTCAGATTTTTCACCTGGAGCTGCCAGTCCAAAATGGTCCAATTGCACAGGGACATGTGTGAACAAATGATATCCAGGTAACAAAGTCACTCCACTTTACCATAGCCATGTCAGACATGTGACTAGAGGACTGCGAAATACCTAGTAAAAGTATGGAATGCAAACAATCTGACTGAATGAACAGTGAAAAATAAGCAACGATGTTGTGGCAAGGTGACACTTCAAGGGCAACTGGCGTGCAGTTGGGCTAGATGTCTATTGTTGGCAGAAGGGATACTGCTATGGCCAAATGCAGCTGCGCAGGATGTATTGCATGAAGCACATGGCTGACCCATACGACTCAGGCGCACACACTCTCACCTGGCACACAAACAGAAGCCCTCACACACACCATGCACATGGATGACACACACATGCATGTGCACTCACCGGACAATGCCTCGTAATCAGGCAGATCTCCCACGCCTTGGATCTGTTCCTCCGTGACGTAGGTCCCAGCGACTGACTCATGTGGAGTGAGTTCCATGTCTACTACTGGAGACCCACCTCCAGTCACTAGAGTTGCGGCATGACTTGAGGCCAGCTTACTCTTTGCCCTGCGCTTTAGGTCATTCCAGCACTTATAGCAATCATTGGCTGTGCGCCTCACGATTCCAAGGGCACTTACGATGTCCGCAACGGTCTGCCAGTGTGCCTGGCGTTGTGCAGGTGTGGTCTTGGATCCTGCAACAATGACCATCTCGTTATCATGTGCGGACACATACTCGACAAGTGCATTCAGTTCGTCATCCGTGAAGCTGGGCTTCCTTGACGGGCCGGACTGTGTAGCCGTGTCTGGGGCATCAGCCTGTTCCGGACGAGCACTCTTCCTCTTCCGCTTGGAAGGTGGTGGTGATCCTGAGTGTCCTGCGCCGCTCTGGACACTAGGGGCAGGAGCCCTGGTGGACTCTGTATCAGGAGTGTGGGATTGCACACTCAGCATGGGAGTTGGTGCAGGCATTGGCTCAAGTGTAATGGTGTCAGGGGGAATGTCAGCAGGATGGACTAGGACCGACACTGTCCTGGCTGGGTGTGTGAGAGCTGGGGTGGATGGAGCCGCAGCTGCCCCTGCAGCCTCTCCGCCCTGCCTACTTGGGGCAGCAGATGACCTTGCTGCCCCAGATGCACGTGGCATGATGACATCAACGTGCACCAGCGCACGTGTCATAGGCCTGCTGACCTGGAAGTCAGCCATGGAGTCAGCCAGGTCTGGTGCCACAATGGGCTGGTCCAACAAGGGCTGAGCATGGATGGTGTCAGCCACATCAGCCTCAACGGGAGGGGGGGGATTATGGGTGCCCTTGACTGGTCCTCCACACATGGGGGGACAGGCTCATCCTGCAAGTAACGACCACGTCCCCTACCGGATCCACCACGGCCACCACTTGTGGCTCTTCCACCTTTGCCACCCTTACGGAATCCTCGCCTCCCAGCCATGGCACTGATGTTAATGTGCGTATGGGAGTGGCTGTAAACTATTGTCCTGGGCAATTGGGGGTCAAAGGGGTTGTACCCTAGTGCTCTTGCAAGGTTGAATGTAACCCCTGGGGAAAGATGACGGGTCACGCTACGCACAGGAGCCCCAAAAAAGGGAGATGACGTGCACGCAACCCCTCCTAGACCACGTGTGCAGAAAGAAAAACCTGCACTATGCTGTGGCACCCAGTAACACAAGAATGAACGTATGCGTGTCACACGCAGCCTAGAATGACCTCTGAAGGGGTAGGCTACACACGGGGCAAGCACAGATGTTAGATACGTGCGTGACTCACCGTCTGCCAGGTAAAAGAGCGTGAAAAAGGAGCGCGTTTGGTTGGCAACACCCCCGCCAAAAGAAGATTTGTACGCTGTCTGAGGAGACAGGACAACAGTAGAAGGGAACACTGTTTGAGGGAACAGGCCCAGGTAAACCAGTAAAAGAGAAAAAAGAGAAAAAGCTGTCAGAGGTAACAGGGAATACGAACTTGAAACGCCGTGAAGCAAATCGCGTGTGAAACGACAAGAAGTACAGAATTCACCCACTCGCTCTCAACGAAAAGCACGTACAAGGAAATGGTGTTCTACACGTACCTTTTATACAGGCCCACACGTCCAGCGTCACTTACGCGGCGTGTACGCGCTAGGGCCATTTCCACCAATTACACGCTTTGTCACTTCTGCGTGTAGGGCCATTTCCACCAATTACACGCTTTGTCACTTCTGCGTGTAGGGCCATTTCCACCAATTACACGCTTTGTCACTGCCGCGTGTACGCGCTAGGCCCATTCCCACCAATTACACGCGTTGACACTAGGACGTGTCTTTCATTTTTTTCACACGCAACATTTTCAAACGTGTGCCCAATCCAACGTGCACGTGACTTCATAGACGCGCATACGCTGGCGACGCGTTTATGCGCTAAGGGCCTTTCCTCGAATTACACGCAGACGTGTTGGATTTTTCACGTGCCAAATCACTCCATATCAAGCTGGCCACGCGTAAGCACACGGAAGACCACGCTCCTGCCCAGAAGGCCGGACTACTGCCCCCCAGAGCCCTGAGCACGCTCCCACCTGCCATCTGCTGCTGCCTGACTTCCTGCTGCCCACGTGCACTGCCATTTGCTGCCTGCACATCAGCCAGGGGTGCTGTTGCTGTGACCACCCCTGCTGGAACCGAAGACTCCCGACTGGGATTCCATCGCTCCACAGCCCAGCCCCAGGACCCAGTTGCCCACCCACTCCTGCCTCTGGCGTTGTCATGTCGGGGCAAACACCATCTGGGACCACTGACAACCCCCGGCCAGAGAGGCAGAGGGGCACCAGCTTCAGTGCCACCGAAGTTGGTGTCCTGGTGGAGCAAGTCCTGGGGCAGTATGATGCCCTCTTCGGAAGTTCCCGCGCCGACAATTAAGGACGGACTCGGATCTGGACTGACATTGTGACTGCCATCAACGCGGAGGGGGTGGCAGTCCGCGACTTACAACATGTCAGGAAGCGCTGGGAGGACTTCAGGACCAGGACCCTGAACAAGGCCCGGCGCCTCTTGAAGGCAGCGGATGCCAAGGGGCGCCGGGGCCACTTGTCGGAAGAACAGATGAGGGTCCTGGAACGCAGGGTCTTGAACATCATCACTGCACGCCCATCAGTCCGCAGGCACATATACCTGCCCAGAACACCTGCAGAAAGGCATGCTGCCGCCCTGGATTTTTACGGTGTGGCACGATTCCCCAAAGTGCTACGTGCCATCGACTGCACCCATGTGGCTCTACGTCCCCCCAGGGCATCAGAGCACATCTATAGGAACCGCAAGCACTGGCATTCCATCAACGTGCAGATAGTATGTAATGCCAAGGGAATCATCACCT
Organism: Ambystoma mexicanum; assembly: GCF_040938575.1. NCBI lineage: Eukaryota > Metazoa > Chordata > Amphibia > Caudata > Ambystomatidae > Ambystoma > Ambystoma mexicanum. Next base: position 1,168,559,979 of record NC_090922.1, read on the forward strand.
CAGTATATGCCAACTATCCCGGGTCCACCCACGACAGCTTCATTTACCGAATGTCCACCCTAAGCCGGGACCTAGAAGCTGGGCGGCATGGCGATACATGGCTGCTTGGTGAGTATGAATGCCACTGCATGTGCATGCATGTCAGATACTGAGCAAGGTCACAACCCCACCAATGATACCAATCACCACCTCCACAGGGGACAGTGCCTACCCTCTCAGCCCCCAGCGCTCCACGTCCAGGTCCTAGAGAAGCAGACCCGTCTGGAGTCGAGCGGTGAGTGTACATGCATCCTGATTGTGAGCAGTGCGTGTGGTGATTATTCGTTAGTGTGCAGGTTGCACATCTGTTTGTATGGGGTCGAGTATGGGTGGGGGTGTACAGGGCCGTGGGGCTGACACATGCGAGGGCTGTAATGTGTGAGACATGGATGGTGCTTGTGTGTAGGCTTGTATGCCAAATGCAGTTGTGTGGGCACACATGTTTGGATGAATGTGTATGTAAGTAGACATGTCCGTGATGTCACGCATGTATGTTGTTTTCGGCTGCATGTATGAGCACTGTGTACATGTGCATGTGTGTGTATTTGACAAGGGTGCAACAGTGATGCAACATGGATGCATGTGACAGCGGTATGTGGAAGCCTGATTGGCAGATGTGACATGGATGCCCGTCTGAACAGTGCGACACTTGGCAGAGGTGTACACATGCATGCACGTGTGGTGGTGTGTGTACATGTGTGGTGCACTTCCTGTGTTGCATGTGATGTCTGGCTCACCTTTGGCTGCTCATGCTGTTGTATGTGTAGGGATGGTGGTGGCAGTTGCGATATGGCTGTGGTATGGCTCATGTGTGCGAGTTGGAATGACATGTGTGTTGGGGATTGTGATGACATGTCTGAGGTTTGCCAATGCCACTCATGTGCAACTGTCATGTGTGTATGTGTCCATTGTACAGTGCCCTGATGCCTGTGTTTTGTTTCTCCCTGTCTGCAGCGTCAACTGATGAAGAGGGCGGAGAAGGTGCTGTGGAGCACAGCGGCGGGGATCCCACCGCCAGCCGGAGACGCAAGGCCCGGCTCCCCTCCCGTGTTGTCATCTCGTCGGGGAGTGAGGAGTCCGGTGCCGCATCCCAGGCCGCAGCTGCCGGGGGGAGGTCCAAGAGGCGGAGGTTGGAGTTGGACTCCTCAGCAGCAGAAGGGGCAGCTGGGACCCCACAGGGCCCAACAGGGGAAGATGGCACGGAGTCACCCAGGTTGGTGGGGCGTTTGGTGGAGGAGGAGGCCTTGCAAGCACCAGAGGCGGGGTCTGGAGGTGGGGATCCCACTGGTGCTAGTGGTGCAGTGCAGGACCAGGGACAGGAGGCAGCACAGGCCGCCGCGGAGGTGCCTGTGTGCAATCCTGTCCCCGATCCTGTCCCTGCATCATCTTGCACCAGCAGGGATGCCTACGTCCAGACCCGTTTTCAGGCAGGGGATGAGCTGACGTCAACTGGCCTTCCTCTGCCTGCGGACGTGGCTATCCAGGTCTGGGTTGAGCCTGTCCTGGCTGGTGTGGCGTTGCGTCAACGGGCCATGCGAGGTGACCTGCAGTCTTTTCATGGAGAGACTGCACGTCATCTCGAATGGCTCGTTGACCACGTCAGCCTGCTGGGACAGGTCACCCAGGCCGGATTCCTCCGTCTGATGGGGCTTGCTCCGACCCCCTCCTCAACTGGACCCCCTACGCACCAGTCGTCCTCTGTGCCATCTTCCCACCCATCAGTCACCTGGGTGCCCTGTGGAGCTGCCTCTGACGGTGCGGCCAGGCTGGTGGAGGAGGCATCCCTGCCACAGTCGGGAGTCGGACGTCCAGCAGGGGTGGCCACATCAACAAGTGCACCCCAGCCGGCGGAGGATGTGCAGGCAGCAGGAGGCAGTGCACGGGCAGAGGCGGAGCAGCAGCAGCAACGTGGTGGGGGCCATGAAGGCTCGGGGCCTTCAACATCGGAGGGGCAGGCATCGGCCGGAGGGCAGGAGGACCCAGGACAGAGAGTGTCTTCCGTGTGGCAGCGGTTGGGCCACGCCATAAGTGCGGAGCGGCGGCGGGCGGAAGAGGCGCAGCTCACAATGGTCAGGGCGGAGAACTCCATGCGGAGGGCCCTGAGGCGGGCCGAGTGCCTTGAGGCAATCCGCAGGGGGTTGGAGGAGGACACGGCGTCGTCCCTGCGGACCCTCGGGGCCATGGAACAGGACCGCCTCCGGGACATCGAACAGGAGTTCGATGATGCCCTGGCCCGGAACACCACGGAGTGAGCCGCTGGACTTGCCCGCCGCCTTTGTATATAGTTCTTTAGTTTTGGGTTTCCTTTGTTTGTTCTTATGATTTGGAGTCGACGGACACTGCTCCACTTTTTGTATATAGTTGCATTTTAGTTAGGGTTTTTTGTAGGTTTCCTTTGTTCATTTGGGCTCATGGACCCTTGGATGTTTTGTACATAGTTCTTCATTGGATTGATTTTATTTTTCATTTGACTTTGGACGACATTTTTTTGGATTAGGATTTGGTGTTTTTATTTTTTTAAATGGACATGCAGCTTATCTTTTTTTCATTCCCATTGTAGTTTGTTTCATTTCTTTTGCATTATTATTTTTTTTTTAATACAATTTTGTTTTCATACTTCACTGTGTGGTATCATCTCATTGGTTTCATGCATGTCATGTTGGGTGTTTTCCCATTCAATTGCAACCATTGTGTGTGACGGACATGGGTTCATTAGCTTTATGAACATTGGGGGTGTAACATGTAATTTCCATTTCCATGTGGGTGAATGGGTTACTTGGTAGGGCTTTTTGGCTGTGGAGGCTGACCATAACGCACATGATTGGGGATTGTGAGGACCTGGTGGAGGCTGCCCATGGTGGCTGGGGGATGGGGGTGGTGGGAGACATGAGTGGGGGCCTGGTGGTGCTGCCCCTGCACTGCTGGGGGATGGGGGTGGTGGGAGACATGGGTGGGGGCCTGGTGGGGGCTGCCCATGGTGGCTGGGGGGTGGGGGTGCTGGGAGACATGAGTGGGGGCCTGGTGGAGGGTGCCCCTGCACTGCTGGGGGGTGGGGGTGCTGGGAGACATGGGTGGGGGCCTGGTGGAGGCTGCCCCTGCACTGCTGGGGGGTGGGGGTGGTGGGAGACATGGGTGGAGGCCTGGTGGAGGGTGCCCATGGTGGCCGGGGGATGGGGGTGGTGGGAGACATGAGTGGGGGCCTGGTGGAGGGTGCCCCACACTGCTGGGGGGTGGGGTGATAGGGGCCATGAGTGGGGGCCTGGTGGAGGGTGCCCCTGCACTGCTGGGGGGTGGGGGTGGTGGGAGACATGGGTGGGGGCCTGGTGGAGGGTGCCCCACACTGCTGGGGGGGTGGGGGTGGTGGGAGACATGGGTGGGGGCCTGGTGGAGGGTGCCCCACACTGCTGGGGGGTGGGGGTGGTGGGAGACATGAGTGGGGGCCTGGTGGGGGCTGCCCATGGTGGCTGGGGGGTGGGGGTGCTGGGAGACATGAGTGGGGGCCTGGTGGAGGGTGCCCCACACTGCTGGGGGGTGGGGGTGGTGGGAGACAAGAGTGGGGGCCTGGTGGAGGCTGCCCCTGCACTGCTGGGGGGTGGTGGTGGTGGGAGACATGGGTGGAGGCCTGGTGGAGGGTGCCCATGGTGGCTGGGGGATGGGGGTGGTGGGAGACATGAGTGGGGGCCTGGTGGAGGGTGCCCCACACTGCTGGGGGGTGGGGGTGATAGGGGCCATGAGTGGGGGCCTGGTGGAGGGTGCCCCTGCACTGCTGGGGGGTGGGGGTGGTGGGAGACATGGGTGGGGGCCTGGTGGAGGGTGCCCCACACTGCTGGGGGGTGGGGGTGGTGAGAGACATGAGTGGGGGCTGGTGGAGGCTGCCCCTGCACTGCTGGGGGGTGGGGGTGGTAGGAGACATGGGTGGAGGCCTGGTGGAGGGTGCCCATGGTGGATGGGGGATGGGGGTGGTGGGAGACATGAGTGGGGGCCTGGTGGAGGGTGCCCCACACTGCTGGGGGGTGGGGGTGATAGGGGCAATGAGTGGGGGCCTGGTGGAGGGTTCCCCTGCACTGCTGGGGGGTGGGGGTGGTGGGAGACATGGGTGGGGCCTGGTGGAGGGTGCCCCACACTGCTGGGGGGTGGGGGTGGTGGGAGACATGAGTGGGGGCTTGGTGGAGGGTGCCCCACACTGCTGGGGGGTGGGGGTGGTGGGAGACATGAGTGGGGGCCTGGTGGGGGCTGCCCATGGTGGCTGGGGGGTGGGGGTGCTGGGAGACATGAGTGGGGGCCTGGTGGAGGGTGCCCCACACTGCTGGGGGGTGGGGGTGGTGGGAGACATGAGTGGGGGCCTGGTGGAGGCTGCCCCTGCACTGCTGGGGGGTGGGGGTGGTGGGAGACATGGGTGGGGGCCTGGTGGAGGCTGCCCCTGCACTGCTGGGGGGTGGGGGTGGTGGGAGACATGGGTGGAGGCCTGGTGGAGGGTGCCCATGGTGGCTGGGGGATGGGGGTGGTGGGAGACATGAGTGGGGGCCTGGTGGAGGGTGCCCCACACTGCTGGGGGGTGGGGGTGATAGGGGCCATGAGTGGGGGCCTGGTGGAGGGTGCCCCTGCACTGCTGGGGGGTGGGGGTGGTGGGAGACATGGGTGGGGGCCTGGTGGAGGGTGCCCCACACTGCTGGGGGGTGGGGGTGGTGAGAGACATGAGTGGGGGCTGGTGGAGGCTGCCCCTGCACTGCTGGGGGGTGGGGGTGGTAGGAGACATGGGTGGAGGCCTGGTGGAGGGTGCCCATGGTGGATGGGGGATGGGGGTGGTGGGAGACATGAGTGGGGGCCTGGTGGAGGGTGCCCCACACTGCTGGGGGGTGGGGGTGATAGGGGCAATGAGTGGGGGCCTGGTGGAGGGTTCCCCTGCACTGCTGGGGGGTGGGGGTGGTGGGAGACATGGGTGGGGCCTGGTGGAGGGTGCCCCACACTGCTGGGGGGTGGGGGTTGTGGGAGACATGAGTGGGGGCTTGGTGGAGGGTGCCCCACACTGCTGGGGGGTGGGGGTGGTGGGAGACATGAGTGGGGGCCTGGTGGGGGCTGCCCATGGTGGCTGGGGGGTGGGGGTGCTGGGAGACATGAGTGGGGGCCTGGTGGAGGGTGCCCCACACTGCTGGGGGGTGGGGGTGGTGGGAGACATGAGTGGGGGCCTGGTGGAGGCTGCCCCTGCACTGCTGGGGGGTGGGGGTGGTGGGAGACATGGGTGGGGGCCTGGTGGAGGCTGCCCCTGCACTGCTGGGGGGTGGGGGTGGTGGGAGACATGGGTGGAGGCCTGGTGGAGGGTGCCCATGGTGGCTGGGGGATGGGGGTGGTGGGAGACATGAGTGGGGGCCTGGTGGAGGGTGCCCCACACTGCTGGGGGGTGGGGGTGATAGGGGCCATGAGTGGGGGCCTGGTGGAGGGTGCCCCTGCACTGCTGGGGGGTGGGGGTGGTGGGAGACATGGGTGGGGGCCTGGTGGAGGGTGCCCCACACTGCTGGGGGGTGGGGGTGGTGAGAGACATGAGTGGGGGCTGGTGGAGGCTGCCCCTGCACTGCTGGGGGGTGGGGGTGGTAGGAGACATGGGTGGAGGCCTGGTGGAGGGTGCCCATGGTGGATGGGGGATGGGGGTGGTGGGAGACATGAGTGGGGGCCTGGTGGAGGGTGCCCCACACTGCTGGGGGGTGGGGGTGATAGGGGCAATGAGTGGGGGCCTGGTGGAGGGTTCCCCTGCACTGCTGGGGGGTGGGGGTGGTGGGAGACATGGGTGGGGCCTGGTGGAGGGTGCCCCACACTGCTGGGGGGTGGGGGTGGTGGGAGACATGAGTGGGGGCTTGGTGGAGGGTGCCCCACACTGCTGGGGGGTGGGGGTGGTGGGAGACATGAGTGGGGGCCTGGTGGGGGCTGCCCATGGTGGCTGGGGGGTGGGGGTGCTGGGAGACATGAGTGGGGGCCTGGTGGAGGGTGCCCCACACTGCTGGGGGGTGGGGGTGGTGGGAGACATGAGTGGGGGCCTGGTGGAGGCTGCCCCTGCACTGCTGGGGGGTGGGGGTGGTGGGAGACATGGGTGGGGGCCTGGTGGAGGCTGCCCCTGCACTGCTGGGGGGTGGGGGTGGTGGGAGACATGGGTGGAGGCCTGGTGGAGGGTGCCCATGGTGGCTGGGGGATGGGGGTGGTGGGAGACATGAGTGGGGGCCTGGTGGAGGGTGCCCCACACTGCTGGGGGGTGGAGGTGATAGGGGCCATGAGTGGGGGCCTGGTGGAGGGTTCCCCACACTGCTGGGGGGTGGGGGTGGTGGGAGACATGGGTGGGGGCCTGGTGGAAGGTGCCCCGCACTGCTGGGGGGTGGGGGTGGTGGGAGACATGAGTGGGGGCCTGGTGGAGGGTGCCCCTGGATGCTGGGGGGTGGGGGTGATAGGGGCCATGAGTGGGGGCCTGGTGGAGGGTGCCCCACACTGCTGGGGGGGTGGGGGTGGTGGGAGACATGAGTGGGGGCCTGGTGGGGGATGCCCATGGTGGCTGGGGGGTGGGGGTGGTGGGAGACATGAGTGGGAGCCTGGTGGGGGATGCCCATGGTGGCTGGGGTGTGGGGGTGGTGGGAGACATCAGTGGAGGCCTGGTGGAGGGTGCCCATGGTGGCTGGTGGATGGGGGTGGTGGGAGACATGAGTGGGGGCCTGGTGGTGCTGCCCCTGCACTGCTGGGGGATGGGGGTGGTGGGAGACATGGGTGGGGGCCTGGTGGAGGCTGCCCCTGCACTGCTGGGCGGTGGGGGTGGTGGGAGACATGGGTGGGGGTCTGGTGGAGGCTGCCCCTGCACTGCTGGGGGGGTGGGGGTGGTGGGAGACATGGGTGGGGGCCTGGTGGAGGGTGCCCCACACTGCTGGGGGGTGGGGGTGGTGGGAGACATGAGTGGGGGCCTGGTGGAGGGTGCCCCTGGATGTTGGGGGGTGGGGGTGATAGGGCCCATGAGTGGGGGCCTGGTGGAGGGTGCTCCACACTGCTGGGGGGTGGGGGTGGTGGGAGACATGGGTGGGGGCCTGGTGGAGGCTGCCCCTGCACTGCTGGGGGGTGGGGGTGGTTGGAGACATGGGTGGGGGCCTGGTGGAGGCTGCCCCTGCACTGCTGGGGGGTGGGGGTGGTGGGAGACATGGGTGGGGGCCTGGTGGAGGCTGCCCCTGCACTGCTGGGGGGTGGGGGTGGTGGGAGACATGGGTGGGGGCCTGGTGGAGGCTGCCCCTGCACTGCTGGGGGGTGGGGGTGGTGGGAGACATGCATTGTTGATCAGTAGTGCACGGTGACATGTGGGTTGGCTGGGGGGCATACCCATGGTGGATGGGCTGCCTGCGGGACATGAGCAGGGGTGCAGGGTAGTCCCCCGTGGTGTGGGCTGCCTGCAGGGGCCGTGGAGGTTGTCGAACGTACACCTGGGAGGACCCACACGGCCAATTCACGTGTAGTACTCCCCAGAACCCCTGAAATTCACATACCCTGCTGAAATCGCGTGTGGAACTTCCCGCGCACCCCTGAAATACACGTACCCTGCTTGCACGGGGCCAATCGCATGTGGAACTTCCCGCGCACCCCTGAAATACACGTACCCTGCTCGCACTGGGCCAATCGCGTGTGGAACTTCCCGCGCACCCCTGAAATACACGTACCCTGATGAAATCGCGTGTGGAACTTCCCGCGCACCCCGGTAATACACGTAGCCTGCTTGCACGGGGCCAATCGCGTGTGGAACTTCCCGCGCACCCCTGAAATACACGTACCCTGCTCGCACAGGGCCAATCGCGTGTGGGACTTCCCGCGCACCCCTGAAATACACGTACCCTGATGGAATCGCGTGTGGAACTTCACGCGCACCCCTGAAATACACGTACCCTGCTGAAATCGCGTGTGGAACTTCCCGCGCACCCATGGAATACACGTACCCTGCTCGCACTGGGCCAATCGCGTGTGGAACTTCCCGCGCACCCCTGAAATACACGTACCCTGCTGAAATCGCGTGTGGAACTTCCCGGGCACCCATGGAATACACGTACCCTGCTCGCACTGGGCCAATTGCGTGTGGAACTTCCCGCGCACCCCTGAAATACACGTACCCTGCTGAAATCGCGTGTGGAACTTCCCGCGCACCGCTGGAATACACGTACCCTGCTCGCACGGGGCCAATCGCGTGTGGAACTTCCCGCGCACCCCTGAAATACACGTACCCTGCTGTAATCGCGTGTGGAACTTCCCGCGCACCCCTGTAATACAAGTACCCTGCTGATTTTGGTGTGGAACTTCCCGCGCACCCCTGATGCACACGTACACAGGACAATCGCGTGTGGAACTTCCCGCGAACCACTGAAATACACGTTCCCCGCTTGGCGTTTGCTGTTTGACAGCCCGGTGAACTGGTCCAGTGTTAGCGCAGCCCTTTGCGATTATTTGGGGATTTTGAAGGCTTTTCCTTGCGCAAGGGTGTTCTTGGGGGCGTAACTGGTGCTGCTGCAGGGTCGCTGCGCCACGCTGCGCCACGGCTGGTTTTGGATGCGAAAATCCATGAATGCGCTGTGCGCGGAAATCGATTTTAGCGCACGCGGCTGGCGCAGACAATCGCACGCGGACACTCTGCGCCAGCCGCTTACGACACTTTTCTGCGAAATTCTATGAATTACCCTCTTAATCTTTAGTGGTGGCTCTGAAAATAACCTTTTTATTTACTTTGTTTGGGGTTTGTTAACAAACACCTTTTTTCCTTGTTTTGTTTTTATGTGCAGTAGTTCTGTAAACTCTACAACTTCATTTTCAATTGTCTAACTCTGTCAATGCATTCCTAGCATTGTAAAAGAAAATTGCATTTCCGGCAACTGTGAAGTGAACTACATCTTGACAAAAAAAATTCACACCATCAGAACATATATTGTCATTCTCAAAAGATGACATTCCTGCAGCATATAAAAAAAACAGATACAGTTTTATTGACAAGATGCCTGATTCTTTAATTTGTGGACTGAAAAAGTAGTAGGAAACAGTTGCATTAGGGTTTTAAAGAAATCCTTCAGGGTAACCTGCAAAGACACTGGATTCCCAAACCCCAAACTGTCCCCTCCACAATGCACAATCACTATCTGGATATTTAAAGTCAGCCATCCTCTCACAGAATGAACATAAGCCCGCCCAGTTTAAGCCACAAACTGTATGCCACAAAACATGCACTTCTGACAATCCAATGTTTCGAAGAATGCCATGATTTTCAGCATACACCTTTCTGCCTTCTCAAACGCATCGCAATAGCCATTGTCAGTGCTCTCATAACTCCTGCAAACAAAACTCTTACAATACACTCTTCTTCTGGTACTCCACACCCAGCAAACCTTATTGTCTAATCCCAGAGTTCCCTGTCCATCCCAAGAAACCACAAAAGACCTGGGTGTGGCATTTGCCATCCGCGGACTTCCACAGTGTCATCAGACCCTGTAACACTCAAATGTGCAACTGTCCAAGATTTCTATTTCCATATTCAACAATATCTGCATCTAACAAAACACAGTACAGGGGTGCTTATTTGAATACACTGTTTTCTTCAACTCTTTCACAAATATTACATGGCCATGTAGTTATGGTTAAGTTGCTGTTTCCATAGGAAGAGCACTTTCACTTTTTGGGCGGCTTATAACTTCGCTCTCCCTGGACAGATCCTCACCAAACTTTGCAAAAAAAGTATTTGGGTCACTCTGAATTTATTTGCAAAGATTGGTGAGGATTTGTCTAGGGGGGGGCAAAGTTATAGGGGGGTCCCAAAACTTTTTTTTTTCCCATAGACTGAATGGGAAAAAAGTTTTGCTCGCGTCTACAGCCCAAACCGCTGGACGGATTTTCACCAAATTTGGACCAGGAGCATCGGCTTAGTCCCGAAAGCGTGAAAATCCGTCCAGTAGTTTTTTTTTAAAATGACCAAAAAGTAGGTAAAAAAAATGTGTGATATCTGTGTTCGGTTCGCGGACACACTTCCCTGTTCGCTGATTGGCCAATCGGCTTGCGTGATGTTCGCAGACATGCAAACTGTTCGCTGATTGGACAGCGTGGAGCGTGAAGCGCGTCAGATTTTCGGTATGTGTTAGACGTTCTTTTTGTGTTCGATTTGCGGACATCACGGGTGTTCTGAAATGTTCTAAATAAACTGAATGGGGGGTGTTCTGAGGACTCAATATGTGTCCGTTTTGTTCGCAAGCAAACTATAACTGTTCTAAGAACACTCGCAGTGTCCTGAAATGTTCGCAAATAAACAAAATGGGGGTGTCCTGAGGACACTGTCCGTATTGTTCCTTGTCAAGTTGAAAGTGTTCTAAGAACTATCGCGTTGTTCTGAAATGTTCGTAGGGGGTGTCCTGAAAACACTGTCCGTATTGGCAAGTTGAAAGTGTTCTAAGAACACTCATAATGTCCGCGGACATTAAAAGTTTCCATAGACCATAGTTGAAATGTTTGACTCTATGGATGTGATATGCTGCGGTGGTTGTTGCCAGGGTGTAGAGTCTTGGGTGCATGGCCACTTGGCCATGCACCACTTGGCCATGCACCATTTGGCCATGCACCCAAGACTCTATGCCCTGGCAACAAACACCGCAGCATATCACATTCATATTTGCTTATAACTTTGGGTGAAAAACAAATGTATAAGGAACAAAGGTATTAGATACTATGGATGTTATATGCTGCTATGGTTCTCCTTCTTATTGTATACTTACTGTTTGGTCTAGTAACCGGAGTACATGTATTTCTTGTTAATTTCTGTGATAAAAGAAAATAGCATGTTAGTATTATTATTTTGTAATGACTTATTACATTGTATAATCAAAATACTTTTTTTTTTTGGACCCTCATATTTAGTAGATTACAAATCAGAGTACTGTGCAATTTGCTCAGTTTCTGTATTTGTTGCTAAAATCATTGGGTCTGTGGGAGAAAAAAATCCATGTTGGATTTAAAAAAAGCCTTTTTCTGTTATGCTACAGTTTATTTGTTTGTTTGTTTTCAGTGTTCACTTGTTGTTTCTGGCTAATGCTTTATACTTTGGCTTGTTGTATTTTTTTGGAGCAGTAACATATTATTTATTTATTTTGATATTATAAAATTTTGGAGCAGTTAGATACCAATTGGCGTATTCTAACTGTCTATTTTTTTATATATTTTAGTGGTATTGATTTATCTATTTGGATATTGTTAAATTTTGGGACAGTTAGATACCAATTGGTGTATTCTAACTGTGTATTTTTTGGTCTAATTTAGTGGTATTCATTTATCTGATTAGTTGTTGTAGAATCTTTGAGCAGTTAGATAGCTTTTGGAGTATTCTAACAGTTTATATTTTTTGAACACAAATTTACCTAGGGTTTAAATACAGTTTAGTTATCAAATTTTGGTTTTAAGAACATCAAATAAGCGTTTGTAAGATTTCCTGGTAATCTCTGCTTTAGAGTAATGGTACTATCATTACATTCAAACCATCCACATTTCTTTTTTTATATATGCAGTGTATTGCCCTGAATTGGTTGTGGCTCCTGCGTGGTAGATTATACCTATTGTTGTGAAGGTTTTCTTACCAAGTGATATTTGACCATGTGTGAATCCAGTCAGCTAGCAGTTGTTTTTGGTACCATCTGCATTGTAACGTAGAAGCATTAGTATTATGTATTTACTATGTGTTTGTATTACTAACGTGGAGCGATTATCTGAATTGCAGGTAGAGCATAATCTACCATGGTTTGCATTTGTACAAGTCGCTGAAATGGAATGGATTCACAATTTGGTATTGATATATATATATGAAGCGTTCATTGGGGATTTCTTCTTGTGTCACATTGTTGCAGAGGGTGCATGTATGTTTCCACATGTATGGAATCTGAAAGATTTCATTTATAGGTATGTTTTTGTTTTCCAGCACTTGTAGTAAGTACATTAGAAATTCTTGTGGATCTTCCTGTGAATTACTCTGCAATTTAAGGATAATTTTAATATCTTTTCTAAACCTGCTGTGTTTGAGATTGATTTTTCTAAACTATTTAGTCTTGTTGTGGCTTGGTCACACATGGGTAGTGTCATACCATGTACATCTAGTTTGTCTGTGGCGCTAATTTCCATGATTGTTTGCATTTCTTTACTTAGCATGATTTCATTGTATTTGAAACAGCTTGCAAGAGTTGGCATTAAGGCCATACAATTGACATGTTTGTGGGCTAATTGCTCCATAACATCTGTAGCACATGCATTATCGCCATGAAGTGCATTAATGTGCCGGGTTTTCAATATTACTTCTGCTTCTTTAGAAAGTATACCAACTGTGATACTTTTTAAAATGTTGGCATAAGTGAGATCTGCAGATTGCCGCATGTTTTCTGTTAATTCTCTGTATTGGAAATGTTGCCAAAGGTTGACATTTCCAATGCTGCCAACAGTTTTACGGCAGACTTTGTGTCCTAATGTTTCAAAAATAGGCTCACCTTTTACTGGTGTTAATTGAAGCAGATCTCCAAAAACAATAATGTGTTTTCCTGCAAAGAGCTCGTCATAGTCTGTTTTGAGTACTTCTTGTAATCTGAGGTGAATCAAAGCTAACATCAGGTTGGAGACCATGCTCACTTCATCTATTAGTAGCATTTTCATTTGTTTCAATACTCTGCGTAATTCCATTGCAGCTTCTGCAGGAAGTATGTAATAGTCTAATTTGTTCTGGTGTTCTACTGGTAATAGTAGTAATCAGTGTAATGTAACACCACCTATGTTGTAGGCAGCTAAACCTGTGGGGGCAGTGACAACAGCTGACAGTTTGTTGTTTGTCAATTGTTGAAGGAACTTACTAATGATTTTGATTAGGAATGTTTTGCCAGAACCAGCTTCACCACTGACGTACAGTAGTATAGGTTTATAATTATGACAGTAACATTCTTTATTTTCATGTTTTACACCATGTGCAATTTGTTTTGTTACTTCTTGAAAAATGCTACTTTGCTCATTGTTTAGTTTTGATTGTAGTATAGTTAAGTCTTCCTTATCTTCATACTGACACATGGTGTTTTCTACTTCTATCATAGCTAATTCTGCCTCATTTATTATTAGTGGTTCTCCCAGTGGTTCTTGGCTTCCTGTTACAGAAGGTTGACTACTGTCAGGAGTGTCCTTATCTAGTTGGGCTTGGAGTTCTTCTTCGTGTTGCTGTTCATTGTGCAACATTGTTTTGTACTGTGTAAAGTTTACATCAGTTATAGTGCTTTCATTTGCTTTGAAAGCATCCTCATATGAGTCATAGTTATCTAGTAATTGTTCTTCTTTTCTCCATGGTTTGAAGAGTTGTAGCAGGGACATGTAATATACTTCTTTATGTTGAGGAGTCTTTAATGACAATTTGATATGATTAATTAAATTTGGTTTAGTGAGTTTAACTAAGCTGCCTTCACAGTTTGTCACTCTATATTTACCTTTTTTTTTCATCAGGTTTCATATTATTTTTGTATGTGTAGTTTTGGGCTATGTGGTATAGACACATGTTTTCCAAAGTATTACTTCTGTTTGGGTAGTATGTGTCCAATAAATTGTTTTTTAAAATGTCTTTGCTGTTGGGATCATGTTTGGCTATTGTTTCTATATCTTCATATGATTTTAGAACTCTTTTTCTAGATTTAGCTGGAGCAAGACTTAGCCATATTATATTTTCAGATTTACCATACAATGCAGTACCAGTTAAACGATCAGCTGCTTCATATGATCCACATTCTCTATGGGTGAGCATTTTTATGCCCAAGCTGTATAATTTCTGAGATACTGTTTTATCTGATGACAGGTCATTCCAGGGGTCTTGGAGCTCTGTCTTTTTTGCTTTAGTTAAGTATGCTGTGACATATCGTGCAACTGCAGTAGAATTGTCTGCAATGTACTGCACATCTATGTTTGCATTCCATAAGTGGGCAATGATTGCATTATAATCATTGATATATTTTTCTTCTTCTTTTATTTTTATGTAATATGTATTTTTAGGTGACTTACCTTTAACACTATGTCTAACTGAAGACATGAGGTTGTTCACTTGACCTGTATTTGTAACTGGTCTAGGGAAACCAAATCAGCATTTGGTGTAGTATTTCCCTTTGTTTTTGTATTTGCGACGACAATATTTTCCACATTTGTGTCTTTGTAATTGTAAAATTTGTGCATGAAGATCACTATTTGTGGATTCTGATGGAATTTCACAAGTGACATATTTTTCAATAAACTGTAAAACAGTGGCATCACTGTCTTGACCAAATTTAGGAGCATCTTTAATCCATAAAATTATGTGGATATGTGTTGCTCCTCTGGCTTGGTATTCTTTTCTCCAAAAGAAGTGTTGCACTTCTCCAAGGGGAGGAGTTTTATTACAAATAAAATGTAGCATAGCAATGAAGCGATGGTGAAAATATCTTGAAACATTAACAGGATCCAAAGAACAAAGTTCTCCAGGTGTTAGTATATCTATGTTTGTTTTGTTTTTATTTGATATGCGTAGGCAATCATGTTAATCTTCCCAGGCATATTCTGCACAACTTAATGTAACAAACCAAGTGGGTGGGCCAAGGTTTCTGATCATACAACGTACATCTCCATGACGTCGAAACCAGTACTCTTTAGTACCACGCATATTTGCTAATAGATTTGTAATATTTGATTGTAAAACCTCATCCTTTTGTTACACTTTTGCTAATAATTGTGTAGCTGTCATATTTTGAAAGTGTGATGCTGATTTTAATATGTGTGCAACTCCGTAACATAAAGTTGCTAGTTCACTTTCAAAGAGTAGGTGGAATATGTATTCCACATTTTGTCTAAATCTGGGATCTTCAGAATACATCCGTAATGAGCGGTATTCTGAAGCTGATATTTGAATAGGTCTATCATCATACCTTCCTCCTTTGCCAGTAGGAAAGAGTAGAGGAAAAGCACGTGCTTCTATGCTTTTTTCCCATATGCTGATTGGCGATCCTTTTGTTTGACACATTTGGTAAGTTTCCAGTACATCTTCTATGGTGTCATTACAGTGCAAAGGATGAATTGTATAATGGTCTAAAGTATTTGATATTGTAGCAGGATCTAGTAGCTCAAATTGACCAGCTTCTTGGGTTTCTTGAATTATTTCAGTTGTATCTTTCAAGTTTTCTTCAATATTAATTTCTTTGTAATATTCATTATTCTCTTTAAGATATTGGAAGGCTTGTCTAACTTCATATAAATCTACCAGCTGTTGCCATATTTTTTTTGTCTTTTGTAGGTACTCCATTTACTAAGATAATTAAAGATTGCTGCATTGGACGTTGCACTCCTAGAGTATGCACATTTTCTTTTAGATCTAATGGTAAATAAACTACGTTTCCACGAATGCCTTTTACCAATTCAGAGGGAGGTAATTTTGCTGTTTTTGGTTGAAGGCAAATTATTGCTAGCAATGGGTGTACTGTTTGAATTATGATGCTCTCATATACATTAAGTTGTTGTAGGGGTTTTGGTACTGGGTATAATTCCAAATTATTTGTGATAGCATGTGAAGGAGTTTGGTTGTTGTCAAGTTTTGTAGTGCAGAAACTGCAAAATATTAAGGGATCAGTTATTTCGTATTTGTTTTCTGCTGCAAGGTAGAGAGCTAATTCAAACCATTTAGAATCTTCATTGTCTTCTATTTTGTATGATAGGTCTACAGTTTTTGTGTTACTTTTATAAAAAGTTCTACGGCAACATACACATACATGGTTTGGTACTTCAGCTGATGTACTTTTAAATTTTAGTATTTCTTTTTTGTATGTGTTTAGCAAAAGGTTGCCATGTGTAGAATTGTTGCTTAATTGGTTTAAAGCTATTTCATTCTGTAAATGGCTTTCACTTCCAAAATATTTTTTCTGGATATAGTGAATTTCTTCAAGTAGGTCTTTTGCTGTACCATGTAGAAGGATGTTATTTAACTTTGCTAGTGCTAAAGCAGGACTTTTAGCATAGTACAGTTTATAGACTAGATTTCTTATAGTTGAATGATATGTTGATATCCTTTTGATATCATAGAAAGTGGTTTTACAAGTAGGTCCTGTAATGCAGGCCAATGAATGTCCTTGTAGTCCTGTGTACTTGCGCACTAGACAGGTATCCATATTTTGCAGTAATTTAATTTTGATTTTGTCTTTGCTTTTTACATATTTATTGAGGAATTGGCGTAAAGATTTGAAACATTGTTTGGGAATGTTACACATTGACATGCATGGCCATTTGTACACTAGACGTTCTGATTCAGTTGAATGGAGGGGTAATTCTAAGTTTTCAGGGCATATTTTTGTAAGGAGTACTTCTTGTTCCATTATGGTATTATTCACTTTTTCATAACCTCGACCACTGCTATGTATGGCAATTGTATTTGTTTGCATTTGTTTGTACGCTTCTTCATTAAATATGGTTCTGTGCTCGTAGTGTGATTCCATTCACCTCTGCAGATACTTTTTTTTTTTTTTAAATATATTTTTATTTTATTTTTTAAGGTCAAACAAACACACTACAACTGTTTCAAAACATAGAAAGCATCATATTTCAACACATTTTCAAACTCCCCAACTCCCCCCTCCCCCTTTAAACTAGAGCCAGTTCTCACATATCATTTACGGGAACATCACTGGGTGGCACACTACCTAGACTGCCATCAACCGGGTCCTCTGTTTCGTTGTCACCCTGGTAAGGGTTTGCCAACGAGGCCACCAATTGCCGCCAGGCCAGCAAGGGCCCTACTTCTTCTTCACGAACCCTGGTGACCGCTTCAAACCAGACTACGGAATCAGCTTCCGCCCATCTCAAGAGGTCTGTCCACCACAACTCCACCCTAGGTCTATGGGCCGCCCTCCCGCCCATGGCGATCCTACGTTTGGCCAAGACATAGGCCAGGTCCTTCATCTTGCTTTTGTGTTTCGAATTCCGGGGTCTAGGGAATAGTCCAAGCAAGCATGACCAGGCCGATTCCACATCCAGCACCACCCCCCGCCAGCCAGTTTCGTCTTGACCTTGTTCCAAAATCTATGCACCTCCGGGCAAGCCCAAAACATGTGTAGCAGTCCCGCGGTCACCTCCCCACACCTGGGGCATTGCTGTATAGCTGATCCCCCAAACTTTGCAATCTTCCCGGGGGTTAAATAAGCCCTGTGGGTAACATACAATTGAAAGTGGACACATTTTTATGGTACCTCTGGGCCCGTTCCCACTGCCCATCCGTCATGGGTCCTCCCACCTCCTCCTCCCAATCTTGTCTCAATTGGAGCAACTCCTTCCCTGCCCTTGTCCGCAGGAGCTCATATATCCTCGATATTTCGTGCCCGCCCTCCGATGCATCATACATGGTTTCCAGGGAGGCATCTGGATCCTCCGCGAGCACTGTCTCCGGCCATCTTTCTCTAGTCTTTTTCACCAGCCTAGTGTAGGTTATATGTTGGCCACCATGTACTCCCGTCTCTTCCTGCAGCTGCTGAAAGTCCACCGCCTCCCCTTCCTGCCATATGTCCCCGAGGGTGGCTAGGCCTACCTGTTCCCAGTATCTGCGGACCGATTCAAGTAGTTGGGAGTCGCTCCCACACAGAGCCGCCAAAGGGGCCTGCTGGGAGTATGGTTCCGAGTCCCCCCAATCTTCCATGTCCTGTGCCAGATCTCCCAGCCCAACCTCTGTAACCGCCCCTTGCCCACCAGTTTATTTCTGCCCAACCACACCACTTCCATCAGAAAGTATGGGGCTGTATCTTCGTGCAGGAGCCTGGCTTCCGCCGAAACTTCAGTCGAGAGCCACCTGGCCACGTACTGCAGCTGCCCCGCCAGGTAATAGAGTTCGAAGTTAGGCAGGCCTATCCCCCCCCTGTCGCACGGGTTCTGGAGCTTCCACAGAGCCACCCTATTCCTAGAGCTGCCCCACACAAAACCCCTACACACGCTGTGAAGTTTCACGAATAGGCTTCTGGGTATCAGAAACGGGAGGTTTGTAAAAAAGTGCAAGAGTCTAGGCAGGACCACCATCTTGAGCAAGGCCGCCCTTCCCATCATGGTCAGGGGCAGTCTGGACCAAAATACCATACTGTCCTTAATCCCCTCTATCGCCTTTTCCGTGTTGTGCTTGTGTTCTGTCTCGATCTTGTGGTAAATGTTTATTCCCAGATACCTAAATGTTACGGGCTGCCATGGTATTGGCAGAACAGGCAGCCTCTGCACCAGGACATTCCTATATCTACCCAAAGGGAACAGGCTGGACTTTCCAGGGTTCACCGATATACCGGAGAGGATGGCATACCGTTCTATCACCTCTAGGACGTACTGTAGGTTTTCTTCTGGGTAGCGTAAATAAAGGAGCATATCATCCGCATATAATGATATCAAATGCTCTCCACTGG
This sequence comes from Ambystoma mexicanum, assembly GCF_040938575.1. Lineage (NCBI taxonomy): Eukaryota > Metazoa > Chordata > Amphibia > Caudata > Ambystomatidae > Ambystoma > Ambystoma mexicanum. The sequence continues at coordinate 1,168,578,452 of NC_090922.1, forward strand.
CCGTGTTTATGCCCACCTCCCCATATTGTTGACACAGGCATATTGCCAGTGGCTCCAATGCCAGTATATATAGCATAGGTGACCAGGGTCATCCTTGTCTGGTCCCCCTGCCCAGTTGCCAAGAATCTGAGACCGTGGACTCTGTCTTGACCCTCGCCATCGGGGTGCTGTAAAACAACTGTACCCATCTGAGGTATCCGGGTCCCATTCCATATCCCTTCAGGACCGCTTTCAGCCAGGGCCATCGTACCGAGTCGAAGGCCTTGACCGCATCTAACAACACTATAGCCAGCTCGCCCGTGTCCTCCTCAGTTTGGTCTATGACATGGTGTAGCCTCTGGTGGTTATCGGTGATGTTCCTGCCCGGAACATATCCCGCCTGATCTGGGTGTATCAGTTTCTTAATCACCCTCTTCAGTCTATTAGCCTGCACCGCCGTGAGTATTTTGCTGTCCTGGTTGAGCATGGACAACGGTCGGTAAGACCCGCGCTCCACGGCCGGCTTGCCTGATTTCAAGAGTGGGATGATTACAGCCTCATGGAGGGACAACGGGAGTTCTCCCTTCTCATAGGCCTCGTTGAAAGTGGCAAACAGTGGCTGGAGCAACTCTTGCTGGTATGTTTTGTAGAACTCGCTGGGCAGCCCATCCGAACCCGGCGCCTTGCAAGTGGGCAAGTTCCGAATCACTACCTCCAGCTCATCCGAGGTGATGGGTGCGTCCAACTCAGAGCGTTCTAGATCATCGAAGGTGGGCAGCTTAATGTCCCCCATTGTGTCTAGTATGTCTTGGCCCATATCCTCCCCCGTGTCCTCATACAAGTGTCTGTAAAACTTAAGGAATTCCTCATTTACCTCTTTCTGGGTGTTGCATATGCTACCTTCTTCGCCCTGAATCTCACTAATCACCGAGCGGGGGGTCTCACTCTTGTACAGCCAAGCCAGCAATCTGCCCGGCTTATCGCCCCCTGCGTGTATCCGCTCCGTATATTTCCTGTAGCTGAGTCTGCACAGTCTATCCCAGAGTGCACTGCAGGACAACTGTAGCTCCTCTACTTTGGTTCTGTTATCATGAGCGGTGCTCCTCTAGCTCCCTTTTCACCTCCCGTAGCTCCCTTTCGAGTATAAAGGTGTATAAGTGGTAGTTGATTTTAGGAAATTGAAAAAAGTGCAGTAAATTCATTTTACAGATTTTACAAGGTAAAAGTCTGTTTGAAAATGTGTTCATCTACCATAGCTCTCAACTCACACGCTTTTGGCGGTTGTCACACGCCTTGTAAAGGGCAGACTCACCCGCCAAGCCTCCTGCACGCCCATTCATTCCAATGGGCGTCTCAGCCGCTAAAAACAAAATCGGGTGATTTCACCCGCCTGTAAAACAAAAATGGTTGAGAGCTATGTCATCTACTATACAGAAAATATGCATACCTGAAGTTTGTGTTCATGCATATGGATATGCATGGAGCTGCACGTAGAAATCTTGAAGACTTGTACAGTATTTGTGGAAGATGCTGCTTGCCAATGATATGACACTTGTACTCAGAGAGATTCAGAGTACATTTGCAGTGCTGATCTATGATGATGCAGTTAGATGTAGAGGTCTTGAATGTGATTGGTGCATGGTCATGTGATTTTTGAGGTACATCCAATGAGGGAATGGCAGAGAGAGTGTAGTGGAAATGGTAGAAGGGCTGCTCATGTTACGATATGTCCGCGGACATGGCGGTAGTTCCCGGACATCGGGAGTTACATCCGGGGATTTTTGGGTTCAGAAGTCATGCAAATGAGAATAAGCACTGAAAGGGATTGGTCAGGAAAGTTTGGTGGGTGTGTTGTGCCAGGAGAGATTTTCTGAGATACTCTTTTTGCTGAGAGAACAAAAGATAGCTATGGCTGTGTGTTTCAGAAAACAGATTGTTTGGATTTTAGGAGATTTGTGGATACATTGGTTGAAGGTGCATGCAGAAAGCTGTGGAGTAGCTGTAGATCTTGGATTCCCACATGTGGAAGTACACTGGCATGGAGTACGTGGAATGAAGTGGTTAGATTTGCTACCTCTCTGTGCTACTTTGGAGACAAAGCAACATCCAGACATAATTGTAATTCATTGTGGAGGGAACAGTTTAGGGCATGTGACTGGATTTTTTTTGCAATTTGCTATGAAAGAAGGACTGAGGAAGGTTATGGACATGTTTCCTAATTCTCAAGTGATATTTTCACAGATTGCGCAGAGACAAATGTGGCTGCGTTCTTCTTTATTTGGTCCACAAATGGAAAAAGCAAGGCACAATGGGCCTCATTACGACCCTGGCGGAAATCGCGGTGCTAAATGCACCGCGGAGCACGGCGGAAAGCTGCCGATAGCGCCATGGAGGTTGGCGGATTTTCCGCCCCATGCCGACCTTGGCGGGGCGGTAAATCCCCATTCCCCATTTTACCCTTCCCCATTCCCATTTTTACCCCATAGGGTATAATGGGAGTGGGGAAGGCGTTAATTGCGCCACCGTAAAATACGGTGGCGTAATTAACAACAAGGTCCCGTAGCGCCATGGATTTCTCCGCCCGGAAAAACCAGGCGGAAAACGTTCCATGGCGCTACGGGAACTCGTAGTAGGGCGGACGGGTCCGCCGCGAATAAAGCTGGCATAAACCCACTCCGCCAGGGTCGTAATGAGGCCCAATGTTAATAAGGCTGTTTGTGCCTTTCTAAGAGATTTTGGCATGTCCTCTTTTCACAATGAAAATATTATGTTTCGTAGTACATACATTTTTCGCAGAGATGGAGTCCATCTTACTTATGCTGGCAATCAGATTTTTCTGAGAAATGTACAAAATGCATTGCAACCTTTTTTGGAATTACAACAACCATTTTGAAGTAGTTGTTAAGCATTCATAACTTTTGACTTACAAACACCTCCCAAAGGCTCTTTTCAGAGCCACCACTTCCTCCCAGAGAAAATTGCAATGATTGTGATGGGATAGCAACCCAATTTTTTAAATGTTCGCGAACTGTCCGCGGACTTCTAAAAAATACAAAGGGCCCTGCTTCATTTATTTTCACTTCTATTTTTTAACTGTGAAAGGTGGCTCTGAAAAGAGCCTTATTTTCTTTTTGATTTTTGATATTTTGTATTTTTTTGGGTTTTTTATACATGACACACAAGGTGAGGAGGGGAAAGGAAGGTAAAGGGGGGGGCACCAACCACAGGGATAAGAAGGGCGAGCTGAGAGAGGAAGATGTAGAGTGGGTTTTATTTGGGTAGTGAGCAGATCATCTCGTGCTCTGAGACGATAGTCTCAAAAGCACTACAAAGTTGCTCCCCCTGCAGAGTACTGTGTCACAGTACATACATACAACAGTGACCCTCAAAAGGTAAGGGTCATCAGCATTCTGTATGGCCTGTGATGCAGCTTGAGGAAGACGCTGTCCAACAGAGGTGGTCCTTGTGGTGACAGGATCAGAAACAGAGGATAATAATAATAATAATAATAATAATAATGATGAAGTAGAGGAAATCAACCTGCTACGTTCTTCGCAAGGTACAACCCTGGGAATAGCCCCAGAGTGAAATGACCTCAGGTGTCGCTTCATAGTAGTGGTCCCAAAGCTGTACTTACCGTGCTTACCGCGACTGAGTATCATTTTGCACTCATTGCAGGTAACACGGTTCGCAGGAGCCTTAGGAACATTCGCATGAATGGTAAATAACCGCCACACCCAAAACTCACGCCTAGTGCGGGTAGTAGGGTTTTCCTCTACCTCAATCTCATCATCCTCTTCTTCCTCCTCCGCATCCTCACTCCTGTTCCCCTCTTCAGGCCCTTGGGGAGGTGGTGGTGGTGGAGGGGGTGGTGGTGGTGCTGAAGCAGGTGCAGCACCAGGTGGCAGTTCAGCAGCCAGGGATGCCATCTCAATGATGGTGTAATCTGCAGGTGGCAGCAAAAAGTTGCTGTGTTTCGAAGAATAGCCAGAAACACAATGAGAATAAGCTCTAGGGCATGGTCTTTTATAGGGGTGCTTGTGCGCGGACATGCGCGCTGTCCGCGGACAGATCGAACACAAAAAAAAGTTTGAAAAGTTTCAAAAGGTATGTAGAAACTCAGGATTACTATGTGGGACTTGTGCCATGGTGAGATTTTATTGAAAAATATTATGGATTGAAAATGTACTTTTAATTTGTTCGGGGACCCGAACAGTGTCGCATTCAGAACACGCGATCAGCGTGGACGCGGTCATATGATCCGTTCGCGAACAAGTCCGCGAAGGAAGCGCATGTCCGCAGGACACCAAATGCATGGAGATTGGCTAGCGCATGCGCGTTGATGTTCTACAGACACTGTTCGGGTCCTGAACTAATTAAAATTGTGTCACACGTGAAACGAACATTTCAGGACACTGCGTGTGTTCTTAGAACAGTTTAAATTTGCTAGCGAACAGTAAGGACAGATATAGTGTTCTTCAGGACACGTTCAATTTCGTTTATGTACGAACATTTCAGGACACCAATTGTGTTCTTAGAACATTTTCAACTTGCTAGCGAACAGTACGAACAGGTATAGTGTTCTTCAGGACACCTCCCTTTTCGTTTATTTACGAACATTTCGGAACACCTGCACTGTCCGCGGACACCTACATTGTGTTTTAAAAAAAAATGAAACTATTTACAACACAATATAAAAATTAAACTTTATTTAACATATATTAATAATTTATGACAGAGAAGGTGAGGCAGAAACAGAAACAAAAACAGGAGAATTAGGGCTTTCATCATGATTGTTATTAGGTGAAGAAGGGATGGAAGTCTCATCAAAACGTTTTGGGTTATGGAGAGGGTTTGGGGATAATTGACTGGGATATGATGAGGAGGGACAAGTACATGTGGGGCAATGGTACGAGGTTTTTGGTTTAAAATGATCTTCCACAAAAGTTTTCAAATTATTAAAATTAGTCAACAATAAATTCATTTTTTCTTCTATACTGTGAAAAGTGTTATCCAAAGTATTTTCTATTTTGGTATGCTCTGTACAAAAATGTATATATGTTAAATGTATACAAAATAATAATAATTAAATGGTTTATATTATAAAGTGTTTACCATTAGTTTCACTATATTGTGACATTTCTTCATGTGGGAAATGTTCCTCTAGCCATTCCAGAGTACTAGACATTTCTGTGAGAGAAAAAAAAAATAATATATTTTTTTATCTAATACAGAAAGTTTATAAATATATAAATAAAATTAAGTACACTTACTATTTCAGGTAAGATATGTCCTATGTACTCAGTGGGTCTGCTCTTGTTCCCAGTTCTGTCGTGTTTGTGAGGTAATTATGTTGGAAGCCAATTTATTTTCTTGTGGTATATTCCATTTTAGAACATAGAACATTTAAATGAATGGTTAGTGTGTTGTATATATGGGTTACATTTCTTATGTATTAGTGCATATAATGTGTTTGTGTGCTTTTTTTTGAATTTGTTAAATGTTCCTATGTTATGATATAACAATCAAACATACCCCCCAGAGTTTTTAGGTAGTGGTACTGTTCTTCGAACATGTCCACGAACATTAAATGGGTTCGCGGACATCAAGTACAGTAGAAGAGATTCAGTCAGTTCCATATGATATGTATATAAAGTGAAAGTCATTATTGTTAAGTTGCACTACTAAAAACCTACGGAATTCAATGAAAAAACTTTGTTAAAGGGACGTTATGGTTAAGTTGCGCTACTAAAAACCTATGAAATTCAGTGAAAAAACTTTGTCAAAGGGACGTTATGGTTCCAAGTAAAACCGAAAAACCCTTGAAATTCGCCAGTTATGGTAAGCTAAGCAACCATAACTCACGCCACCACTGTGCACTGCTAAGACTAAAACCCAGGACATCAAAGATGACATCACAATGTGCATGTATAGCAGCACTGTGTCAATCATAAAATAAAGGAAAAGCATAAAAAACAGATCTTTAGACCATTTATAAGTGTCTGCCAGTTTAATATGTTGGCAGCACATGCATACATCCAAGCATCACCCATTTCAATGTATAGGTGTTTATTAAGTCTTTATTTTTTCCTTTGCATTCTTTCATTCCCAATTAATTTCACCCATTATAAAACTCCATCTACAAGTCCCAGAATGCATAGAAAAAAACAGGGCTTGATTTCAAGATTCAAAACTGTGACATGTATATCAAGTAAACATATAAAATGCTGTGCTATTCAAAAAAATATGTTTTATGACATTTTGACGAAAGTTCAAAAATGCATATCTGCATTTACAGCAGCACTGTGTCACTTTTCATGAAAAGAAAGTAAAAGCAGATAAAAAAAGATTTGCACACCATTTAAAATTGCCACTCAATGTCTGCCATTTTAATATATTAACAGTACATATGTACTTCATAACATAATCCATTCCAATCTCTACAATCTATGACTTGTACTACAACTTTCACAATGGTAAAAGTGGACCTTCAAGTCCCAGAATGCAAACAAAAAATCTAGGACTTCAGATTAGAATGCATCATGTTGGCAAGTATGCATATACTCCTAACATATTAAACTTCCACACACCACCTGCCATTTAAAAGTGTACTATACATATTTTCCAACAGATATTCTTCTCTTTTACAAAACGTTACAGAGCTTCTACAAATGCACACATGCATTTCTTAACTTCATAAAAATGCTCCTAAAAGCAACCATTTTTAACTGTCCACCAATTGTATTAACTGTTTTGCCCCAACACTCCTTCCTTCATTAATATAAACCTTGCTTGCTAAAAGTACTTTGCCATTACCACATATCCCCACTAACTGGCCATTACAATTACAGGAAAGAAGAACCTTACCGGAGACAACACCCGAAAAAAGAATACCCTTTGCATCCAACAAAGTACATTAATGTACCATTTATATGTATGTAATTACATCAGCAAAGTTCAACTGTATATTACCACAGACAACTCTTTTCAAACCAACATTTCTTTCGCTCTAGCCCATTATATTCCACCATTCACACTGTTACTATTCCCATATACACAGCACCATTGCAATACCCACTCTTCTGCTCAAAACAGCACAATCCCCCTACAGACTCCATCACACCACCACTCTCTTACTGTAAAGCTCACCTGATTCCCGCAGAGGCGCCGGTCTTGACTGGGCGAATACCGTATCTTCAAAGGTGATGTGTAACACACGGTTGGCTCTTTGGGCTGGACCTCTGTGCACTGTATGTCTGACTCGAAGAGTAAGATGTCTGCAGATAGAAAATATGGGATTAATGAACTGGGGTTATTGGGTGTCTCTCTCTTCTTCCCTTTCTCTCCTCCTGTAGAACCCCAAAGGTTAACGCTCTCACCTTAGGTAAGTGAACGCCGAGCTCTCCATCTGCCTCGGGGCAGGGTGCCGTAACTAGTTTCTTCACTGGATAAGGGTGCAGGCCTCTTGACCTCAGAGGACTGCTGTCCATCGTTTACTGCACGAACGGTAAGTTCCGAGTATTTCAAATGTCTTTAAAAGTCTTTTGTAATGATGTCTCTTGTTTTGCAGGGTTCCGGCGATGGCGGATGACGGGCTGAAGTGAGTTGAGGATGGAACCCGTGTGAGGAATAGAAGCGCCTGGAAGCACGTAAGTAAGCGCTTGTTGCCTGCTTCACGATGCGCACTAACTGTCCTTTTATCTTGTAGGTACAAGTTCGGAGCTGCTGAAGGGTGCCGGGATACCCACTGGGTTCGGCGTGGGAATGAGTAATGGCACGTGAGTAATAAAGTTACTCAATGTCTTTAAACGCATCTTCTTTTGTCTTTCAGATGCAGGATGCAGCGCCGAAGGCCTCCGGAGCGTGCGAAGAGTTGGTAAGCTTTTGTCTTTCAGATGCCGGAATGCAGTGCGAAGACCTCCGGAGCACGCGAAGAGTAGGTAAGCCTTTGTCTTTCAGATGCCGGAATGCAGCGCGAGGCGTTGGTGACAGCCGATGGACCAGGTAAGAGAAGCGCTGTCACTGAAGCCCGTAGTGCTAACCTGTTCTTGCTTGTCTTTATAGGTGTTGCTGAAGACTGGATTCAGGATGGTAAGCCTTTTTCCCTTAGGCCCAGGATCAGATGCAGAAGACACGATGAGCGTTCTGCTGCAGAGGATGCAGAATAACGCAAAGCAAGATTCATCCATCGGGTGTGGTTTAAATAGCCTCCTGTAGTGCTTAGGTGTCTCCTTCCACAGCCTCGCCTAGGTAAGAAAAGAGTTCCTGCTTTCCAGAAGAGTTCCAGTGTTCTGAACCTAGGGAGTGGCTCCTGCCCCACCCAACAGGAAAAGTAGTCCCAAACAGAAGAGGATTAGAGGCTCAACTTACAGGTAAGTAAGCAGCATGGTCTGCTGCAGGTAAGCCCACCCAAGCATTATGAGCCCGGCGCTTCTAGCGCTGGGACTGGGCATATTTATGAGCCTGGTGCCACTGGCGCCAGGACAGGGTCCAAAAGGTCCCAATTGGGACTGGTTGGCACTCGGAACCTGGGTTATGGGTCTGCTTCCAAGGGAGTTGGGTAAGTCCTGACCTTTTGGAAGCAGAGATCATGACAGCACCCCCCCTCAAGGCCCCTCCCAAACCGGGCTTGTCCGGGGGTTTGGGCTTGTCAGGAAATGTTCGATGAAATCTTTTGATTAGACAAGGAGCGTGGACATATTCTGCAGGTTTCCAGGATCTTTCTTGGGGGCCGTAGCCTTTCCAGTCAATTAGGTAAAATAGTTTAGATTTGGAGATCTTGGAGTCCAGGGTGCTTTTGACTTCAAACTCGAGTTCTCCATCAACTAGGATAGGTTTTGGAGATTTAGTTAGTCGGGTTTGAGGTTGCACAGGTTTTAATAGAGAGACGTGGAAGACCGGATGTATCTTCATGTGAGGGGGCAAGTCCAACTTGACCGCTACTGGGTTTACTATGGTAGTGATGGAATAGGGACCAAGGTATCTTGGGTTGAATGTGCGTGGTCCTTTTAGAGGTAGATATTTGGTGGATAACCAGACTTGATCTCCTACTTGATATTGGGGGGCTTCCTTCCGATGTTGATCTGCTCCTTTCTTGTATTGTTCCTTAGCCCTTTGAAGGTGAGAAACGGCTTCCTTAAAGGCTTGGGTGATTGTAGAATGCAGGTAGTCTACTGCTGGTGTTCCAAGATCTTGGAGTGGATCCAACTCCGAGGTTCGAGGGTGACTGCCGTATAGAAGAAAAAACGGGGTTTTCCCAGTTCCCGAGTGGACAGAGTTATTGTAAGCATATTCGGCTATCCAAAGGATATCTTTCCAAGTTTTTTCAGTTTGTTGCAGCATGCAGCGTAAATACTGTTCCAGAGTTTGATTGGTCCTCTCGGTTTGTCCGTCGGTTTGAGGGTGGTGACTGGTCGATAGTCTCACATCAATTTGAGCCGACCGACAGCAACTTCGCCAAAAATGAGAAATAAATTGACTACCTCGATCCGAAATTAGAACTGAAGGAAAACCGTGCAGTCGGACGATGTTTTCGAGAAATTCTCGGGCCAGATTTGTTGCTGTTGGCAAGCCTTTGAGTGGAATGAAATGCGCCATCTTGGAGAATAAGTCCACGATTACTAGGATCGTATTGTATCCGGAGCATGGAGGTAGATCGGTGATGAAGTCCATAGAAAGCGTATGCCAAGGGCGAGGTGGGATGTCAATAGGGCGTAAGAGGCCGGCTGGTTTTTCCTTTTGACTCTTGTTTTGGGCGCATACTCCACAGGACATTATAAAGTCTCTGATATCTTTTTTCCAAGACGGCCACCAGAAGTAGCGCTTGATCTTTTCTGAGGTTTTCGCCATACCGGGATGTCCTTCCATTAAGGAATCGTGATAACAAGAGATTACCTTTTTTCTGTAAATCTGTGCTGGGCAGGTATAATCGTTCTTGGAAATACAATAAGTTGTCCTTCACTGCAAAGTCCTTTCCCTGCAGATGCCAATTCTGTATGTCTGCTGGAGTTACAAGTTGCCTGGCGTTATCCTTAACTTCCTCTATGGCTTGTGTGGCGATTACACCCAGAATTCTTTGTTCGGGAATGATAGGTACAGGTTTAGGGTTGATCAAGTGTTCTTCCACTCCCATCCGAGAAAGGGCATCAGCTTTACCGTTTTTGTACCAGGTCGATAGGTAATTATGAAGTCAAACTCGGCAAAGAATAGTGCCCAACGGAGTTGTCTAGAGGATTGGGCTTTTGCGGTTTTCAAATATTGCAGGTTTCGGTGATCCGTAATCACAGTAACGGTGTGTCGGGCCCCCAGAAGATAATGCCGCCAAGCCTTAAAGGCAGACTTGATAGCCAGAAGTTCCTTATCAGTAATAGTGTAATTGATTTCAGGAGGCGAGAATTTGCGGGACCAAAATGCCACGGGATGCAACTGATTGGTTACTGGGTCCTTTTGTGATAGAACTGCCCCCATGACAAGGCTCGAAGCATCAGTTTCAACGATGTAGGGGAGTTCGGGGCGCGGATGTTTTAAAATTGGTGCAGAGATAAATTTAGTCTTCAAATTCTGGAAAGCTTGCTCCGCCTCGGTAGACCATTCAAAACGTTTGTTTTTCTTTAACAAGGCAGTAATGGGCTGGACTATTCGAGAGAATTCGGGGATAAACCTGCGGTAAAAGTTAGCGAAGCCTAACATGCTTTGAACACCTTTTACGGAGGATGGTGATGGCCATTTAAGAATTGCATCAACCTTCTTTGAATCCATACGCACTCCGCTAGGTGATAATATGAATCCCAAGAACTCAACTTCAGCCACGTTGAAAACACATTTTTCCAACTTGGCGAAAAGTTTGTGTTGACGCAATCTCTCGAGGACCATTTTCACGTGTTTCCGATGTTCAGATTCCGATGAAGAATAAACGAGGATGTCGTCAATGTAAACAACAACACACACATCTATGAGCTCTCTGAGGACATCGTTCATAAAATATTGAAAGGCGGCCGGGGCATTGCAAAGTCCGAAGGGCATGACCTGATATTCAAATAGCCCATACTTGGTGCGGAAGGCCGTCTTCCATTCATCGCCCTCTTTTACTCGTACCAAGTGGTAGGCTCCTCTAAGATCCAGCTTTCTATATATGCATGCTTTTCTGACTTGGTCCAGGAGTTCAGGGATCAAAGGTAACGAATATCTATTCTTAACGGTGATCTGGTTCAGGGCGCGATAATCTATACAAGTTCTAAGGTCCCCTTCTTTTTTTGGAACGAAGAACAAAGCTGAAGAAGCAGGGGACTTGGAAGGACGAATAAACCCATTCGCTATGTATTGATCCAGGTATTGTCGGAGGTGAAGGTTCTCAGGCTCGGTGAGGGCATAAATTCTACTACAAGGAGGAGTAGATCCAGGTATCCGGTCTATCTGGCAGTCATAAGACCTATGAGGAGGTAGAGAGTTAGCCTGATCCTTCCGGAAAACATCTTGGAATTCTAGGTATTCGGGAGGTAACTGGGGAGTCTCCGAAGAAATTGCTGCCAGTGCAACACAAGGTGGAGGGTGACAAGTAGAGAAACATTCTGGAAACTGAACCGTTCTTGCTCGCCAATCGATCTGAGGATTGTGTTTCTCTAACCAAGGTATTCCTAGAATAATCTGGAACTGAGGGGCCTTGATCACATCGAACACGATCTTCTCATGGTGTCCATCTTGACTTACTAGCGTCACTTCTTGAGTGGTATGCGTTACTGGTCCGGAGGCTATCTCCGTACCATCCACCGTAGTAATGACGTCCTTTACAGCCTTGGGACAAAGAGTTAGATTCATCCTCAAAACCATTTCATGATCCACATAATTGCCGATGGCACCGCTGTCGACGTAAGCTTCAATCGCATGTAATCGATCCGGATGATCAGGGCTAATGAGGACCATAGGTATCACGAAATGCGAGGTCACGGAACTGGTTTTAACGCTCGGCAAGAGGACCTCTATTCTTGTCGGGCGAGGTTGTTTCCCTGCTTAGAGTTTGTGACCTTGGTAACTGCAGCTCCTACTGCCTTCTTGGCTGGTTTCACTGGACAGTCTCGAAGAAAGTGCCCTGAGTTTCCGCAATAGAGGCATAATTGCAACTGTTTTCTCCTTTCCTGCTCCTTTTGTGTTAGTGGTCCTTTCAGGCCCCCTATTTGCATGGGTTCCCCGGAGTCTACTCCTTTGGAAGGAGTTGGTGGTTTGGAAAATACTCGAGCATCAAACTTGGAACGACCAGCCTTCCTGTTCTGCAGTCTGTGATCTATTTGAACGACTAAGTCTATATAGTCCGAACAGTCTTGCGGGGGATTCACTACTTGGGCTAACACATCTTTGAGCTCTCCACGTAGACCTCTATAAAACAGCGTAATCCTTTTGTCCTCAGGCCATTGAGTTTCCACTATCAGTCTGTTGAAAGACGCAATATAAGCCAAAAGGTCTTGATTACCCTGTCGCAACGAAAGAAGCTCATTGTCCAAGGCCTGCCCCTGTGAATGTCTTGCGAACAGTTTTTCCATACTGAGCTGAAAAGCTTGAAAATCATGGAGAACCGGATCATGTTGATTAACTAGAGGGATCGACCAGTCTGCCGCATTGCCACTTAGGTACGAAAGCACGAAAGCTACTTTAGCTTGATCAGTTGGAAAGGCTGCTGGCCGGCATAAGAAATGCAACCGGCACTGATTAATAAATACTGCAAACCTCTTTGGGTCACCAGAAAATTGTTCGGGCGGAGCCAGAGGTACATTCCCAGGTAGGTTGATTTGCACTGGATTCATAGAGGATGTTGAAGGAAGATTTGCCCCTGATGCGGGTAATGGGGTCTGTCCGGCTTGTGACTGTAGCAATTGTCTAGCGAGATCGTCTGTTCGCTCCTTGGAAATAATCAGTTCCCTTCTTAGAGCGTTCGTTTCCTGACGGGCTGCATGCACTTCTGCTCTTAGTTCCCCAAGTAACTGGGCTAACTGGTCGGTATCCGAGGTTTCCATAGCGCCTGGGCGGGAGTTTTGCGGTAGGCTTTGCGTTCTGTAACGCTCACCTGATTCCCACAGAAGCGCCGGTCTTGACTGGGCGAATACCGTATCTTCAAAGGTGATGTGTAACACACGGTTGGCTCTTTGGGCTGGACCTCTGTGCACTGTATGTCTGACTCGAAGAGTAAGATGTCTGCAGATAGAAAATATGGGATTAATGAACTTTGGTTATTGGGTGTCTCTCTCTTCTTCCCTTTCTCTCCTCCTGTAGAACCCCAAAGGTTAACGCTCTCACCTTAGGTAAGTGAACGCCGAGCTCTCCATCTGCCTCGGGGCAGGGTGCCGTAACCAGTTTCTTCACTGGATAAGGGTGCAGGCCTCTTGACCTCAGAGGACTGCTGTCCGTCGTTTACTGCACGAACGGTAAGTTCCGAGTATTTCAAATGTCTTTAAAAGTCTTTTGTAATGATGTCTCTTGTTTTGCAGGGTTCCGGCGATGGCGGATGACGGGCTGAAGTGAGTTGAGGATGGAACCCGTGTGAGGAATAGAAGCGCCTGGAAGCACGTAAGTAAGCGCTTGTTGCCTGCTTCACGATGCGCACTAACTGTCCTTTTATCTTGCAGGTACAAGTTCGGAGCTGCTGAAGGGTGCCGGAATACCCACTGGGTTCGGCGTGGGAAGGAGTAATGGCACGTGAGTAATAAAGTTACTCAATGTCTTTAAACGCACCTTCTTTTGTCTTTCAGATGCGGGATGCAGCGTCGAAGGCCTCCGGAGCGTGCGAAGAGTTGGTAAGCTTTTGTCTTTCAGATGCCGGAATGCAGTGCGAAGACCTCCGGAACACGCGAAGAGTAGGTAAGCCTTTGTCTTTCAGATGCCGGAATGCAGCGCGAGGCGTTGGTGACAGCCGTTCTTTCTTGTCTTTATAGGTGTTGCTGAAGACTGGATTCAGGATGGTAAGCCTTTTTCCCTTAGGCCCAGGATCAGATGCAGAAGACACAATGAGCGTTCTGCTGCAGAGGATGCAGAATAACGCAAAGCAAGATTCATCCATCGGGTGTGGTTTAAATAGCCTCCTGTAGTGCTTAGGTGTCTCCTTCCACAGCCTCGCCTAGGTAAGAAAAGAGTTCCTGCTTTCCAGAAGAGTTCCAGGGTTCTGAACCTAGGGAGTGGCTCCTGCCCCACCCAACAGGAAAAGTAGTCCCAAACAGAAGAGGATTAGAGGCTCAACTGGCAGGTTAGTAAGCAGCATGGTCTGCTGCAGTTAAGTCCACCCAAGCATTATGAGCCCGGCGCTTCCAGCGCTGGGACTGGGCATATTTATGAGCCTGGTGCCACTGGCGCCAGGACAGGGTCCAAAAGGTCCCAATTGGGACTGGTTGGCACTCGGAACCTGGGTTATGGGTCTGCTTCCAAGGGAGTTGGGTAAGTCCTGACCTTTTGGAAGCAGAAATCATGACACTTACTCACTAACCCAACACTGTCACACCTCTGCAGATTCTTACTCTCACATCCTTCCCAACCACACCTAGCATACCGCCTCACAATCAAACAGCACTCTATTCATCTCTACAATCACACCCATGCACCATACATGCATATTCATTGCACAACTTTCCCACATAAAAGTTCTTTTTTCCAAACAGACACAACATGCCTACTAAAAGAAAGACAACATAGAGCATATTATAACAAAACTACACCATATAGTCATCCACCTCTAAAACAATGCATACAAGCAATTAAAACAAAAGAGCAGGTAACCTCACACAACAAAACTAAACCAGCCATGACTAAAAAGGGTAAAGACCTTTTGGAAAAATTATGTTCAAAGAAAAGCAAACCTAACCCTCTATCTAACAGTGTTAACTTAGTCACAGTAAAGCAATGCACACAAGTATGTTACAGAAATTGTTCCATGGTAGAGTTCTACACAATCTTATCGAAACATCTAAAAAATCAAGATCTACCCTTAAAAACTACCACAGGAGACCAATCATGCAATCTCTAATTGACAGAGCTTTTCTACTAAAGAGAATATCATTTGTATTGATTTTAAACAGAATTAACCACTAAATAATTAATCAATACATTAAAAAAACAACTTCTAAACATGTGCAATGTCAATATGCAAACCTTTTCAAACTTCTGTAATGGTGAATGCATTCGCACAAGCAGCGCAACACCATATTTCAATTAAAAAGCTTATAAACAAGAACAACAAAAGCAATTTCCATAGACAAAAATGGTTGAGGGTTTGAAATGGTGGAACACACCATTATGGCAAAAAAAAAACTTATAGAAAAAAGGTCCCCAACAAAATTGTAACCAAATGCTCCTTTCACCCAAACAAACCGTCCAGTGTACAAATGCACATGCAGTTTAATGTGTAATGTACGCCAACAATCCTTTAAATCTTTATGACAATTCCTCAATCTCTATGTGAAACTAAAAGACAAAACTAAAATGAAAACTCTACAAACAATAGACTCCTGTCCAGTGTGCAGCCACACTGGTCTGCAAGGATATTCATTAGCCTGCATTTTAGGTACTGCTTGCAAAAGCACTTTCCACCACATCGAAATGTAGAGAACACATTCTACTATTCGAAATCTTGTGCATCGACTATAGTATGCAAAAAGTCCTGCTCTAGAACTGCAAAAATTAAATAACATTCTCCTACATGGAACAGCCAAAGAACTTCTTCAAGAAATATAGCACATCCAACGTGAATACTTTGAAACTGAAGGTGACTTAAAAAATGTTGCACATTCAGAAACCATTTTCAAAAACTTCATGAACACCAACATTCTAATAAAGACATACAAAAAAGAAAGAGCTAAGTTTCAAAACACATCTACTGACATATCAGAGCAAATATGTGACTGTTGTCGCAGAACATTTTATAAAAAGAGCACAAAAATAGGAGATCTAGTCTACAAAATAGAAGACAATGAAGAATCCCAATGGTTCCAATTAGCTTTATATCTAACAGCAGAAACTAAATACAAAATAAATGACCCCTGAAAAGTGTGCACGTACTGTAACACAAGGATTGACAATAACCAAAAGCCATCACATACTATCACTAATAACTTAGAATTATTCCCACTTCCAAAAGCTCTCCAATAGCTTCACTTGTATGAGAGCATTATAATACAACCAATGCACCCATTTCAAACTATAATACACCTTCAACCAAATTCAACCAAATTACCCCCATCCGAGTTACTAAATGGCATATGTGGCAAAGTAGTATATTTGCCATTAGATCTAAAAGAAAATGTACAACCTCTTGGAGTACAATGACCAATACATCAATCTTTGATTGTGCTAGTTAAAGGTGTGCCAACAAAAGACAAAAGAATTTGGCAACAACTAGTCGACTAAACACAAAGGGCCTCATTACAAATCGCCCGGTATGGAAACAACGGTGCCGGTAAACCCGCCGCCACCGTTGTTTCCATGCCGGGCGATCACAACTCCTGCAGGCCGGAGGTGATGTTCCCGCCAGGTCTGACCTGGCAGGATTAACACCACCCACCTGCAAGCGGACGAGGAAACACCGGCAGCATTACGAGATGCTGCCGGTGTTTCCATAATACCCATTCCCATTGAGTCCCATAGGACTCAATGGGAATGGGATTAACACCATTCTGCCTCCTGATTCCCGTAAAACCGGGGTTGTAATGCCCCAGTAATTCCGGGAATCACGGAGGCGGAATGGTAATACGAGTCCGGCGGAAACCAGGCGGTTTTACCACCACGGTTACCGCCGGACTCGTAATGAGGCCCAAAGTTAGACAAGCCCTATAATATCTAAAAGAAAACAATGAATAATACAAAGATATAAACCTAGGGGAAAAATTACAAGAAACCACCCAAATTATTCAAGACTCACCAGCAACTGGCCAATTTGAATGTATATATCCTGTTAATGCACCCAACATTTTAGGCCAGTATACAATTCACCCACTACACTCCAAAGACACAATTGCTGATGCATTATAAACATATCAAATGCATCAAGCCAAAGGATCCCCGTATGGGAAAAGTGTAGAAGCACATTCTTTTCCTCTATTCTTTCCTACAGGAAAATGAGTAAAATATAATGTAAAGTCTGTGCAAATTAGTGCATCAGAATATTGCTCTTTAAGAATGTATTCTGAAGACCCCAGATTCAAACAAGAGGCCTCAGGCCAAGTTTGCCGGTCTGAAAACCAGGGTTCCGGTAAGCTCACCAGCACCCTTGTTTCCAGACTGGCAAACTATGGAGCTGCTGTGCCTGACAGGTCTGACCCTGCCAGACCCAGTGTTCATGGTAAGCAAAGCCATCACGGAAGCAACGGTACTGTTATTAACGATGCCGGTGCTTCCACGTCCCCATTCCCATAGAGTCATATCTATGGGAATGGGGATTTACCAATTTACCAGCGCCTGACTTCCCGGCCGCTGGACTCGTGATTAGCCAGTGGCACAGGGAAGTCAGGTGCCTGCACATTTTTACGGGTCCGGCGGCAATCCACCAGTAGCACCTGCAGGGTTACCACTAGGCCCGTAATGAGGCCCAAGATGTTAAATACATTTTCCATCTCCTCTTCGAAAGTGAACTAGCAACTCTATGTTATGGAGTTGCACATACATTAAGAAACAGGCTCTAACTTTTTAAACATATCTGCTGCCCAACTGCTTCAAAAAATAAAAGACAAAGATAAAGTTTTGCAGTTAAGTATCACAGATCTCTTGGCAAACATGCATGGTACAAAAGAATACTTTGTTTCTGATGTCACGCTGATGTACGTTGTATGCTAAGGCATCTAGGCCTACCCACATGGTTTGTTCCTTTAAGTTGTGCAGAGTACTCATGGGATGACTGCACAACTTCTTACGCAGTGCAAACAAAAATAAAGACAGAATAAATATAAAAACACCAGGAGAACTCTGTTCTCTTAACCCTGTCAATGTATCAAGGTATTTTCACCATCGCTTCATTGCCATGCTGCATGTTATCTGCAACTACCCCTCAGTTGGGAGAAATGCAACACTTCTTTTGGAGAAAATAATATCAATCCAGAGGAGCACCACACATCCACATGCTTTTGTGAATAAAAGATGATCCTAAATTTTGCCATGACAGTGACTCTGCTATTTTACAGTTTATTGAAGGGGCCTACATAAGTTTTACGCTTCCAAAAACATATGTGTGGCAAATACTGCTGACGTAGATACAAAAACAAAGGCAAATACTATACCAAATGTCGCTTTGGTTTCCCTAGACCAGTTAATAAAAAAGGACAAGTAAACCACCCACATCATCCGATCTGCTTTGTGTATTTTCCCCATTGAAATAACTGCATTTTTGAATAACAAATGTTACATGTTTTATTTTGATTCTTCACTCTCAATGGTTTGCCTCAGCAGAGCAGAATTCCATGTTTGTTTAACTTACTGCACCATGCTCAGTCTGCTTACAAAGCACCATGCATTTTCCAAAACTTTCCAGACTATTCAACATAGATTAATTTGCACTATATATTAATAAGGGGACATGGTACTGGGGTTGGATTACTATGTTAATATGTTAGTATTAGATTAAGTGCAAATCAGTCAATTGAAATATCATCCTGAAATAAAATTCACTTTTAAGCAAGTGCTCTGCATTTCTGCTCTCTGTACATTTTCCATAATGCACCACGCATTGGCAACCATGTGCCTTGGGCATTTCTGCATTTCTGTCTAAGACCCACACTACAGCTACATGTGGATGCTAAACTAATAAGCCCCTACTACAGAGAGCCCTCATCAATTCAGAGCCCCCAGCTATTTAGAGCCCCCAGGAATTCAGAGCCCCCAGCAATTTCTCCTACAGGCTGTACAAACTATAAACCTCTGCTCCTGTATGTAAGTGGTAATAGCCCTTTTGGCTGTAGTAACAGCCCACGCAGGTTTAGCTGCCTA
The DNA here is from genome assembly GCF_040938575.1 of Ambystoma mexicanum. Classification (NCBI taxonomy): domain Eukaryota; kingdom Metazoa; phylum Chordata; class Amphibia; order Caudata; family Ambystomatidae; genus Ambystoma; species Ambystoma mexicanum. Next base: position 1,168,597,379 of record NC_090922.1, read on the forward strand.
CAACATAGGAGGTGTAACTTTACACCAACTACTGCTTCTCCCTTTAGAACACCAAAACAAATTAGAATACTACAAATTATCAGCCCAAGCTGCTACTGAAGTCCACAGAATTCGTATATAAATGAAACTGCTCCGGATAGATGAGGTAAGCATAGTTTCCAAGCTTGTGTTGGCTTTAATTGATCAAATAATGCAAGAGGTCCTAAAAACCAATTACGAAGAACTGTATTGTTTTAGGAGACCTCTTACAGTTAACACTAGTGAAAGGTCAACCTATTTTCAAAACATTAGGACACAAAAAATGCTGCAATACTCTCTGCAGCATTGGGAATATAAATCTCTGAGAAGATTTTCACTAGAGAGAACTAACTCAAAACATGTGCCAGTCTGCAGACCTCACCTATGCTAACATTTTAAAAAGCATTACAACTGGTCTGTTTACTAAAGATGCAAAATCCATCTTAAATAGTAGACTAATCCATGAGCTATATGGATGAAACACATCTGCTCCTGATGTCATGGAACAATTAACTCAACACAATCTAAAATGTATGTCCTTAATGCCAATCCTTGCAAGCTGTAGTCAATTCAATGAAACAATTCTGAAAAAAGAAATGCAACCCATACTGCATATCAGCTCCACAGACAATGTAGAAGTGCACAGCATGACACTTCCTATGTGTCAACAGGCTACAAAACAGCTAAGTAGCTTAGAAAAATGAATCTCCAACACAGCTCGATTGGAGAAAATATTGACTTTGTGTCAAAACTGCAGAGTAATTCTAAAACGTAACCTTGATGTAGAGCAAGGTTTAGTCAATGGATAAAATGGTACAGTTGTTGGCTTCCAAGCATATCTACATGACAACAACATTCAGTTTGTCAACATACACTTTGACAAACTTGCAGAAGTTAAAAGAATTGGCTGGAAAACAGCACATTTCCTTCTTTTCTAAGACATGGACGTATGCAGAGAGCCATTTTCTCCATCTTTTGCATATGTTGACACTATTCACAAATCATAAAATCTAACCCTAGATCAAGCATTGATTGAGATTGGCATAACAGTCTTTAAAGAAGACAAAGTCAAAGTCAAAGCGACATTCTTTACATCCTGGAATACAACAGGCCATTGGCACTGCACACCCCCATCTAGAGGTGGACACTGTCCTTCATAAAAAGAAACCTTTAAAAAGACAAGTAATACAAACATAAACTATAGCAGATCATCCAACAATACCGCTAAAGAAAACATTGACCATCTCCATCTGCATCAAACAATACAACCAAAAAACTGCCTAGTACAAAGTCAACTGCACGTCCATTTGCAGAAAGATCTGCAGGCCCATCAAATAATCCACAAACATAACTCTCTGGTCCATTTAAATTCAACAACACAACCTGAATACATTGCTATGCTAACGTGATAATGTATAATTTCTTTCAATTGCCATCAATTGTTCACAACATTTGCTTAAACGGCTCAGACCAGTTGTGTTTGCAAATATTCATCCTTCGCAGAAATGCCACAAATAATCCTCACAACACTTACAGTATCTCAGGTATAATGCACAAATTGGACTACTGTGCAGGAATAGTAACATTTGCCATAAACACACATGAAGATCCACAAGAATTCCTAATGTACTTACTACAAGTAATGGAAACCAAAACCATCCCTATAAATGACATCTTCCAAATTTCATACATGTGGAAACATCCATTCCATTTCACCAGCTTCTACTGAATGCACATTCAGACAATCACTCTACCATACAAATAAACTCACATAGCCATTATGTCATACTAATGCTTCCTAAGTACAATGCAGATGGTACACAACATAACTGTAAGCTCACAGGCTTCGCACACAGCCAAGTATCTCTTGGAAAGAAAACTCACAACAGTAGGTATAGTTTATCACACTGGTGTCACAACCGCTTCAGGGCACTATACTGCACATGTCAAAAAAGGAAGTGGTTAGTTTGAATGTAACAATACCTCCATTACTCCAAAACATAGGTTACCAGCAAATTTAACACATGCCTACTTAATATTCCTTCAACCCAAAGTAAACTATAGCACAAATAACAGTTAGAATACGGCAGCAGGTATCTAACTACATCCATAATACTACAATAGTACTTTTGAAAGTCAATCTAATTAGACTATGCCAACAGGTATCTACTTGAAAAATAGCCTTCATTCCAAAACACTTCAAATACGCCATCTCTATTTGTACATGGCAAACCATCTTATAACCTCTAATGTGGTTAGAATACACCAAAAGGTATCTAACTAGTTTGTGCATTCCCTTAATCACAACATACTTCAAACAAAAATACTATCACCCTTACTCTCACTGAACTGTAATAATGTTTTTTTTTAATCCAGTCTTTTCCCAATGACCCAATGATTATTTAATGTCAGAACAACAACAGTAAGTCATAAACTAATGTCATAAACTAGTATGTCATAAACTAATGTTGTACCAAACATAGTACTTACAATGTACTGTTCATGAGGGTCTAAAAACATGTATGCATAAACGGTGTACAACTGCAGCTTTTAAACGTTCCTGCTTAACAAATTGTGCTGTATTTTTTCACAGAAAATAAACCAGATATTCCAGCTTCATAATGCAGTTCAATTATATCATTCCTCCATATTACAAACACTTTGTACTGCCACTTTGTACTCCCCATACATTACCTATAATTACTATGCACATATTACTACTATGGTGATTCTGGCCATACTCCTACTACATTACCTATAATTACTATACACATATTACTACTGTGGTGGTTGTGGCCAGTGGACATTTTCTTGGGGTCATGGACTGCCGCCATGCCCTGCAGAATCTGGCCACTGGCCTCAACCACCACAATACAATTAAATATGTAAGAAGTATGTACCATACACCATCAAGTAATAAAACTCACCCGGACTCCCCTGCAATCGAAATGGTGTCCATGGACACCGAAATTGACTGCAGACTCAGCAGCATTTACACATCCTTTTTTCACCTATAAAAGCAGATCCACATTACCTTCATTCCACTTCCCTACCATTTCTATACCCTCTTTCAGAATCAAATAATTCCAAATGTATTTTCAAAGCTGTCCATTCACGGCGCTGTCTGCAAACTACTGCAGTGTCCGTGGACGATTATCACACCTGCCCAACATTTTTCCCCCTGCAAAGAAAGCCCCATATCATTTTCTTTCTTTCCAGACCCTCTCGGCACCACTAAATAACCAAAAATGGGTTTTCCAGACTTTTTCCCCAGCATGTTGCATGCGGACAACGGCGGCTGTCTGCGGATCCAGCATGTTGGGCGTCTCCCAAAATCTGATGCACCTCACACTTTTCGCCAATCGGAGGCCCGTCTGTGGACTGAACAGGGAAGTGAGTCTGCAGACCGAACCCATATATCATTTATTTTTTGTACCTACTTTTTGGACATTATAAAATAAACTACGGGATGGATTTACACCAAATTTACAATAGCACGTTTTTGCCATCAAGCTACTGAAGCAGATTAGGTGAAAATCCATCCAGTGGTTTGGGCTGTAGGTATTAGCAACTTTATTTTGCTGTTATGTCTATTTTCGGACCGCCTCCATAACTTTGCCCCCCCCGCACGAAACCTCATGCAGGATCAATGTGACAAGGATGTACGTTTTATTTTGAAAAGATTCATGAGGATACGTCCAAGCCTTTATAAAACGCCCAGGCTCTTCCAATGGGTTGAGCAACTTAACCATACCTACAGGGCTGCTACCGCAGGCCCTGTAATACATATATATATATATATTGCATAATATTATGGTATTTAGTATTTGTAATGTTCAGCTGACATGAGAATCTTAATACGTCATTGCCAGTACATTAGACTGAATTCTAAATTAAGATTTTCAGAGAGTGGATAGACCACATAAGCATTACTGGACATGATAAACTAATGTTTGGTTGTGGATATATTTATTATCCTGATTTAAAGTGTGCAGAGTTGATCTGGTGCCTAACCCAATCAGTAGGTGTACCTACCCTTGTAGGAAAATGGTGAGTGAAGTGAACAATGTAAATGTTAGTATGTCTCTAAAAGACAGCCGATTACTGCTGTGGGATCTGCGTAAGATTCACAACACCACGCACAGTTGATCTGATTACCTTCTTTCTGTTGGCTATGATGGAGTATAACTCAAATGAATAGTTCCTGTATGGTTATAGAAACCAGATTTACCATGCAGCAATGCCTAACATTATAGCACACAACGCGAAAAGATAACATGGATATTGATGAGACCGCTACATGTCTATTTGTATTCATGTGTTTATATATATACACAAGTATATTAATTTTTAATAAGGGTTTGTTTGAATGATTTTTGTCACCATTGTCCTAGCTTGCTTAGGCTTGCACATACCGTAAATGACCTACTTGCAATGCTAGGTGGACGTTATAGCTCGTGACACAAGGGTGAATGTAGAGATCACCTTAGACGTCTATTGCCTTGTTGACAAGGTGTTTCTTTTGGAGGATGTGCTCAAAGGTTTGCAACGACTTTCAAGTGGAGTGCAGTTTCTTTTCAGTTAGCCCGTCCACATAATGTGTGTTTATTTCCCAAGTGGGTGTGCAGTATAGGTGTGCCTCTGTAAGGAAATCCACCCGTTTGTCCTTATTTAAACGAAGGCTGAGGTTAAAGTAGGCAGAACACACATCACTTAAGCTCGAATTGTGTACTCATGTTTACTTTTGAACTTTTAGAGAATAGTCGCACAATGGAATATTTCAGAATTTTGAATGTGCATGTTATACTTGTATATATCATAAATTATTGTGTATTACATTGCACACTGCATTAATAATGTGAGCAAATGCACGTAAACTCTGTTTTCTCCAATGCAATGCTTCCGTACTTAATACAAACATCCCAACTCAACCAATTATTATTTTGTATTGCAAGACATGCACTATCCATGTTTTTCTTTTATTGATGTGAACATTTTATATTGATTTCACAGCAACAAATAGTTTGAATATTAAAATAACACCCTACATGTGTTTCAGTTTTTAACATTTATACATTGTGTTACCCATGTTTTTTTAACCATTTACGAAACAACAATGTAACCAAAAAATGTGAAACACATACTTTATTGAACATTTCTCAGATGTTAATCTAAGCACATATTGGTACTTAGTTGCACATTTGTTTTCAAACCAATTTATTCTAAAATTACAACTTGGTTAAATAAAATCTATTTTTGTGGTATTGAATGTTTTGGATTGCCGGATAACTTTGCACTGATTTAAGAATTTCTACCAGTTTTACTTTATTCTATGGTACATCAGTTACATGCTGATACTATCATGGACTCCAAAACAACTGCAGATGTCATTGTGAACAGTGGCTGCCAAGACAGTTACCTAATCAGTGATGTACAGTTCTCAGAATAAACTCCTAACAAGCCCCAGAAGGAGCCTGAAGCCTGCGTTATCTTTTCTCCAAGGTGTCCTGCGTTCTTCCTCATTGATGGCAGCTTCCTCGCCACATGGCATGACAGTGATTGGGAATGCTGCCATCTTGACACAGCGCATTTAGCTTTTGTGGTGTGGGACTGCAGGCTGGCAATGAATGCTATTAGCAAGCTTTGCAAGTCGAGTAGACATTCTAGAAGTAAATAACTGAAATGTGACTGAGGGGCGAATTCTGCCATGCACCGCATTCAGAATCCTGCCAAGGTGTGCAGCGTGTCAGCCCTGAGATTACATTTGTCTACGCTTCCATTTTGTACGAGCTTGAAAAATAAAATTTCTTTGAAATCTTAGTGTGTGCTGCTTCAGTTGTTTTTCCCCAATTCATTGCAATCTTCATTTTGCATGTGAAAACACCCAGAATCAGAGGTTTAAGGGTCCGCAGTGTGAAATGAAAATTATAGAAATATTTGGATGATTCCTGAGAAACTGAATTTTGAGTTTGAATTAAAAGCGTGCTCATTAGTCAATTTTAGTTATTCAATGGCATGGCATTAAATGGTGTCACATCAAAGCATTATGTCATGTTTTGTCATACTTAAGAAATTATCACATTTAACTTGTATTCTGAACTATCAGCAAACCTCTTTCTGGTACCCCATAGTTATTTGGCAAGGGTCTAGACTAGACTGGCAACAGTTTCTGATTAGTCTTCCACAATATGCGAAACAATAATGGGCACAAATCGCACATGTCTTGATCACACGGGAAGATTGCAGCTACGGGTCGTAGACATACAATTTATAAGCAGCGGCACACAACCACATAATGACTACCACAGCTCAACACACCCATACAACACGTCAGAAAGGGAGTCTGAAACGTGGGTGACCACAATAAACAACATCATTGCCAATATGTGAATGACATTGTAAACAGCACCCCCAAAATCATATAGCAAAGACACGCAGACATGCTAAATGAGACATTTGAAACCCAACCCATCTGGTGCATGCACAACATCCAATTGCCATCTGCCATTTGCAATTCCTCTACCTGGCCATCTAGCAAGCCACACAAGCAACAGTCCCATCCTAAATATCCAATAACAGACCTGGCTCTGCCAACATCACCACTACAAACAGGTACATGTGCACCAAGATGCCAGCAATCAACTTCCATTATGTTCCCCGAATTAGATCGCAAGTGGGTGTTTCAGCTCAACCTATACCACGATGGTAAGGCACACACATGTGCCACTTGCACCATAAACAGCCGTGGCCACAATGCACACATATACACACACCACACAGCACCACACAATACAACATTTATTTGTATGTATTAATTGAGCATTTGTTGGGCGCCTATACAGCCAATGGTGCTGATGTCAAGGCAGTCTTTTTCATGACCATCACCGGACTTTGCCCTAAGTCACGTTGTTCAGAGAAGACAAAGAATGGCGACATTAGGTTCTCCAAATGCAGAGTGAGCAGCAGTAGCCATCTTGAAGCGGAAAAAGAAAGTTGTCACAAATAAGAATTACAATCAAGCCTGCCTAAAATATACTTTCTGTTAAAGCCTGTTCGTCAAGATGATTTGTCAGTACAAGTAACAATCACAGATATTACATAAGCGAAGTGAAAATGCATGTTTTGTTATATAATGGACTGCTACTCTTCTAAATGAGTCAAACCATGCTCTATAGCTTTTAAATTATAGATCCACAATTGCTCTTTATTAGATAACTTTTTCAAAGGCTTTAGCAGTTAAAGCACCAACTGTCTCATTCACAGACTGCTTCCAACACAGTTGCAATATTCAAGATAATAGTCATGCAGAGTTTGGGTCCTGATCTTGGAACAATGTTCATTTATCCACAGATTGACTGGGGTGTGGTTTTCCCACACATACATTTCTTTAGCATAGTTCACATTTCTGATTTTACATGTAGAAAAGACTCAGTTGCCATATTCTTTCTTCATGTCTGAAGGAGGCAAGGCAAAGAGACAACCTACAAGATATACAATCACTGCATGGAGAATGGCCTTTAAAGGGGGTATTCAACATACCTGCAAAAGTGAATGATAATAATGATACTCCTCTCACAGTTTTAACAATTTTTTCTAAGATGTTTGCCTTGCTAAGGAGTCACCAGTTTCTCATATCACCTGAGATAGCCTCACCAAAATGGGGTGACACACACCAGCTGGTTAGTGTATTTTTTGGTATTATGGCCAGTGTATTGCATGCATTGTTTTATGAGTTTGTTGGGATATCACAGAATCAATATTCATTTTTTTAAATGTCTGAATGAGTGTCAAAATTAGGTAATACGGTAAATTCCATGGGAGTACCTTGGGATGGTGACTAGAAAAATGTACATTTGTACTTGTGTCAGTCTTTTTTCTAAAAAGATCAATTTTCAATGGCCTGTCATTGTACGTGATTGACAAGTCTAAGAGATAATCCTTTTTGGATTATATTCACAAAATAAATTGAAGTCTGTTTATCTATGACAAATGGTGTTTTAGATTTACCTCAGTGCCATTCCAGATGATTTCAATATCATCTATACATCTTTTATAGATGCAGATGTATTGACAAAATGGGTTATTGGAACACAAAATATGTCTCTCTTCAAAGGCTGACATAAATATTATAGCTAAATTGGGAGCACAAATGCATCTCATTGCAGTACCTGCGAGACGTGTCCTTGGCCTAAATCCCAGGGATCGTATCTCTCCAGGACTGAAATCTCTGCATTGGCTCCCAGTGGCTGCGAGGATTAAGTTCAAAACCCTCTGCATTGTCCACAAGGCCTTCTGGAGCCTGGGGCCTCAGTACCTTCAACCCGCTCTTCCTAAGTATCTTCCTTCTCAAACTCTTCGCTCATCTGCCTCCAACTCCCTCAGGGTCAGTCGCTTCTCCAAGCAACGAGTTGGGGGTCGATTTCTTTCCACGGCTGGGCCCTCTCTATGGATCAGCCTCCCTGAAACTTGAGGAGAACCATCTTCCATCCCGGAAACACCTCCAAACCTTTCTCTTTGCTTCTGATTTCTCTCCTCCTCTTCCCTGTTGAAATTCCTGGCTGAAACTGAAACTGCACTGGTTACCTGGCCACCCTCTGACCTCGGGCCCAGGTCCCCTCCCCCGTCATTCGCATACCTGCACTGCCTCCTGGCAACACCCGCACTTGGGGACTGTTTTCTGTATCCTTACAGTCTCACTTTCAGCACTTGACACCTGATGTCTGCACTTACCCTTGCACTTGCAACAAGCTGGTCGCACTTTTTACTTACTGTTTATTTATTCTATTATCCCATGCATTGCAATGTCCCCTCCCCCTTCCTACTTGCGCAATCTCAATGACACCTGGCCTAGTAGGATCGTTGTCTCTGTCTTCCCACTGTTCCCCTCCCTTGCCTCGTTGTGCCTTGAAACACTTGTGTATAGGCGCATTATAAATTCCATATCATATCATATCATATCATTTCATACCTTTGGATTGCTTGTAAAAGTCCTGTTTGAACTTCTAAAAGCTATTTTTAAGAACTAGAGATGCACATTCCATAAAATACATCAGTAGGATGTCATATGGTGTTGGATGATTTGCATGTACCTCTTTACGAGCACGAATTGCCCGGCCCTGTGCCGTTTTGGTGAACAGGGACTCACTGTTGAATGTTACCAACGGTTGTTTTTCAGAATTAAGCACGAGTTCTCCACTAGTCTAATAATTTCTTTTAAGTAGGTTCTTGGTAAAATTGCCAAAGTCTTAATAAAAAAGTTTACATAAACCGGAAAGGTTTCTAAGATAGACCCCATCAGGAGTTTATTGGTCGTCCAGGAAGGTTAGGTTAGTGACGTCATTGTGAATCTTAGGGAGAATATAAAACAGGAGAGTTCTCACCTTTTGTGGACAAAAAGCATAGCTCAAATCCCTTCTCTGAGAACTCTTTAATAATGTGTTTAATGGAATAGGTGGGGTTATCAGAAAGTTTAACATTGTGATCAGCGATGACTAATCGTCAGTGTGCTTCAGCATATTTATTAGCATCTAGGACCACAATGCCGTCGCCTTTGTCTGCTGGTTTAATGATACCTGAGGAGTAATTTTGGCCAAAAGCAACAGCTTCAAAGTCTGATTTATTCAAATTCGGTTTTAATTACGTTAATCAATGTTTCAAAAGTTGCAACCTCCGGCGGTAGTTTGGAAGTTCTACAATTTTTGGAATTAACATGGATTCAGGTCTGTGTCAGGGTTAGATTCTAAGTCAGTGTAAGAAAAGAGCACTTTAAGCCTGACTTCCCAACAAAAATGTTGAACCTCTGTAATTAATTGCATCCTAATCGGAGCTTGAGTAGTAATAAAAGTTAAACCACAATGAAGAATTGCTATTTCATCTATGCTGAGAATTCTTGAAGGTACATTGAAAATAGGCTAATTGTCTATTGAATGCACAATGCATGTCTACAAGTCGGGAATGCCTGTTTCTGTATTGGAAGCTCTACATATGAAATGCCTTGCTGTAAAGCCCTCTGACCTTGAGGGCCCCCTCTTCCTAAAAAAGCTGGTTGTCCTCAGGCCATGATACAAGCACCTTTCAGATTATCTCCATCAGAGTTACTTGAAGAGGTATCATAAAATGTGATCAATTTTTTTAATAAATCCTGACTCTTTTGACAACACATATTTCCAATTAAAATGCAAGAGAAATTCATCAGCTAAATATGGGTAAATATTTCTTTTCAGAAATCAACAATGTTCTACTTCCAATTGCCAGTCTTTTAAATAAATAATAGCCACTTTAAATTCCAGAATGTTTAAATTGATGGCCTCAAGTTTATCTGTTGCTTCAGGAATAACTGTGCAACTCAAAAAAGCTTGTTCTTGATTTTGTAAATCTTCTAGAATCTCAGAAATATTCATAACCTTTTCATGTGAAAAACCCAACCCAACCAATGATCATGGCCCCTGCGTCACCCATTCATGCTACCGCCTCACGTTCCCTGACACCTAACAAACATGTCAAATTATTGACATCATAATCAATTCCATAAGCACAGGGATGGCTCTATGGAATGTATTTCAGATCTTAGCATCTTGATGGGCCAATGTGCATTCTTGCAGCCATAGCTCAAGATGTGTTTGCACCACTCGAGCATCACTCAGGTTACATCAAATCTTTCCTCCAGCAGCTGCATCCCTCCCATGTAGCATCACAATACCTTGTGTGTATATTTCGGATGTATCAATAATCCACACAAATGGCAGCACACATTACATGTACACATGTCTGCCACAGAAGGTGGAGTTTGCAATCACTATGAAGCCAGCTGTATAAATGCCTGTTTTGCCACCACAAGGCCCATATGTACCATAGGGTTGGTTTGGTCGGCAATTAAGCTTTTACCATACATACTTCAGGCACCAACACTCATGATTGGAGGCTGACATATCTCCCAGAGTCATTCATGCCATCTCATCCATGCATTTGGTGGCCACAGGAATGGACCTACAGAACAGGTCCTGCCTCATTAACTTCGGTTGCCTTCTTCTGATTCCAGATCCTCATATCATCCCCGTTCTTTATAATTGTATCAGTGCAATGGATTACCACCCACTCCACTTTTATGACAGCTTTATTGCACTCATATATCCTCTGATGTGCCTTGACCCCAGGCTGCTTCTCAGTTAGGAAGAGGGACTCAAATTTGCTAAGTACCTGATCCCCCAGGGTGGTTACCTAGGAAGCAGAGAAGGTATTGGTAACTCAGATGGTGGGTTTGACATTGTGGAAGTGTGGCTAGCAGGGATGACAGAGGGTCATGAGAGTTGGTGGACGGAGGATCAGTGACTCACAGATCAAGGGTTTGGTGTTCAGATGAAACACATTAGGTGATTTGGTAGAGTTAATGGAACAGGTTCAGGGTCCAGTGAATGTTAGGTGGATGGGCTGTCGTGATGAAAGATTCACTACAGGACAGTGTGAGCGGTGTTGCACCCAAGACAGATGACCAGACAACACTGGTTGTTGGCCTGACATGGTAGGCATTCAGGAGAATGAGGAAAGACAGTAGGTTTGTGTAGGGAAGCATGCACATGTGATTTATATGTGCTATGTTTGTCACAGCAACCTATTTGTGCATGAAGCGTTCACTCACTGTACAGCATTTTTTTTAAAATTTTTTTCATTTAGTTTATACAAACTTTTGAAAAAACATACCTTAGAAAAACATTAGAAAAACGAAAAACGAAAAAAAAAAAAGTATCATCTTTACTTATTGCATCTCTATAACTTTGCTTTGATCTAATTCCTTACACATTGTCATTGCTTTAAGTTCTGTATTGCTTAGTCTCTACGATTACTGTTACTTGTCATCCTGTTCTGAGCGTTTGCTCTCCTGACTGCTCTCTTTTGGCACCGGCTGGTCTCATTTCTAATTGATTCTGTAATAACTCCAGGAATCTCATCAGCGCAATCAACACTGAGTTACTTTCAGTCAGGTGTAATTGCTTCCACCATTCCTCCCCATTCAGCGTCTGATAGCTTGTCTTCACCTTCCCTAGGCAGTTTTCGCGTTGAACATCTAGTTCGGTGCAGTTTAGGACGAGATGTTTTAGATTTTCTTCTTCCTTTGCACAGAATCTGCACAGTACATTTCCTGAAGGAATCACACGCCTGTTCCTCTGAATTTCTTTTGTCTCTTTAATATTCAGGCGGAACTTCAAGTAGTGTCTTCTTAGGCGTTTGCACGGCGATAGAGCCAGATATTTCTGGAGTGTATTCCGTTTTTTTGCTTCTTTTGGTTGGTTTATCATGGATTTTTGTGCTGCTCTTTTCTCACCAATTTCAATCCAATCGAGATCTAGCAATTTCATTTTCACGAACTCTGGATTGTACCATAGTGTTGTCTCATCCGTCCCCACTTGATTAAGAATCCCTCTGCATTGGTGTTTTCAGTCTCTTATCTCATTTCCCAACAAGATTTTAAACGTTGGCAAGTTTGCTTCTTCATGGGTTTTTCTGAATAGCAGTAATTTATTCCATGTGATCCTTGCATTCAGGGTGGAGATCCCTACTTCATAAAGGACACAAGCAGTCGGTGTACTTTGGGGTATCTGAAGGATTTTCTTCCAAAAAAATCCTTCGCACCTGGACCATATCTTGTGGTCGCAGCCAAACATGTTCTCCGCCCCATAGGTTAGAATTGGTGTGATTTTATTTTGATAAAATTTTCTCACTGGCTCACACGTGAATTTCCCAAATTTCCTTTGCATTATGATTCCTTGTGAGGTTAGTTGTCTGCAGCTATTTAAGATTTTTTTCACCATCGGTTCGTCGTTTAAGCTGGAGTTGATCATTGTGCCCAGATATCTTGTATATTGCACTTTTTCCAGTTTCTTCTTCCCCACAAACCAACTTGTTCTGTACTTAAGTGACTTATTTCCTCTTTTATTCTCCAGGACTAGGATTTCTGATTTAGCAGCATTTATCTCTAGCCCGAGATCTTCTGTATAGATCTTTAATGCTGTTAGTTTTCGCTGTAAACCGATTGGTGTACGATCTAAGATCACCATATCATCAGCGTATAGAATGTGGTGCAACTGGAATCCATTAATGCACGGCGGGAATTAAATCACGTATGCCAGGGCATTTCCCAATTCTGAGATGTAGAAGTTAAACAGGGTAGCCCGTAGTGGGCACCCCTGTTTTACACCTATCTCTGTGGGTATTGGTGTTGACAAATCTCCTTGGCTGTCTAACCGTACTTGAATGTAGGTGTCGGAATAGAGTTCTTTGATGGCAGCAATTAGACTTTCGTGGCAGCCCCTCTCCTTTAATTTACACCACAGAATTTCTCTGTTTACTCCATATCAATAAATGCCAGGTAGATTTTTTGACCTGCTCAGATGGCATCGATTTTCAATAGGTTTAGTATTAGGAGGTTTGTGCTACAACCCACTCCTTTAACAAACCCGGACTGGCGCTCATCATAGATCTTTTCTTGGCTAATCCATGTAGTTAGTTGTTTGAGGAGCTGGGTTGCGAACACTTTTCCTACTACGTCAAGGAGGGCTATGGCCCGATAGTTAGCCGGGTCAGATCGCATTCCTTTCTTAAATATCGGAACAATGATACCTGATTTCCAGGTTGCGGGGATCCTTCCTTCGTTTATTATTGCCTGGAATAGAATATCACAAAATTCTGACCATTCTTCGATATTTTCTTTTAAATCGGCATTGGACAGGCCGTCTGGTCCTGCGGCTCTAGACGCACTACTTTTTAGAATTGAAGATCGAATGTCCACTCTATCTATTTCAATTTCCCATGGTACTTTTGGTTGGAACTCAATTGTACATGTGCTTTTCCTCCTTTTAAATATATTTTTGTAGTGGCATTCCCAGTTGTTTTCTGTTACCCTGTTGGTTATTATGACCTTTTCTGAGTTAGTTGTTTCATTTATTAAGGCCAAGAAGCCTCTCATGTTCCTTTGATTCAGCGCCTTCAAAATTTTTTCGCCATCTTTTTGCTCCATCTTTGCTCTGTGTTGTTTGCACCAATTATTATGTTGGTTTTTCGCTTTTTTTGACAAGCCTTGAATCATTGCACCTTTAGTCGCAAAAGTTTCTCTTAAGGTTTTCCTTAGTTCTCTCTTCTTTTGCGCAACCTCCGGGTCGTACTTATGTTTTAAATAATTTAGGTTCCTCGAAGAGATCTTCTTTTTGGTTTTATACATTTCTAGCAACTGCTGGTATTCCATTGCCTCAGTTAGGCCTTTTTCCTGGGCTCGTTGCAGTTCTTCTGATACCACCTTGATATCAGTTTTCTTTAGCCTTAATCTGTTTCGTCCTGGTTCCACTGAGATATCACAACTCCACTGCTCCCTTTTCACAACTTTGTTCCATTTCCATTCCATCGATATAATATTGTGGTACTTTGGTTATCTTTAATGACTCTAAAGGAGACTATTTCTTGCAGTAGGTTATCAGAAACAAAAATGTAGTCTAATACAGACCGCTGGTTTCCCATGTCGACTTAGCCAGAATGTCTCCTCTTATTGATCCATTAAGCATTGAGAACTTTCTGAGTGACATTTCTTCTAGCCAGCATTCGTTTTTGTATCTCTCACTACTGGTCTTCATTGTATTCCGTTGCTCCAGTTCGATTAATTTCATATTAAAGTCTCCACACAACATGATTTAAGCCTTTGGGTTGTCTATTAGTCTATGGCTTCAATAATGTCATCCTCAAGCTTCTGGTTGGATTTTGGTGTTGTGTTTCAGTATATATTTAGTATGTACAATAGGTGGGGATACTTCTCTGATTGCTCCACTTGTTCTAAACAGACCTCCTGAAGAAAGTATGACAAGTTTTGGGCTGATTTGATTCTTAGACCGCATGTTCTTTCATGTTCTTTTGATCAGAATCAGTTGGTCCGACATTGGCCACCCTTTTTTTTGTTTTATGGCTGGATTTATTGCTACTTCGAATCCGTCCACACATGGCATATTAGTAACCCATGTCTCTTGTAAACATATGAAGTCGGCCTTTTTTAATGCTTCTGGAGGGGCTCACAGTAGATGTGAGAATCCTCAAGTGTTCCACCAAATTCGCTATCTCGTTTTGACATTAGCTCTTTCTTGAAGTGTTTAGTGACTTTGCTAACCAGGTCGACTTTTTCATCACTTCTTCTTCTGCATTCAGTTCTATGTCTTTGGGTCTCGCAGCACCTGCCTTTCCACGGTTTTCCACTGTTATTTTGATTTTCATCTTTCTTATCTCATCAGGTGAGCATGGTGTTTCTGCATCATTCTTATCGCCCTTTGACTTGACATTAGTCTTGCGCTCCTGTTTTGAGCTTTTATCGATTATTTTATTTGACAGTAGCTCTTTCTCCTTTGTTTTTGATTCTTTTGAATCTTTTGTTTTTTCGCAATTCTTGTCCCTTAATGTATTGTCTACTTCGTACACTTGATATCCAACTTCCAAAAGCTGCCTCTCGCACATCATGATCAATTCTGCATCTTTCTTGCCATCGATGTGCAACAGCACAAATTTCTGGTTCATGTCAGCGATGGTTTCCAGGCTCATCTGTGATTTCCCTTGTCACACATTCTTCTCTTGTTGGTTTCTTCCGATTCTCATTTTGAAGTTCAACTTCCGACTGATTATTCTCCCACTCAACTGTTGAAGAGCCTTGTATTTCTTCCCTGTTCTTAAGGTTAGTTTTCAACTTCAGCGTACTCTTTAGCCTTTTCTCTTCCAAGGTGACGAAGATTAGGGGGTCTTCAAACTTTTTTGCAGCTTTCTTTGATATAGGCAATGCTTTTTTGGGTTTTTCTGGCCAAGAAATTACTGTTTTGATTGGCATTTCCTCCTCTCTCTCGTTCCCACATTCTTGTGTGGATAGTGTTGGAGTAATTACCTCTAGCTCGAGGACACCTTACCCATTACTGTTGATGGCATCTTTGGTTTTCCCCGCCCTGTTATCTTCCTTATGTTCGTCAGCATCAGATGTGCTGTAGATTGACATGTTCAACAGCTCCTCGTCGTCACCTTCTACGTCCTCAGAGTCTAGCTCAACTATGCTCTCCATCTGCAGCTTATTGTTCTCATTCTGAATTTCTGATTGAGCCTTTTTGCCCACATTTACGGCATCTTCGATCTTTTTTTTTCCCTTCGATGCCGGTTGCTCAGAGTTATTCACTGTTATATTCAATGCTTTAATATTCCTAAAGGAATTTGCTGAACTCCGAGGGTTCTTACTCTTTTGGATTTGTTGATTCTTCATTTTTTTTTTACAATCGTTATGTTTTGAATTGTCCCTCTTTGTCTTCATCTCTTTGCACATTCCCAATTGAGCTTTCGGATGCTCAAATATATCAAACCACTCTCCATCATTCTTTTTTGATGTTATAGAAGCAGAACTGCTTCTTGTGGCCTTTATATTGGCTTCATTGTTTTTTTGTGCTGCGGGTAGGTCTGGACGAGGGGGGGCTTGTTCGTTAACAGCTTCTCGTTCATTTTGAGTTTTACTAAGTTCCTCCTCTTTTTCTGGCGTTTTCATTGGTACCATCAATGTGGGTGACCTTGTTTTCTTTACCGTCTCAACGACCTTGGGATCTTTCTCTCCATAGTCACTATCTTCGGTACTAATTAGTAGAACCTTATCATAACAGCAGTTCTATTGGGAGATCTTTTTCTCCACCTCTCTCTTTTTCTCCGGGGGGTGTTTATTTAATCCAGATTTCTCTGACGTTTCTAGTAGTTCTGAGGTGCTCACTGTAATCATGCTCGTTTGAACTTTCTTGGAGACTTGATTTTTATTTTGGTCACTCTTTCCTTCTCGTTCATTTTGTAGCAGCGTGATAGCTTGTCTCGTCACTTCTGCTAGAAGTTTCTTATCTTCAGAGTTGTTTCTTAGCGATTCCTTCAACGTTGTTAGCGAAATATCATTCCTTCTTTTGGACAGCAAAACCTCAGATGTCATGTCTCTGCAATTCTCATTTAGGTTCTCAAACAGTTTCATCAGAGGGGCTACAGCTATTGTTGTAGCTGACATCAAAATAGGGCTTAGCTTTGTGATTATTGGCTCGACACCAGGCAAGATGTCTTCCAGGTTGTTTCTTTCCTTCAAAGGTATTTTGTTAGGCTTCTGCGGACTTACATTTCTCCAAATTATTCCGCCTTCCTCTTCCTCGGACTCTGAAGCTACATTTTTGGAGGGACACCTTTTTGTCCTTTTAGGTGATAGCGTCTCACCTGTTTTGTTACTGCCAATTTTTCTCCTTGATGTTCTGCCTTTGAGTCGTTTGTTCAAGCTTCGCTCTTCACTCTCTGAGCTTTCTCTTCTTCGACTCCTCTTTTGAGACACTGTGATCTCTTCATTTCTAGATTCAAATGCTGGGGAGTTTGATTCAAGATTCACTACTTCATGAATGCTCTTATGCTTAGGATATTGTGTCTCCGCTTGTTGTGGACATCCACCATTGGAGCTTAGTTGAGAGGCTCTTTGAGGTTGCATTAGACTGGCATTCATCCTTGCTAGATCTTTTAGCTCTTGGTCTGCTATCTTTAATACGTTTCTTCTACCTCCTGATTTAGTATTGTTTTGCTGTGCGATATTTGGCAATACAGATCTTTTCATCCATTAATCATGGGGTGACCACGTCTCTGCCGTTTCTTCCATTCTATTAGGGGCACTGAGGCTTTCTTTTGTTCTTGCGTTGACAGAGCATCCCCTTATATCTTGCGTTGTCTCGGTAGTTTGATCATCTCGTTTTCTCGACATAATCAGGGTTTCCTTTTTGTTTGCCTCTGGTTTATGCATCTCGGCCACCTTTGCCCATGCCAATAATTTTAAAGAGGAGTTCGGATTTATTTGCTCATCCATGGTTGGAGCCTTATGGTTGTTATTTGTGCCTCCATTCTTGCTTTGTGTCATTTGCCCCGAGTCTTGTGTCTGGTCTTCATGCGTCGGCCTGAGGAGAGGGAATGTCAGGGAGGACCGAGCACTCTGGAACTGGTGAATCATTACAGCGCATACTTCTGCGCTCTTCTCTCCAGTTCGCTTGTCTTCCAACTCACTGCTCTCTCCGTGAGCGCCACCCGCCTGTCCCCCGCTCCCTTTTCCGGCCTCAAGATGGGGTTTGTTTTAAGTGTTTCCGGGGTTCCCATTTGTTGGTCCCCATTATTCCTTCCCCTCTCAATTGACCCCTCATTTTCTTTCTCTGGGTCACGCCTAATTTCCCTCTCTTCGTCCTCATCCTGATCCTCATCGCATTCGCTCTCAGTGTCACTCCTTAGGTCTAGAGTTTCTATCGTATCATTAACATCCTTTTCTCTCCACAGCCAAGCCGCGCCCGCCTGGGAGACCACTGCCTTGGGCCGCTTGGGCAGCTCGTCGAGGAATTGCGTCTGCAAGGAGGAGGCAGTGGACACTGTCCCAGATCCACCATCCGACGGAACCGAGCTCTCAACGACCACGGCGGCATCAGAGATATGTTTTAAAGTTCTTGTTTTTACATTGAGCTTTACTTTTGTGGTGCACACCGCGTTCAACCCTCGCTTGGCTTGCGCACGGGTGTTTGCCTTGATCGTAGCAGCCCTCATTGTTGTTGACATTATTAACACGGCGCACAGCGCCTGTTCAGGCGCGCTTGCGCAAGCTCTTAGCGTGTTCCTTCTGTTGGTGTTGGCTCCATCGCTTTTTCCCGCGGATCCCACGGGACCACCAGGGAACACAGGAAACACACTCCCTCACACTCCGCTACGCTCCGCTCCGTAGCAGTGGGGGCTTTTGAATGCTTGCTCTGCCTCCAGTCACATGCAATGGCAATGGCAAACAGACTTGCCAGTAACAGGAAACACACTCCCTCACACTCCGCTATGCTCCGCTCCGTAGCAGTGGGGGGTTTTGAATGCTTGCTCCGCCTCCAGTCACATGCAATGGCAATGGCAAACAGACTTTCCAGTAAGAGGAAACACACTCCCTCACACTCCACTACCCTCCTCTCCGTAGCAGAGGGGGGTTTTGAAGGCTTGCTCCGCCTCCAGTCACATGCAATGGCAATGGCAAACAGACTTGCCAGTAACAGGAAACACACTCCCTCACACTCCGCACCGCTCAGTAGCAGTGGGGGTTTTGAATGCTTGCTACTCCTCCAGTCACATGCAATGGCAATGGCAAACAGACTTGCCAGTAACAGGAAACACACTCCCTCACACTCCGCTACGCTCCACTCCGTAGCAGTGGGGGGTTTTGTATGCTTGCTCTGCCTCCAGTCAGATGCAATGGCAATGGCAAACAGACTTGCCAGTAACAGGAAACACACTCCCTCACGCTCCGCTACGCACTGCATTTTCTGGTGCTTCGGTTGACAATATACTTAAACAAACATCCATATAGATGTGCAAATGCCTCTGAGCCCTGCCGGCTGTGGCCAACTGGTCATGTCTAAAAGGGACCTTTGCCCAAGATGCAGGGCTGAAACAGCTGGCGCCCGATAGCACTACGCCAGTATGACTTGCTTTGCATTGTGGGTTTGAAGCAATAAGGCAAAGGATACTTTTCACCTTGACATTGATTGACCTGTTAAACAGGCTTTATTTTATCCAATCCCCTATAGTTGTTCAACTTTATAAGGAAGGCGTCTCCCTCTCCAATCTTGATTCAACTTGAACTCTTGTGGTCAGAAAAACTAATGTGCACCTTGTTGGGAGAGTTGAAGACAGGTGTTTCAAGGCAGAGGCAAGCTCTAATCCCCACTCATCGCTAGGGTACACTGAGTGTGGCCACCTGTAGGAACAAGAGCTGCACTCTCAGCCAGCAGCACTGGCACCCCGACTCAATGTAGGAGAAGGACTGCTGTAGGTGTCAGCTAGCCTACTCAAACTGGTAGTAAAGACGAAAATGACTAGTCATGTCTCTATCCCCTGAATTGGGATTTGCATCACAAATAGAAGCTGAGTAGCTGTATTCCTCTATTCTTCATCTTGGCACTTACCTTCAAACTTAAGACAACTGTGATTAAACGCTTTTGAATCATCACGGTTTTCACAGCTACTTTTTGAACTCTCTTGGAACTATTTTGAAACACTAT
Source organism: Ambystoma mexicanum (assembly GCF_040938575.1). Taxonomy (NCBI): domain Eukaryota; kingdom Metazoa; phylum Chordata; class Amphibia; order Caudata; family Ambystomatidae; genus Ambystoma; species Ambystoma mexicanum. The sequence continues at coordinate 1,168,617,475 of NC_090922.1, forward strand.
TTTGCATTCATCGAGCTGGCTCAACAGTGAATTGTACCAGCAGAGCACATAATCTGCTCTGCTTGCCACAACAGATGACTTCAAACTTCTGCCTCTTTATTTGCTTGGAACAAACAAAGTCACAGCATCGAAAGGCCCTGCACCTCGACTCGAATTGCTGGAAGAATTGTGTCACTTATCGACTCGAACCATCGGTAACTAGCATCTCAATCCAGCTAGACCTTCGGGTTGACCTTGGTATGCTCACTGAACTGCATCGCTCGAATGCCACAATTGAACAGCATTGAGCTCTGCTAAGAACTGACTCAATGATGACTTATTTCCTGAACCAAACAACTCTCCTTTTACCCTTCTTCTCCTGCAAACTTCCTTCCTATTGCTCCTCTGCCTTTTCTATCAAAAGTCCTCAAACATATAGTTTACTTACAGATTGCTCTTCATGTCCTCTCTAATTCTCTTCTTCCCCCTCACCAATCTGGATTTTGACCTTCACACTCCACTGAAATGTTTTTCTTATGGTCCCTACTTCCAGAATTTCAAAGCATTCCTTTTTTTTCTTGATCTTTTTGTGGCTTTTGACATGGTGGATTACTCTATCTTGATTTCCTCTCTTTATAATCTTGGCTTCATGGCACGGTTCTGAAGTGGCTTAATTCTTATCTATCATTGAATACTTTCTCTCTTTCCTGGCCCAAACAATCTTTCTCTACTTACCCACTCACCTATGGCATTAGCCAGGATTCTGTTCTTGGTCCTCTTCGGTTTTCTGTATACACCAGCCCCCTTGCTGCTGTTATCTCTTCCTTTGGTGTCCCCATCACCGTAATGTGATGACTCCCAGATCGTGTTTTCCTTCTCTTCCTTTTCTTTTGAAATCCATTATAATCTTACTGCTTGTCTACCTTCCATGCAGTCTTGGATGGCGTATCACTTTCTTCTCCTTAGTTCCTCAAAAACAGAGGATTTTCTTTCCTGCTTCCACTGTCCCTCCCCTCTTCCTCCTCCTACTAGCATCTTCCCCTCTCTTCTTCTATTACTCCCTCTCTCTCTCCCACAGCCCATAACCTGGACATTACATTCGACTCATCTCTCTCTCCTTTGCTTTTCATATATCTTCTATTTCTTTATCATGTCAGTACCAGCTGCATAATATATGTAAGGCTCACCCATTTCTTAACACTCATGCCACTAAACTCCTCCTTCCCTCACTTGTATTTTCCTGTTTAGTGTATTCCTCTGCTATACTCTTTGGCCTCTTCCTCCCTACAAACGTGGCCCCCTCTGCAAAATACATATCTCTATTTCTCTTATTTTCTCTCTATCCCTTCGTGACTCAAATGACCCCGCTCTGCTCCTTCTATGCTGGCTTTCATGTGAATCCTGTTTATTGTTTCATTTTCTTTGTATAGTTTTTAAATGTCTGAGCTACCTTGCGTCTCCTTATCTTGCTTCTCTGGTTTATTTCTACTCCCCTGCACACTCTATTCTGTCCCAGTCTTAATTCTTATATCTGCACCCTGTCCTCAATGTGCACCCTCTCCCTTTTAATCTTTCTCTTTGCTTACCACACAATTCTGGAAAACTCTTCTCCTTTCAATTTGCACTCCCCCTTTCTCTGTTTAAATGTCACCTGTGAGGAATCTGCGGGCGTCCTCACTTTCCCACCCAAGATATCCTCCTCCCAGGTGGACTGGGAAAGGCCATTGCACCGGGTCCTGACCCTCGAGGTGGATATGCGAGGGAGGACTACCTGGGTGGAGGAGACTTGGGGAGAGGAAATAAGGCACCCTTGGGTGAGACACAGTATCCTCCATTTACCTTTCATAATAAGTCCACCCCCACCCAGGCCTTTATGGGCTATTGTCAGTTCCTGCACTATTTGCCCTGCAAATCATACCCCAATGGACACCAGTTAGCTACTGGGACTAGAAAGAGACAAACCAGAGTAATACATCCTCTTTGTATTGACTCGCACATGTACACACACTAGTTAGGCCCTGGGACGAGGAGGAGGCAAGCAAGAGCAATGGAGAACTCCCAAGTCAGTAGTGAGCGGTCTTGTCCTTTTTGGACCAATCAAACTGGCATGAGGTTTAAAAGCAGCAAGAACAGGGAAAATGGGATCAGCTGTGGAAGCAGATCTATGGACTACTGGAGGAGGGTAGCCTCTCTTGGAAGGTGGCATTGCAGATGCAGTGCTTGAGAACTCCAGTTAGATTCAGAGCATATTCAGCAGGAAGCAAGGATGAAGGAAGCTGGGTGCCTGTAGTGGACTACGGAAAAGGGAGCCGGTGTGACCAGGCAAAGCTTCGTTCGGAGTGAGGCCCAAGCTGGGAGAGACACGTTGGTGGCTGGAGCGAAGCCGCAGAGAGGTACTGTGGAGACATAGTGAGGTGTGGCATGAGAGAGAGAGCTTGTGGCGGCCAGAAGACTCCCTGTATCTCCATAAGCAGGGACCAGTAAGTCAACCTAGGAAGGGTGACACCTGGATTCAGGCAAGACCTGTGAGACCTTTAATGAATACTGATTCAAATGAAAGCAAGCACTTTGGAAAACCGATCTGAATTAAAGCAGTTTTGTGGAATCTAACACTTTAAAGGAACTGTGTAACTTGGGGGGAAAACTATTGGCAAGAACCATAGGAACAAATACGGAATTGCAACAAGTAAATAGAGGCAGAATAAGCAAAGGTAAAGCATCATGAGTATGTAAAATGAGCGTAAACCAGTTACCACTGTAGAGTTGAAACTGTGGCAACATGCATACAAGGAAGAAGAGGCAAGCAAGGTGTGTTGGTTGTGTGACCTGTAATGGGTGGACCATGTAGTCCAATAAAATACTGCAAAGAAACTTATCATTGAATATAAAGGACGTTTTGTGTGAACTGAAATTTTAATTAAGGAACTGTAATTTGTGAAATTGGTGAAACGTAACCAAACCAGAAGAGCTGGGACATATCACAAAGAATCATGTTTTGAAGATGTTGAAAGACCTGAAAGCCTTTGCATTGTGAACTATCTTGATACTTGTGGAAAGGTGCCCCTTTGCAAACAAAGAGCTAGAAAAAGCTCTGACCTGTCAGTTGAACACTTAGTTTTGGACAAAGGCAGACATTTATATTGGACATTCTGACATAGACGATCATTAGTTTTCATTTAAGTAGAGTAATCCCACCTTAGCATGGGGCTAGCTAGGCCCTTTTCTAACTCTTTTTTCTGTTTAATAAAAGTCTGTAGTCCAAACGTCAGTTAAATTGTCTTTGTCTACTCCATGATGCCTTCACACACCTCATAGTATAACGTCTGTCTTCCTGACCTGACTTTTCACCCCGATTTTGCATTTTCAGTTACTGTACGGCTTATCAGGCTGTCCAGAGTTTTGGTATAAGGCACTTTAAGTGTAATAAATACAGAATACAAATACCAGCACAACTCGCTACATGCAAACCTGGTTTAACCCACAAAAACAGCATTCTGAAAGTCTGGTTCGACATGATTGAACCACCTAAGAACAGATTCAGGTACTTTTGTGAGGTCCAGCATCCATGTTTCCTTTTTGGGGCTCTAGTGAGTAATAAGCCACACATTTGCACCTACTAAGAGATTTCCTATTAAGTGACATTATTGCAATGTCTTGCCTCTTCCCCTGCTACATTATCCAGAGTGCTTGCTGCATCTACATTCTGCATTTTCTGGTTTCTTTCCACCCGTAGGTTTTTGCTACTCAGTGATTTATATTATAATTATAATTATATTTATTGCATAATTGTCTGTTTAATTAAAATGTGTATGTTTTATAGAACCTTGATTGGACATTCCTTTATTTGGGCATGTCGGTCTATTGCTGTTTATGTTGCTACTTTTACCACATTCACACTCCTGCATGCACGCCACCTAATAACAAATTAGGTATGTCTCTTGACAGTGCCTGTTTCACCTTAACAATTGGGTTGACTGTTGGTTTGTAGTACTCTGAGGGCTGAGAAGGCAGTTGAGTCTCTAATTACCCATGTAGGCCTGCAGAGCAGTAATCATTTAGTGGATTGGGTCACAACTATTCTTGCACTTCTGTTGTGCTGCTATATTGTGCAAGACACAACATGTAAGTAGCATTTTGCACATTACTAATAGTGTGTACAGCAACATGCCACGCAAATGATCCTGAAAGGAGCATTTCACAATGCCTCTGATTTGTATTTGTATTTATGTATTCATATTTATAAAGCACTTTCACCAAAGTCTCATACAAGAATAGTAAACATAAAAAGGTACAATTCAAAAGTGAAAGAGGTAACTTAGAAGAATGGAGATGTTAGAGATTAAGCAGTATATATATATTGAAAGAACACAGGCTAACCCTCCCTTTTACACATACAGGTATGCTGTACACCACTCAAATATATTACTAATTCTTCTGTTTTTCTCATTTAGCAGATCATCACTATTTTTACCCCCAAAAAAGTTATAATTTTATTTGTCATCATACATTAAAAAAGGCCTACTTGCAGGCTCTCAGGTTTTGACATATGCACATTTTTGTACAATCAATTATCTTGGCACCCAAAGAAACACTATATTATACAGTCATATTATGCTCTTATGAGATGCTTAACACGCAGGGTGAGGGGTTAGTATTTATAGTGACTCATTGTGTTGCTCCTATTCCAATACAAATTTCAAGTACACAATGCTTAATCCCTCATGACACAGGCTCATCGAAAACAAAAAAGAGGGATTCTCTACCCCATACTTTAATTTAAGATGTTAGAGATTAGTAAGGGTAGAGAGGAAGTGAGTTTTAAGTTGAGTTCAGAAATTGTGTGAGGAAGAAGAGAAGTGAATAGACAGAAAAGGGGCATTGAAGAGTTTGGGCGCTAGAAGAGAACATTTTAAAAACCGGGAAGATGCACAATGGGGTTGGGTTGCAATGTTTGCAGCATTGTACTGGGTTTCTTCTATTGTAGAGGGAGTCCAGATGGGTGTCAGTAGGCATGGTGACAGTGGATAGTCAATGTTACGCCAGAATACATGACTTTCATTTATGTGGAATATGTTTTATTTTAAAGTTCTTTTATGTTGAGGGATAGATGCAATGAGTCATACTCACCAAGCAGCCACTTGTCACCAAAGGTGCCATATATTTACAATTTGATTTAGGGGCGACTGGCGGAGGATGAAGCTGCCGTGCATGGAATCAGTGTAATTTGCATTGACATACATGATGTAGCAATTGGAGTCCCAGATGAATTGGACATGCAAGGCATGCCAGTTCTACCTATTCTGGTAGTGATGTTGTCACAAACAACACCAAAACACTATGAGTCTCTAAGAGAGTTCAAGGTTTTTATTTTGTTGGGTCATCGCTCTCTACCATTTCCCATGGGGTTCATTCTGAATCCAGGCATCAGCAATCCATAGTTAGTGCTACTGATTCTGAACCCCCCTACTATCTAATTCATGGCTTCTTCTAATGGTGGGTCCATAGATGTTGCTATCTCCCTCAAGTACTTCCTTGCTTTCGTTACTCTAACCAAAGGTTAGTGTTTTCAAGTGAGTTTGGATAGTGCGTTGCACTCACTCTGTGGTCTTCAGACTTCTTCTATCATGTCCACTCACCTATTTTCCTCTATGCCTACGACCACTCCTGCCGGTATACACCCCCCCTCCAGTTCTCCATCCCTTGGATGTTTCACTCCTCCTATCCATTACTCTCATCTCCTCCATCTGACTCCTTACTACTGCCACTACTACTCCCCTCCTCCCACCACAACTACTCCACTCTACCCACCACTACTACTATACTCCACACACCACTGCTACTCTCAGTCTCCCACCACTACTATTATCCTCCTCCCACAACTGCTACTAAAAAGGTTTCCTTTCACCCAGTAACATACTCTTCACATCCACTCCCTTCACTAACTTCTAATTTGCCACAAAAATGCACACTCACACTGCAGAACTCTTTTCACTACTAAATCAATACCACGATTGCTGCACACACCTCCTCCACAAACAGCTGCTCCCTCCTTCCTCCTACTGGCTGCTTTGTACACCTCCACGTCCACTGCTGACCTCAACTGAAAAGCCTGCACTTCATGTTTATTATCGCCTGCTTAAATCATTCTCTCTCTGTCCTGATTGGCCAGCATTCCCTAGCCACTCCTGCTCAACATTCCACTCCCGAGATTTGTATGGGGAGGTAAGAGTGTTTATATGGGGACTAAGCCCAACCCACATTCTCTGTGCAAATTTGTCAACACGTTTCTGGCCAAGAAGGCCAAGGTTTACATGTGTGCCACTGTGCTACTGCCTTATAGAAAGGTTACTGGGAGGGTAAGGCTCCACTCTTTATGTTCCTGGTGGCTATGGGGATTTTATCTTTTGCGCGGGTATTCACTGGTGCATCCAGGTGGCATTGCACAGCTTCTTTGTCCATCGTGCCGGCATGCACCATTGCCCTGTAGCGTTCGCTCTTGTTTGTGTGTTGAACTGTTCAACAATGGTATTCCATTGCACCGCATTGGTCTGCATGTTGTGGGTCTGACTCTCTGGGTCTCTGTGTAGATTTTATTGCGTGAGTTTACTTCTGCTTGAAATGAAGAGAAACACACTGGCAATCAATCAGTCTTTGAGGTAAGGCTGGAGCTGAGGGTCTGTTAGGAAAGATTTCATGTTGGTATGTAATTTTCCCTCCATGTGACAACCCCCAAACTTTTTGCTGCTGTTTTACACCCTGATTTAGACTTTACCAGAGAAGCGCAGCCCTCCGCTGCACTCCTCTGGGCTTTCGCTCAATTCTTATGGGGAAACTGACATGCTCTTAAGACAGTCAGTACTGGGAGACTTTGTTACCCTTAGTCCTTTCATAATGTTGCAGCTTTTGTGCAACATGAAACAAGAGTGCACTGTAACTTACTTTACCACGCTCTTGGGTCTCTAGTCATTCCAAAGGCCCTAGAAACTCTCGCTGGACTTATTATGAACTTTGCAGGTGTGTCACGGACAGGACTGGTGGCAGCTATCATTTCTCTTGTGTTTTGAACCCTTTTTCACCATGTTATCTGCGCTTACCGCGTTTGGCACAAATAAGTGGCCTGGCTCCAAAATGGCCATGCCACGAGGTTCTTTGTCCTGTCCTTTGGCCATCTTGCCCCTTCACCCTCCCCCAGGTCGAGCCGACCCGGGTCAGGCCTTATTTGGTCATGTACTTTCCCGCAAAACCCAAAGCTTTCGCAGGCTTCTGCATGCCTTGTGTGTATGCCTCCAGGATGTGGGCTGGGATGTCTGTTTCCAATACACATCCTGAGTGCCAGAGAGTCTGGAGTGTCCTGAATGCCTGGGACCACTGTGGTCCGTGATAGGTCCATGTATGGTGTGAGTGTGTGTGAGCAGATCTCCCATTGGGTCCTCTCTGTTTTGGCGGGAAGGGAACTTTGGATAAGAGGAGGCTGAAGACAACACTACCAGGTCGATCTGCTGAGTTCACACCGAACAAGGGATAAGGAGCCAAGTATCCTGCAACAAGAAGTTGAGTCGAGGAACCAATGGTGACCCGCTGAATGTTTGGCACCCTGAAACGCTTTCGTCCTGCAAGACCCCTCTGCATCTGTTCGTCCTAGAAGGTCTGCGAAGGCGCTTCGACCCATTGGAATAGTGGGATCAACTATTCCCGGCACCTTCATCAAACCCTGCCAGTGAGCCTCTTCGGAAGTGTCCATGGGCCAACCAGTGCACTGACCAGCTTGCGCAGGACGTTTTGCTCTGTCACCACTGCCGTTTCGGGGAAGCCCTCCAAACTTTGTCTACTGCTAGCTCTGCGTCCACGGCACCCTCACACTGAATTTCGTACACTTGGCATTCCCAGGTCTGAAGTGAGACGAGTGCGCCCGGACCAGAGTAAACGCGGTTGCCGTGTTGCCCTGCTGTGGTAACAACCTGTGCACGTTTGCTACATTTATGACACCCTCTCCCTGCTACCGTGGAATCTCTATGGTGTCGAGACGTCCTGATCATCGCATCCGAACCTGCCAGCAACGTGAACTGAACTGGCGAAGTCTGGGTCTGCCTGCATCGGGGACCGGTGAGTAGTCTATACCCCAACCGGTGGCCCCTAGCGCAGCCCATTCTTTTCTACCGCTGTTGCAAAATAGCGGATCCTTCCCGCACTCTCACTCTGCCTCTGCCCGCAAGTGGAGGCCTTGCTCGAGTAGTGGGGGACCTGTTCTTCATAACTTCATCTACCTTCCTGAACAGTCAGAAACCCTTGAAGAGACCCTATTTTTGTCCATTGGCATAAAGTGCATGCATGTACTATTGTGCATAAGGCTCCTCTCTTCGTAGGGCTCGGACTTCCTCCTAGTTAGGTGAAATTCTGATGTCGAACTGGGACTAATGATTATTTGCACTGCCTGTTTTCCTCCCCATCTAGGTGGTCTACATAGTACATGCTCATAACTCCTTAGGCCCTTCGGTCTTGTATATATATTGATTGTGATGTGTTGGTTTACTTTAGTATTATTGTGATTCTTTGCTATAGCGATGTTACAAAGGCCTTGTAATAAATGTGTCTATATTTTTTATATAACACCTGTCTGGAGTAATTTGTAAGTGCCCTTGCTTTGTGTGCTCATTGAGGGCTTTCAGTCACCCTCACCCCTCTTGAGACTTAGTCTTGACCGCCGCCATCGCTACCCTGATTGGTCTGGCTTGTCCAGAGGTTACCCTGTTCCAAGAAACTAAGCAGGCCTTCTGAATCTCTGCCCCTCCAGGTCAGAGTTCAGAAATCCATCTTAACAGGGTCTACCACACTGCATGTTGCAACTAGTGTTGGAACATAATTTGGGTCCCTCCCTGTTTCCCCCGGCATGTCACGGCTAGCTCTGGCTCTGGAATCTCCCTTGACAAGGCCAGGATACCAAGCTTTACACAGTGTTCAGTTTCTGTTTGGCTGCAGTGCTACATGGGCACAACTGATGGCTCTGAGGACCCCTGAGAAGTGTGCAATGGTATTGAAGTCCAGTACGGTATGGGGCATTGCTATGTGGGTGTGCAAGCTCCCTGTGATACATTACAGTACCTGATGTCGGCATCGTATTTCAGTTGTGATGTCTGTGGTATGCTAGAATGAGCCATTGGCAAATAAATGCAAGGCAACTAACATTTTTACATGTGACTTATGGCATGCAAGTGCATGATGTTGTACGTCATATCTGGTTCCCATTCCCTCACCTTTATTTATGCATTTATTTATTTATTGGACATTTATATGACGCATATACACACATGTTTCCAGGCACCACAAGGCAATGGGGCTGTGGGGGGAGCTGTCCTACTAAGCCTTGTGACATTCGGAATATGCAAGTGCAGTGACAATAAGTTCAGTTGGGAGGGGGAAGGTCAGGGAGGAAGGACTGGGATGTGGAGAGGGGGGAGAAGTGCAGAAGGCAGGGGCCCCAGGGGCTGGGAAAGTGCTTAGGGGGGTCAAGGAGGGCAAGTGCCAGGGGGAGGAAGGAGTAAGGGTCAACTAGTGCAGGGATGGGGTGGACTGTATGAGAAGGCCTGGCTCCAGAATGGTACGTAAGGGACCAGGTACCAGTTGCATATTAGCAACGGAGGAGGAGGTGGGTGGAGGAGGAGAAAAGGAAAGTCTTGCAAAGTTTCCGTAAATTAACAAGATCTGGCTCAAGTCTGAGAAGGGCAGGAAGGCCTTTCCAGAGGGAGGCTCCTGCCGAAGAAGGAGATCTACCCCCAACACTCTGCATGGAGAATCATCTGATCTGCAGAGAGTTGGACTTAGAGGACCGAATGACTCAAGTAGGGAGGAATTTATTGAGAGAACGTTGGATGTAGTGAGTTCTCAGGACCCAGAAAGCCTTGTGGGTGATTAAGAGGGTTTTGAATTTGATCCCTGCAGCCAACAGGAGCCAGTGAAGAGATTTTAGGGCTGGAGAGATGCCTGTCCCTGGGCTTGAGGCCATGGATAAGTCCTGCAACCTTGTTCTGGATTAGTTGAAGAGGGCAAAGGGAGGAAAGAGGCAGATTGAGGAAGAGGCTGCTGCAATAGTCCAACTTAGAGAGAACCAGTACTATGAAGACGTTGAACTTCTGGGGAAAGGTGAGGAAAGGGAGAATGCCTCTGAGGAGGTGGAGCAGAAAGTACGACTTCCTGGCAAGGTCTTTGATGTGAGGGGAGAAGGAAAGAGAGGAGTTGAAGATGACCCCAAGGTTTTTTGCCTCACTGGACGGTGAGGCAAGGGGGCCTTGGGAGGGCAGCCAGATAGTGGGAGGGAAAGAGTGGGAGGGAAACAGGCAACAAGCTCCTCAACCAGAAGACAGATATCATTAGCAGAACACCATGCCTGAATAGAAGACAGACAGTCAGGCATGAGAGAGGAAGAGGAGAGTGAGCAGGGAAGCTCAAAGAAAAACTGTGTGTCATCAACATAACACTGGCAGTGAGGCGAGAAGGTGGAGATCAAGTGGGGAAGAGTTGCAAGTTAAATATTGAAATGCCATGGCGATAGGATTGATCCCCGAGGAACGCCACAGGCAGAGAGTGAGGTGGAGGAGAGGAAAGGACCCAGTTCCACTTGCAAAGATTGGTTTGAAAGGAAGGAGGTGAGCCAAGTCAGTGCCCAGTCCATTATGCCTTGGGTATCATGCAGAAAATGTATGAGGATGGCATGATTGACCATGTCAAAGGCAGAAGAAAGAACGAGAAGGATCAGAACGGAGAGTGAGTTGGAATCAAGATTTGCAAGCATGTCTACATGGGTGTTCAGGAGAGCAGTTTCCATGCCTCTGGAGGCTCTGAAGCCAGACTGGTGGATGAGGAGACAGCCAACAGATTTGGTGTGGTGGATCAGTTGTGGGATGTCCAAATTCTCGAGGAGTTTGTCCAAATAAGGGGTGATGGAGATAGGGTGATAGAAAGAGAAGCAGATGGTTTTTTTTCAGGAGAGGGTGCACAAGGGATTCCACAAGGGATTTTTTAGGGGAGGGTGCACAAGGGATTGCTTGACAGGTTGTGGGAAAGAACCAGTGGCAAAGGAATGGTTACAGAAGTCAGCCAAGGCAGAGGTGAGATGTTGTCCGTAATTCCTTAATCTTTCTGGAGGAGCAGGGGTGCACCAGTTTGGAGGAGACTTTCAAAATAGCGGACTACTCTAGAGACCGAATCCGGTGCAATTGGAGTGAAGAAGTGTGAGAGAGGCCAAGAGGGGGGGGGCAAAAGAAGGACATAGTGGGGGGTCAGGAGCGTAGAGGAGACAGAGGACAGGATGTCCTGAGTTCTGGTGAAGAAGGGGACGACCATTGCAGTGCAGAGGGTCTGGGATGGAAGAGAAGTAGAGAAGACTGCAGTAGGATTAGCAAATTCTTTGCAGATTTTGAAAAGTTCAGCCATGTTGTTGGTGGCCCCAGAGATGCGTGCTTGCACATGAGCTATCTTCTTAGAGTGGACAGAGAGTCAGTATTGCCTTTGGAGCAGCCGGCAGGCCAGTTGTCAGTTTGTCCAATATGATGTGTGTTGGGAATCTGTATGTGGCATACACCTCATAAGAGGGCTTTCCAAAGATGGGTTGTCCCTAATGTCATTGACTGTAGGCCTCCTCCGTCTCTTTCTGGCATGGTGTGATAGTGTGAGCTCTAGTAGTGTTGACTCCACCATTGTGGAAGACTTTGCCTGTGCTTCCCTGTAGCATGTGTACCTCCTTGGGATACATATATCTCCTGTTCCTACTTTGTGCAATGGCCTAATTGTGATTGTAAATTAGGATATGTTTGCACTTTCGTGGCTATGGGTGTTCCGTTGCCTGTAGTCTTCCTGCATTTCAACCCCATTCTTCTCCCTCATCTTTGCTCTTCTTTTGCCCCACTTGTTGAGCTGATGTGGTTGTGTGCACTGTGGTGGACAATTCAACAAAGGTTACTGTTTCAGGTCAAAGTGGGTTTTGTGAATCAACTCCACACTCAGCAAACGTAATTTAGGTGCGAAATCAGTTTGCCCTGTGCAGCCCGTTTTGTGAACCAAACCCTGTATGTCTGATTCATAAAGTATCTCACAGTTACACCTGGAGAAAATCCTTTCAAATCGTACTCTTTTCAGTTGAGCAAAAAATCTGAAGGAAAACAGGATACTCTGTGATTCAAATAGTCTCTCTTTAAAATAGGTCACAGTTACCATCTGTACCTTCTTTTTGAAGCAGCCCCTTTATTGGCTGCTATTAAATTAACAGACATGATACCATTTCAAAGTTCACATGTTGAAGAACATCGTATTGACATTCAAACAATATGGCATTACATTTAATGACAAACCGGTGTCTCATAACATAAATTAATTAATTCTAAACAATTATTTCAGTCAAATCTAGTACTGGTAAAAAAAAGGCATAAAACTGTACTGGCTAGGATTTATTGTATATTGTATTGCAAATAAAAATACAGTTAAAATAATCATAGCTAAGCAATATGGGCTACTTCAGTCTTTGTGGAAACCTGCACTTTATATGCCAACACATTTACAGTTGGTCACATAGTTTTTGGAAGCCAAATGCTTTACTCTTATTTAATTATGGGAACATTGGTGAAGAAATAATAGATTTTAAATATTTGAAAATAAATATATCATTTCTTAAGTAAAAATGCAAATATTATGTACTCATTCGTAATACATCACATGCCGCTATCAGCCTGGCGGCACATACTCATACTCATTCCTGAATATCAAAACAAGACATTCTTGATAAAGATATGAAGAAACCCAGAACAAAATTGCCACACAAACACATTGTTATGTTTTATACAAAGCTAAACTTAAAAAGAACAATCAAAACAAATCATGTTCTTGTCACAGATGTAAGCAATTCATTCAGAGCAGGTCAGAAAGTGTAAGTTCATAATAGGTATCCTGTTCTAAACATTATAATTCCCCCAACAATCACACATGTCCATGTGTAGTAAATAAATATTCCAGCCAACAAGCCATTGATTAGTATGAGGGGGCAACATCTGCATATCGTTCTTTGTCAAAAGGTGTTTACCCACTGCTACGATTTCACACAGAAAAACTGCAACCATTTTGGGCAGGTTTTACTACTGAATTCATATATGAGATGTCATTAAAGCATCTTAATCCTATTAGTGAAACAATTTTCAGAGATATTTTTACAGAAGCCTTATGCCATTGAGATTGGATCTAGAGGAAAGTCAGTAAGTTATGAAAATCACTACTTACTTCTGCACATGTATATTGTAAGGGAAGTCCCAGTTCAATAATAGAGATAAATACAAAGAGCCCAAAATTCGTGCACGTGATGTGAGAAAAACAAACACGTATTATAACACAGCGTAGGCTGGGGAATTATCAAAAGACATTCAACTTAATGACAGAAATGTGCTGGTTTTATAGAAATTAACAGAGAAAGGAATGACAACAAATGTTACAGCTTATTACACTTTCCCAGCCTCTGAGGGACATTGTAATTTGTGCTATAGGTAAATAAATACAGTAATTGGCCCTATTGGCTCATTCTATCCTTGTGACTGGAGCCAAACATCAATGTATTAATTAATTAGCACTGAAATCATTCCCTTTCCAATGGTGCTGATTGGATGTTGCTCATTTATTTTGTATCTTCTAGACTTGGTACCTGATAGGCTGTTCCAGGAGGAGCATGTGTGGAGTGAGTGACTTGCACATTTCAACAAATCATGTCTAAGATGTGAGAGTGTGACAATGAAATTATAACATTTGCATCCTCTTCCTAAATGACCTACTCGGTTTGTACCACCTTACCGTTCTCATTGCTGTGAACTGTTCATCGCCAGTTCAACTTTTGCCACTCCTGGTTGGAAAGATTACTAGCTTCTCCTTCCTTTCACATGTTTTCATTTGCCATGCATCTGACCTTAGGAGTTGGGGCATAGCTGCTTGCAAACGTCATTTTCTTGCAATAATATGAATGTATGTATGGAGCTTGCATGTATAAGATACTCTTCATTATAACTGTGTATGTGCTAGCAGGGGCTCTTCATAGGTTTCCATGAAACCTCATTGATACCTGATCAATTCTATTCTATGTGTGATGGTGTTTTGAATGGGTTCTTTCTTAGCAATTGGAGCTCTTTCGGTGAGATTTTTCAGAGAGAGGGCAGTGTTGCTCCTTAATCATTCTTTCCTGTCAGGCATACTCTTCACTACTCATTGTTCGGTTTCTACTAGTTTGTGACCTTCATTAAGAAACATTTTGAGCCTCATCACGAGTTTGATGGTAACCCTTAAATCCGGTGGTAGCGCTGTTACCGCCGGATTTAATGGTCTGCCAAATCATGGCCTTGGCGGATTTCGCCCCAGCTCTGAGCTGGGGGGAAATCCGCCGAAAATTCGTGCTCATACCGCCGGCGGGAAATCCGCCGGCGTTATGAGTGTGAAATTTCCCCACTGAGCCAAATGGGGAATGGGGCATTCCCGAATGGGCTCAATGGGGAATGGGGATTTCCAAATCCGCCAAACCTGTGCTAATAGCGCTGGTGGGTTTGGCGGTAGGGCTATTACCTCCGGCTTTACCGCCCAACTCGTGATGAGGCCCTTTGTTGCACTGACTAGGAACATAAGTTGGTAGATGTTCATTGAATACAGGCTTGGGAACTCAGCTAAGCTGACTTGTTTTGACCAATCTGCGTCCTTTAGTTAGTGTTAGGCAGAATTATATGCAGTACCCTTTGGGAAAACCACACACAATTAGGACTACAAGTGACAGTACAAATTCACCTTTGGTACAAGCCTGTACTATACAGTAAAGTGGTAGCGGTGGCTGAGCAGCCAAACCTCAAGAGCAAGTGAGCAGTATCAATAGTTACACAGCAATTACTATGATTCAAGCAAACACTGACTCAAGTTTTCTGAGTAAAAGAACATACATTTATTTACACATCAGTTGTAAAACATTTCACTAAAGTAAAAAAGAAAAATCACACTCTTAATACACTACACCACATCCAATAGATTCTGGACAAGTACGCTCAAAATGAAGTGTGAGCAAAATGGCACTCCAGCAATTTAATAGGCAGGGAAAGACAAAGTTAGACAAGAATTGAGCAGCACCAACAAGTAAATAAGCAGGGCAATCTAGAAAGGAACTACATTCAGGAAATCAAATTAAAGGGGCCTGGCCCAAAGTCAATGGACCAAAGTATTTGCTCAAGATCACACAGTTCAGTGTAGCTTGCGGTTTATGTTTATGTTTATGTTTATTTTATTTATAGAGCGCTTTATGCCTGTTATGTCTTTGCCAAGAGTTCAACACAAAGTTGGTCGGCAGAAAAGTTAGCTTAGAGAATGGAGAAGGACAAGCCCTCGGATTGGTGAAAGGTTTCACACACATTCACGGCGGCTGGACGAAACGAACAACCGGATTTGAACAGTACCTTAAATGGAGAAGAAGGCTGTAGCTGAGGCAGACACTCCTGGCAGTCCTTGCAGGCTCAAGATTCCTGAAGCGATTGTTGGACTGACACAGAGTAGGAAGACTGGAGGGCCATGCACTGCCCAGGGAAGAAACTAGTAGCAGAGCAAAGCAACGAATAAAAGGTGCACTCTTTAAAACGCAAGCAGGGTCTGTTCCTCCTGGCTATCTGGTTCACTGTAGCTCTGTACAGCAAATTCGACCAGAGAAGGGAGGCCTGGCGAGCAGTTTGGTAAACTGGTTGTTCCCACCAGCTCAAGGGGAGAAGATTCCTTGCAGATCGTCCCTGTCATTGGAGTATGAAGATTCGGACCTGCAGCAGGGCTTCACCAGGAGGTTCAGTCATAGTAGGGGTCCTCTTCGGTCTGTTCCTCTTTGGTTCTCTCGTTCCAGTAGTGACTCTGTTTTCCATCCCCAGAGACTGTCCCCGCCGGGACAGTCACCACAGTCAATCAGATCAGAGTGCGACATGGGTCTTCAAGGAGACTCTGTGCCGGGAGTCCTAAACCCATCCCTCACATCCTGTCCTCCCCAGACATAGAGGTGCCTAAGGAGGGCTTCTGTGCAGAAGCCTGCGAAAAGGTCCACGAACAAAGGAATCAAACCTTTTTTGGCGTGCAGAGTCAAACACAAGAAAGACTTTTACAAAAAGAAATGGCAACCCATCCAGAACCGTATAAAAGTATACATGGTCTAGCAGGTTTAAGTTTGAGGCTACTAAGGTAGACTAAAACAATACCAAGGCTATTTAAGATAACCGATAGGGTAGTTACCACTGCCACCAGCCAAGTCTTAATGAAAAGGGAGAGAAACAATGCTCCAAGAGAAACAGACACAAGGGGATAAGTATTAACCCTTTCCAGCACTCTATTTAAGATAGTTTGTACTGGGTCTGTGAGTTTTAAAAGAAACTATAAAGTCAATGGCAACTTTACATGTTCTGGGAGACAGCAGTCAGTCCCGGAAAATGGAGTCGGAGTTGTGAAGTCAAAAAGACAACCCTGTGTCACTGCACTGAAGGTGCTGTGTAACACACAGTAAAAAGAAAATGCCTATGGAGCAAAGACTATGAACACAAGAAAATGTTAAACACACAGAGCAAAACACATGTAAGAGTGGGAAAAAGGATCACACTCTTACCAGGTGAAAAAAAAAAGTCCTTGAAATCCAGCAAAGCTGCTGAGGGAATCAGTAGGTAAAGGAGATTAGCTATTCTGGTGAATTCTCCCTAACACTCGCCCCCCTCCCTCCCCCCAGACTAAGGGACCGGAGGATTGAATCTCTATCTCTAGTCGGTTAAAAACATCCTAGAGAGATCATCAGCATTTTGGTGGTGACATTCTTTATTTGCAGACTTTATGACCTACAAACCTGTTGAGCTACATCACTTTTTTTTAATGCATAGGGGATCTGATCTACCAGTCCCTCAGAAGTTTTAACAACTCCTGAACCTATGATAGGATTTTTCAAGGGATCCATAGACAGGAATCCCTTAGATCCAGAGGGGCCTCCAGGGTTCCTCACCACCTCTCTCACAAGAGCAGGTCGGGCCTCAGGTATCTTGGTTGGAGGGGATGTGGTCAATTGTAGAAGTTTCTCTCCTAACATCAGGATTTATATGGGAGTCTCCAGTAGAAGCTCCAATAGTCTTAAGATGTTTAGCCTTAGACCTAGTTTTCCTGGTGTTCCACCAGTTTTGGGAATTACCAGTTCTCACAGGCCTAGAGAGGGGACCAGTTTGTCTATCCACTTCTTCCTTAGAAGCAAGGGGAGTCAAAGACTTTACAATTGGATGGGCAATGATGGAGCTTGGTTGGGGCTCCCATTTCCCTACTATACTAGCCTCCAATTTGACTGGGTTGCAGTGGGGTTCTCTGTGGAGGTTCCCACAGGCTCAGAGTGGCCTCTCTAGCCAGTTTGGATTGGTTCTGTTTTCTCTCACTGGGAGGCCTGGGGATACTGGATACTACTCCCAGAGCTTTTAGATCATTCCCCAACAGGACTCTCCCAGGCACATCATTCTGGACACTGACAGGAATCTTCACTGTCATATTATGACACTGAATGAGAGCTGGTAGAATTGGAACCAACTGGACAGGGCCTCCCGAAAAGTTATTGGGACCTTTGGGTGCCTTAGCAACATCCTCAGACTTGAAAAAACTTTCATCCACTACTGTTCTGCTGGCCCCAGTGTCTCTCCTTGCAGAAATATCCTGGACATTGACAACAACACTGTCCATATAATACCCTCTAGAGTTTTCTGGAATTGAGTTGTATACATCCATATTCTGTTTCTTACCCAGTCCCATGGACTCTAAGGATACAGTTGCCTGAAGACCCAAGGGTGCTTCAGCAAATAGTTTAAGGTCAGCACTCGCCATCTGTACTTCTTCCTCTGGGGAGAAGGCTAAGGAGGCAGTGCAATTGACCCACAAACATAGCATTTACCAAATGCTCTCTGGAATGGGGGCTTCTGCTGACCTCCCTCTGGTTGGGCACCAGAGGATTCACTAGCCCTATTTGGTTTCCAATGTGGCTTACCCTGGTTATGTTTGGGGGCCTCTTCTGGAGGTATTAACATTGTCCTTGTTATCTTACTTTGGCTGCTTTCCCTCATCCTTCTTCTAAGTTGCCCCAGAATCCTTGTGAGTAGCCCTGTTGGCAACCCACAAGTCAGAAGCCTAAGCTAACTTCTTGGGATCTGTCTGATCAAGGAGAGCAGGCATCATAAATTGACTCCAACATAACAAGATTTCTCATACCTTCATAAGTGTTTACTCTGCAACCCTTAACCGGACCATCTAAGTTTTTCAAACATTCACATACCCAGGTAGCCCAAGGGAGACCAACATACATGTTGAGGGTCCTAAACCTCTTAAGGTACTGGGAAGGGGTCTTTCCAAATCTTGCCATTAAAGCTAGCTTCACACACTCATAATCTATCCTATCCACTTCCCCCATCTCCATCACAACATCAGATGCAGCAGTGGGTAGACTAGAGAAGAACCAGGGAAGCAACTGATTCCCTGTACAGCTTTGAATCCCATGGGGGCGAAGAGAGGAAAGAGGCAGGTTGAGGAAGAGTCTGTTGCGCTAGTCTTGCCTAGAGAGAGCCAGGGCTCTGGAGACTTTGAGCTTCTGGGGGAAAGTGAGGAATGGAGGAATGCCCTTGAAGAGATGCAACTGAAAATGTGACTTCTTGGCAAGGTCCATGATGTGTGGAGAGAAAGAGAGAGAAAGGAGTCAAAGATGATCCCAATGTTTTTTGAGGTGAGAGGACCCAGGGAGTCTGGCCAGAGAGTAGATGGGAAACATGGAGCAGGCATCCCAATGAGAAAGATTGCTGTCTTACTGTCATTAAGGCAGATATCACTGGCAGAGCACCATGCCTGAATAGCAGTCAGGCAGTCTTCCCCAAGATCTTTTGTTTGGCCAGGGGTTCCACTTGGAGGTTCAAATCCCCTACTACCAGTATGAACTGGCTTTACAAGTTCAGAGGAGTGTCAAGGTTGCACAGATCTTCTAACTTCAATAGGGTCTTCAGGCCAGACTTCAGATTCGGCCTATTATATAAGTTAAGGAGCAAAAATGGCTGCCCCCTCCGCAGTCACGGCTAACAATTGTAGATATGGGGAGCCAGTTTTGACAGATACCACTTCCCAGGCAAGTCTGACATTGTGCCAGATCTGTAGCCCACCCATTGGTCTACCTCAGGGACCTTTAGATGCAGGGATTGTGGTAGTCACATAACCCTCGGAGACGATTGGCACTAACGGCCAGGTTTCCTGGAACAGAAAGAGCTTATGCTCTCTGATAAAGTTGCACCATGCCGGTTCACTAGTCATTTGATTTAAACCAGCAATATTCGACAAAACAATTTTTTGGGGTACTGCTGGAGACAAAAGGAGTGATGGATGTAAGGTTTTGAATTAATTCTAACCTCTCCCATTGCTCTGGGCAATTGTCCAAGCCATCGTTCTTCATCTTGCCAGGCCATTACAGAAAGAGAAAAGACCATATGCAAATAAGGCTTGGTCCCACCCAATAAAAGGGTAGTTCATCCTGAACTGCATGGTCAGAATACCTTCTGCAAAGACCACAAGAAATCTCTGAACTATTCGGCCACATTGGGCATCATCAGTGAGGTGTTGCTTGGGTCTCTAGGCCCAGCAGTCTCAGGACAAACGTCTGGGCATTACGGTCCCATTTGGGGTAATGAAAACAAAACAAAATGAGGAATGGCTGCAAAGTTTTGAATGAATCCTAACCTTGCCTATTGCTCTGGGCAATCCTCAAAGCTATTGTTCTTCAGCCTGCCAAGCCATTACAAAAAGGAGAAAGATCATTTGCAAGTAAGGCTTGGTCCTACCCAATAAAAGAACAGTTCATCCTTCGATGCATGATCACATGCCTTCTGCAAAGACCACACACAATCTCTGAACTATTCGGCCACATTGGGCATCATCAGTGAGGTGCTTCTTTGGTCTGTAGTGCCAGCAGTCTCAGGACCTATTTCTGTGCATTGCTGTCCCACTCGGGGTAATGAAAGTAAAACAAAAGGAGTTATAACTGAAAGGTTTTGAATAAAGCTAAACCACTGACCCTTCAAATCATTGTTCTCCAGCATACCACGCAATTATAGAAAGGGGAAAGACCATATGTTAAATCCAGCTTGGTCCCACCCAAAAAGGGGCAGTCAGGGCCAAACTGCTCTATCACATCTCTTCTGCATGAGGCCACATGCTACCCCAGATATTTGCTTTTACTTTTTTTTGTTTATTTCAAATAGGTATAATAGGCTCCTAAAACCTCCTCAGGAAACAGGTGCATCTTGGTTTTGGTAGATGGGCCACTGGGTACCCAGAGGAGATACCCGTGAGAAGTATCAGAGCCCCAGGTGTGGTGAAGGCTTTGATGGTGATATTCTCATAAAGGTTTCTCCAAAGAAGTAATTTTTAACAGGGATTGAAATTTTAACAGGGATTTACAGGGATCGATCTATATGAATGATATGTGGGATGGGTGTGGGCTTACTTACAAGTTCTCAACAGCCTTTCACCCACAGACAAAACCGGCATGTTTAGTGGCTCAACAAGACCCTAATAGACATGATATGTGGCTTAGAAGAGCTCCTGCTATGTCTTCTGTTTGACTACTGGGAGTTGCCACAGAGCAGTCTAGGGTCCAGTCTAATTGAGCTCTGTTTGGTCATCCTGTTAGGTCCACTGAGCCTGGTGCGAGTAGGATGGGAGCGCCATTCCCAAACACCTTCTCAGGACGGAGTAGATTTTGCACTCAGATCCAAAATGACCAAATACAGAAAACAGAGCACGCACAATCTGAATGCCAGTCAGGAGCTAATGAAGCTCTGGCATGGCCAGAAGGCCACAGTGACAGATTATACTCTAGGACTGATGGTCTGGATTATGGAGCCTATCATGACAAGTGGACTGGTCCCTATATGGCGCTTGAAAAGATCAGTGAGGTTAACTACCTCATTTATACATAGATCGTAACGCAGAGGCACAGGGTCTTCCATGTCAACCATCTGAAGCCGTATTTGCATTCACAATGAATTGGTGATGGCTCTCATGAGAGGCAATGAGACTGAGGAGGAGACAGGTCCTCTTCCAGGCGTATTGCATGAATAGTGCATCAATAGGTCTCTGGAGGGTGTCCAAATCTTCCCAGAGATAACCAAACAGAAATTGAAGACTGCCAGAAGCTGCTGGGCAAGTATGCAAGTATACTCTCACTGACTCCAGATAAAATTCAATGGTGCATCCTTGATATTGACACTGAAGACAGTGAAGAGTAGAAATAATAATAATAATAAGGAGAATAATAATAATAATAATAATAATAATAATAATAATAATAATAATAATCTAAAGCACTTTACTTAGGAAATTTTTGCATACATTACCCATTACAAAAATCGGGTGTTAAAGGCACTATTTGATAACATAATCAAGTCAAAAACAATCCCAGATTCATGGAAGAATTCCGTGATTGTTCCTATTTATAAGCATGGTGATCGATTTGCGGCTGCTGACTACCGCCCAATATCATTATTGGATGTGGATGGTAAACTCTTTGCGGGTCTGCTTCTTAGAGACCTGGAAGATTGGGCAAAAGCCAAACATATCATCCCCAAATCCCAAACAGGGTTTCAGAGAGGCCTTTCTACCGCACTCAACGATATGGTACTCAGTTGCTTGAGCTCATGGAGCAATGTCAAGGGGGGAAACTGTTGTTTCGGGCCTGGGTGGATTTATCCCAGGCCTTTGACACGTTAAACAGAGAACGTTTATGGGGCAAATCGAAGAGATGGGGGTCCCAGATAATTTATTGGCTATTCTGATAGAACTTCACCATAATTAAAATCTGCGTGTGAGACTATCCAGAATGCAGACAGTATATTTGTCGCAGGAGATTCAAATACAGAGAGGTGTCCCGCCAGGGTTCTGTCAAAATTCTCAGGATCTGTAATGATGGAACCAAACTTGGACCCGTAGTGTAGCCAAAGAATTCTTTCTGCAAATGTAACCCTCTGAACACACAAGGTAAGTACAGAGGGATTCATTAGTCGAAAGATAAGGAACACCACACAAACGACCAGGCTCTGAAGGGAAACAAGATGAACAACTTAGATCTCAGAGTCAATCAACAATACCGTAGGTAAGAAGAAAATAGTCAATAATAATGGACCAGATGAGAAAGAATTCCAGGGTGTTCTGGTCGAGAGAACAAGCAAGACTGGGTCAAGATGTAGGCTAAGAAAACATAAAACAGGCGTTGAGGCTTTAGAAAAGATTGTAAGAACAGTAAAATTTAATGAAGCGGGAGACTTACCAGTTGTCCTGACGTAGACGTGATGCTAAGCAACACCTAGTGTACTGATACCTGAACTGACGGCAAAAGGACACCTAAACGGAATGAGGCAGTCTCTAGTCCCAATCCTATCCCGCCAGCACGAGGACGCCTAACGACCCAGCGCAGGATGGCAGTCTCAAGTTCAGTGCTTTTCCACTGAGTACACTAGGGTGTGACTGGTAAGTTTCAGGACAATATTAGGTATTCCTTGAACAGATGAAAAACAAATACGATCCAATAGACAAAGGATGATAAGTAAGTGTTCCGGGTTCGGTGCACAGGAAGATAAACAAATCCAAATCAGCAGGCAAGGGTTTGTAAATAAGCTGTCCAGGTTCGGCACACGTAGAGGAGGCAAATCCAAATCAGCAGGCAAAGGAAATCAGTAAGCAGTGCGGGTCATAAGGATACCAAGGGAGTGGGAAAGAACAAGACAAGGCAAGAAGCACACAGTATACAAGGTACACACAGGATGTAGTTGTAGCTGATTACAAAATCAAAAGCAAGGAATTAATAACCCGGAAGTGTTTAAATAGATTACCATGGAAATCATGCCACTGTCCGTAATGCGGAGGACGCAGTGGATGCCAAAGTCGCCATGGCACCCGTATCCATTGATCTTATGGATTTGGGTATGGCGAGAGTGTTGTTTCACGTTCTGTTGTTGTTTACTTCATCGAGAAGCAGAACAAATAGACACTTGACCAGGTTGGAACCTGACAGTTCCCCTCCTCAAAGATGCCTTCCTGCGAGCAGACCAAAAACAAGAAATCAACAAAGGGGCATGGATATTCCTAACTGGCTCCCAGGTTCTGTCTTCAGGACCATAACTCTTCCAATCCACCAAGTAGAGACGCACTCCCCAGGATACTTTAGTGTCTAGGATACAATGGACCTCATATTCCTCTGAACTCTGCACAGTAAGAGGAGGGAGGCGATCAGGCAAACGTGTGTCGGGATGGAAGGGTTTCAATAGCGAAACATGAAAGACAGGATGAATGCGCCAAGAGGCAGGTACATCCAGATGCACAGTAACAGGATTCACAAGAGCAGTAATCAGATATAGACCCACATACCTAGGAAGAAGAGACCGACGGCCTTGGCGACGTAGATTCCGTGTAGATAACCATACTTTTTGACCCACTTTATAACAAGGAGACGGGGACCTGTGTAGATCAGCATGTTTCTTTTGACAAATTTTAGATGCATGCAGCTGTGCAGAAATGGAATTCCGGCTCTTAGTAAGATCACAAACGCAGGCCACGGCAGCTTGACTGTTTGTTGAAGGTGTGGGTTCTAAAGGAAGTGTACGCGGGTGTCGACCATACATAGCAAAGAATGGTGTAGTACCAGTAGAGGTATTTATTTAGTTTTTATAGGTGAATTCTGCCATAACCAAAACAGACAACCAGGTATCACTCAAGTGTGGTGTTCAGACGTTCTGTCTGACCGTCCGTCTGTGGATGATAAGCCATAGAAACATGGTCCTTGATACCTAGAGAGTTAGTGAGGTCCTTCCAGAATTTAGAGGGGAACTGGGTACTGCGATTGGATACAATAACCTGTGGTAAGCCAAAAAAATGATACACCTGCATTAGGAACATATCGGCTAAAACCGGTGCACTAGCAAGACCTTTGCAAGGAATAAACAAAGCCATCTTAGAAAATGAATCGATCACTACCCAGATTGAATCAAGATCATGATCGTTTGGTAGCTCGATGAAAAAGTCCATGGATAACATCTCCCAAGGATGATCCGGAACCGGCAAAGGTGGTAAGAGAACTATGGGTTTGGTGAGTACTTTCTTGCACTGAGCGCAAATAGCACAGGATTTAATGTACTTCATGAAGTCTACCTTCATTGACGACCACCAACATCAATGTTGTAATAGCTCAAGTGTCTTCCTTATCCCCAGATGTGCAGAAAACCTGGAATCATGACACCAGCAGAGCATGGTTTTCTGGGCCTCATGGTCAGGAAGATATATAAAATCCATATAATAAGGTAAACCATTGCAAATGGTCAATCCTAGTTCCTGAATGAGAGCTGGATTATTGCATACCCATTTCAAAAGGGAAGTACGTAGAGGGCTTTGTACCACACAAGCACAAACTACTTGTTGGGAAGACAGAAGAGGTTCACCCTTGTTGGAACACCATGAATACATGACAGTGCTTCAGCCTTGGAATGTTTGGAACCACTTCTGTATGTTATTTCAAAATGGTACATGGAGAAAAACCCATGCCATCTAGCATGGCGTGCGGTAGTGCATTTTACTGATTGCAGGGCAAGGAGGTTCCGGTGATCAGTAAATACTTGCACTGGTACTGATGTACACAAAAGATGATGCTGCCAGACTAAAAAGGCATCGCAAACTACTAGTAATTCTTTTTCGTTAATGGTGTAGTTAGCTTCATACAAAGTTAATTTCCTGGAGTGAAAAACCACTGGATGAAAACACCCTGAATCCGGACATTCCTGTGAAAGGATCACCCCAACTGCAACGTCAGAGGCATCGGCTTCGACTATAAAAGGCAAAGCAGGGTTAGGGTGTAGTGATAATGGGGCTGTAGTGAAAGCCGATTTGAGTTGATCAAAAGCCTCTTGAGCTGCATCAGTCCAGAGAAAGTGTTCTTGGAACTGGTAAGAGAAGTCAAAGGTGAGGCCATAGAAGAGAAGGATTTGATAAAACACTGATAAGAATTAGCAAAACCAAGGAATGACTGAAGTTGTTTCAAGGTAGCAGGTACTGGCCAATCCAGAATATCCTTCACTTTAGTATTGCTCATTTTTATACCACAGTCTTTAATATCGTAGCCCAAAAACTCAACTGAAGAGGCATGGAAAATGCATTTCTCTATTTTGGCATACAAATGATTTTCTCTAAGCCGTTGTAGAACAGATGAGACATGTTATATATGAGAGTCATAATCAGGTGAATAAACAAGAATATCATCCAGATACACCACAACAAATCTGTCCAACATATCTTTGAACACATCATTGATAAAGTGTTGGAATGTGGTGGGAGCATTACAGAGGCTGAACGGCATAACGCCGTATACAAACAAACCATACTTAGTTTTAAATGCAGTTTTCCACTGATCCCCAGACCTCATTCGAACTAAGTTATAAGCCCCCTTTAAATCGAGTTTGGTAAAGACTTCGGAGGTGCCTAATTGATCGAGTAAGACCGAAATGAGAGGAATTGGATATTGATTTCATATGGTAATAGCATTGAGTTCTCGGTAATCAATACAAGGACCTAGGTCTCCTTCCTTTTTGGGTACAAAAAACATGGGTGAAGTCGCAGGAGAACGTGAGGGTCGAATAAACCCTGTACTTAAAGATTTCTCAGTGTATTGTTTCAGGATACTGTCCTCTTTCTGGGTCAAAGAATAGATTCTACCATTACGTATTTTAGCCCCCGGTATGATGTTGATTGGACAGTCATAGGCCCTATGTGGAGGAAGCACTTCACCGCCTTTGGGATCAAAAATGTCTTTATACGCTGAATACTCACAAGGCAACGGCACCACAGAAACAGCGCCCACAGTGGATGTAACTCCCAATAAGGATTGACAGGGATTCCCACAGATAGCTGGAGACAAGAAGCAATGTTCTGTGCAGTATGAAGACACAAATCTGATTTTGCCCTTAACCCAGTCAATGAAAGGATTATGTAATTTCAGCCATGGTAGGCCTAATATCATTCTGAATTGGGGAGCTGTAATGACATCAAAAGAAATGGTTTCCGAATGTCCTGAGTCAGAAGTCATGATCAGGGGCACCGTTTGTTTGGTGACTAAACCGGACAACAAGGTGCTACCGTCTACAGCATTGACGAGCTCAGGGTGATCTTTAGCCACAAGAGGCACCTTATTTTCCTGGGCAAATACAATATCTATGTCATTCCCCGTAGCTCCTCAATGAACCACAGGTTCACTGAACCAAGATGAACCCGTCAAAGGTTTGAAAGATGCCTGAAATGTAATGGGAACAAACATAGTGGAGTCCACAGATACAGAACTCAGCAGCTGGACCCCTTCCACTACCGAGTTTTCATGTTTCCCGACTTCTTAGGTTTTTTCGGGCATGCCTTTAGGAAATGTTTGTTAGAACCACAATAGAAACATACATTTTCAGAGCATTTCCTCTCTCTCTCAAGAGAGGTCAAAGGCCCTCTTAGGGCACCAATCTGCATTGGTTCAGGCTGATTGGTGGCCATGGGAACCGGGGGAACGAGAACCAGAATATGGGCTATTTTCTCCCCCTTTCTTTCTGCTCTGCATGCATCAACTTGGAGAACCAAATCCAATAAGTCATGGCAGTTGGTACCACCGGAACCGTGGCCAGGATATCTTTGAGCGTGTCAGAGAGAACTTTATAGAACAATGAGGCCTTCTTGTCCACAGGCAAACCAGTTTCAGCTATGAACTGATTAAGCTTGGTCACATAGGAAAGGAGAGGTGTGTCCCCTTGCTGTAAACCCAAAAGTTCTAACTCCATGGCATGGGTCTTATATTGTGTGTCGAAAAACCCGGCTCACAGCCTCTCATAAAGCCTAACAGTCAAATGACAGAGGGCTACCTCCTTCCAACAAAGGGTTAGCCCAAGCTGCAGTAGTACCTGCTAGATGAGAAAGAACGAAAGCCGCCTTGCTAGCGGAATCAGGAAAAGCATTAGAATGACACAAAACGTGTAAATGACACTGGTTCAGGAAGGTTCTATAAACCCTAGGATCTCTGTGAAAACGCTCAGGTGGAGCTAATGAGTGCGGTGAGGCCATATATATCGGAGCAGTAGGTGCCACTTGAGGACTAGAATCCCTGGCACTGACAGCCGGTGCCTGGGAAGGGGGCTGATCTGTTTCCGGTATCAATGCCTGAAGCCCATCAATGCATGCCTGAGTGGTAGCATCAGCTTACTGCATGTCAGTACGCAACTCTGCCACGAGTCACATTAGTGTAGTCAAGGTCTCGTTGGTGTCCATAATTGAGGCTTCTGATTATGTCAGAATTCTCAGGATCCATAATGAAGGAACCAAACTTGGACCCGTGGGTAGCCAGAGAATTCTTTCTACAAATGTAACCCTGTGAACACACAAGGTAAGTACAGAGGGATCTATTAGTCGAAAGATAAGGAACACCACATGAATGACCATGCTCTGCAGGGAAACAAGATGAACAACTTAGATCTCAGAGTCAATCAACAATACCGTAGGTAAGAAGAAAATAGTCAATAATAACTGACCAGATGAGAAAGAATTCCAGGGTGTTCTGGTCGAGAGAACGAGGAAGCCTCGGTCAAGATGTAGGCTAAGAAAACATAAAACAGGAGGTGAGGCTTTAGAAAAGATTGTAATAACAGTAGAATGCTATGAAGCGGGAGACTTACAAGTTGTCCTGACGTAGACGTGATGCCAAGCAACACCTAGTGTACTGAGGATGCCTAAACGGAATGAGGCAGTCTCTAGTCCCAATCCTATCCCGCTGGCATGAGGACGCCTAACGACCCAGCGCAGGATGGCAGTCTCAAGTTCAGCGCTTTTCCTCTGAGTACCCTAGGGTGCAACTGGTAAGTTTCAGGACAATACTAGGTATTCCTTGAACAGATGAACAAACAAATCCAATTTTGGGTTCGGTGCACGGGAAGACAAACAAATCCAAATCAGCAGACAAGGGATTGTAAATAAGCGTTCCGGGTTCGGCACACGTGGAGGCGACAAATCCAAATCAGCAGGCAAAGGAAGTCAGTAAGCAGTCCGGGTGAAAAGGATACCAAGGGAGTGGGAAAGAACAAGGCAAGGTAAGAAGCACACAGGATACAAGGTACACACAGGACGTAGTCGCGGCTGATTATAAAATAAGCAGCGAGGAATGAACAACCCGGAAGTGTTTAAATATGTTACCATGGAAAGCATGCCATTAACGCCATCCGTAAGGCAGAGGACCCAATGGATGCCAAAGTTGCCATGGCAACCCGTATCCATTGATCTTATGGATTCGGGTATGGCGAGAGTGTTGTTTCACGTTCGGTTGTTGTTTACTTCTTCGAGAAGCAGAACGAATAGACACCTGACCAGGTTTGAACCTGACAGGTTGCCTGGTGGCTCCTTTCTTATTTAATCTTTACTTATCCGTTCAGTTTCGGTGATTTCTAACCTTGCTCTTGGCAAGCCCTCAGATCGGAGACACTAGCATATCCTACTTGGCCTATGCTGACAATATCATTAGTCTGGACCATACACAAATCGGCCTCCAATGGTTAGCAGAGGCATTGGGTAAATATGCTAAATCAAATGGACTTCACATAAACCCTGAAAAATCCAGAGTAATGATATGTAAGCAGCAACATGCAAAGAACAAATAGTTTACCTGGAAAATTGACTATCAAGTACTCCTCTTGTTAAAGGAAATAATGTATTTCACACTCCGTGTCAATGGCTCTGGTTCGAAATGAGCTGGGCTTGATTTCCCTTTTATCCTGGTTGGACTGGAGATGGGTTTCTCTCTACAGAGGGATATTTGACCCTCAAACAGACTCCCTTTATGAAGATGTATGCACCCAACTGGCGAAGGGTGATAACAAATTCTTAAAAACCCTTAGGCTTAGATGTCTCGATATCCTTGCCCAAGCAGATTCAACCCAAGAAACGCTGATTTCATACCCACTAAAATCTAATGAATCCATTAAAAGACTGGATTGGATTAGAGCAATTGACAAGATGAGAGCAGGCAAGCTATCCTCAAACTTTTCAAACTATGATAAACCAAGATCAGTTGTGCCCACCTATCTAAAAATAATTCCCAGATCCTAAAATCAGAGCAAACTTTCTCAGATTTAAATTAAACAACCTGCCTTGTTTGGAAATCCTACATATTAGAGATTGTGTTGCCTATCCAAATGATATCTGTCAGGAGTGTGAGATGAACTTAAAGTACTCAGTTAAACATATTCTGTTGGTATTTCCGGGGACAAGGGAACTGAGGTGGGGCAGATTGCAAAGTTCATCCATAAAGTTGAATCTTTGGATTCGCAAATATTCTGGGAAAGAATTGTTTCAGGAAATTAAGTTTTTCTTATTTCAGAGGTCGTAAAGATTCTTAATGTTCTAAATTTAGTTAATTGAGCTGTGGGAATATGCTCAGATGAAATGTGAAATGATCAATATGCTTTCTACATTTTTATTTCTTTTATGAGGATCTTTCTTTTTATTTTTGTTCTGAATTGTTAATTTGTATAATTCTAAGATTTCGAAAAAATTGTCTTTTAACCTGACATGTATATTTTGTATTCTGTGTAAAAAGTCGAAATGTAATTTTGGCTATATCACAATAAAAAATAATAATAATAAAAAACTATGCTTCCCAAAGGAGAATGGGTTGAGGATGATGCAGGAAACTGGCAAAACAGAATTGTGCACAGTTTACCTCAGTAAGCAATATTTGGCTTGAAGCCAGAAATATTGCACAAAGCACTTGAAGCATTTTATATGACCACAACTGGTTGTGATTAACAAATACAAATGGCTAAGCTAACTGCTCAGTTATATTTAAATTTACTGTTAGTAGAAGAGTGTTGGCAAAATAGTGAGGCTAGTAGGAAGAATCAGGCTGGACACCTGTCACAGGACCAGGATCTTGTTCAAGTACTGAAAGCTAAGCGCAGAGCATGAAACCCAGTTTTTGCACTGAAAAATTCACAAAAAGAGTCTGTAGAAAATCTGAGCGCACTGCAACACAAGCTAAATGACGAGTCTGCTCTTAATAGAATCTTTTTGGAGGACATTATCGCATTCTAATCAGAAATAAAACAATTGAAAACTGAAAATAGTCAATTAATTATCAAAGGGGTTGATTCCCAAAATGACTTGAATCAGATACATCAGCAGGTAAGTACTCTGAAATAACAGAGGATGCAGCTGGCTCAGGAAAAATTCCTCTTGAATCAGGATAACAGCATCCTATTACAGAAGGTAAATCAGTTGGAAATGGAGGTAGAAAAGGAACAGTCAGTTTCTCAGGAACTAACCAGAATTAGAGAATAAAGGCGCTTGTAGTCAAATAGAAGCTGAACTATCACAGCCTCTCCCTACCCAGATTTAAACTCCAAAAAGCGGCGGTGTGAGCTTCCCTGTCCTAGCTTCCAAACTGTGGAAACTCTGCCAACCCACTTAAGAATTGAACCTTCGTTCCTAACGTTCTAGAACAACGCCAAAGCTTGGCTGTTCACCCAGTAAGCGTGAGGTTTCATCACGCTAGCCTAGCTCTCTACCTGCAACATATCCGACTTGTGTACATATGCCACACTGTTTTGATCATAACTTGTAAATGCTGTATTTGTATATAACCTGTAAATTTGTACTTGTGTATAACTTGTACATTTGTACTTGTGTATAACTTGTAAATTTTGTATTCTTGTATACTTTTGTTGTAACCCTTACCTAAGATTATGCGCCCGGTTGCCCGCGGGTCTGGTGCGCTTTACAAATAAACTAAACTTCAAAATTAGAGGCAGCAACATTTAGGGATGAACAAGACAAAGAGACTAGTCTCCTGAAGGAAAAGCGTCTTGAATATGCATGCAGCATACACGGCTCACAGAGTGAAAATTAATCACTACAGCAGAGGTGCAGCAAACAAAGGACCGATTGGTAGCTCAGAGCAGGGTACATGAGATTAATCAGGCCTTACTGTCTGAATTAAAAAGCCAGCTCTCTGACTACCAACAGCAAATATATAAAGAGAGACACAGGTGTGAGAGCCTCACCAAGGAAATCAAAAACATTATAAAAAGGACCAGAGGCACCATGACCATTCAGGATATGGGACAAGGCCCACTGATTAACGTGAGGCACGCTTCCGAACAGGGGGCTCATGCCAGTCATTTACAACCTCTTGTGCACAAATGGGGACCGACTGCATGTATGCCACCTATCAAGAGCAGGGTGACATGAGGCAGTTAGATTTATGCAAGTCTAGTTCAGCTGACAAAGAAGGCCAGTCCCTGTCTGATATTGGTGAGTATTTATCTCTACCACACAGAAGGGAAAGTGGCCGGACCACTGTGTCCTGGGAAGTATGGAATAACATGGTAAGTACTTCAGACCATGAAAACTCTTATGAGGATAAAGTCAGGGAGTTAGATTGGCTGAAGACTTGATTACAAAGAGACCACCTTGCCTGCTTTGCTGAAGGAAAAAAGCCAGACCCTCAGTCTAGGAAAGGCATTCTAAAAACCTCAGTGTATTCAGGGGAAGGGGGGAATTCCCCAGATTCCCTAGTAGGAGGGATGAGGAAAATGGGTTCTATCCTGGGCCTGAAAGGAACTCCAGGAAGAGTGACCCTGAGAGTTCAATTTGGTCCAGGTGAGAGGAGTCCAGGCCTCATGGTTCTGGGAGATATTCTCAGTCTCAGAAATAAGGAGTGCCTAGAAGACAAGAAAGGGTGTACTGGTAGCAATTCTGAGTCAGACGATGAATGGACGGTGAAGAAGAAAAATACAGGGAAACAAAGAAAAGGTGTTGTCAAAGACCCAATGAGACAAATCAAGGCCATGAAGAACTTCCTGACCCCATACCACAAGAATACCAAGTATTCGGTATGGGAGCACCTGGAACTTTATGGGCAGATGATGGCATCATTTCAGATCAGGAATTATGTGAATTGTATAGCAGTTGCTAAATGGATGCTCTAACCAGAGCACTCCAGTTTCTTTGCATGACTGGAGGACCAGGATCATCAGAAATGGTCCACATATAAGGCGGCCATATTGAAACATTTTTCCACCAAGAGGAAGCCACAGGATGCCCATAAGGCTGCATATAACTTGCAGTGTGGGAAAGATAAGGCCTGAGGGAGTTTGTGCAGGAGCAAAAGCGTGCATTTGCTCAGACTTCCCGGCAGGTGAACACTCATAGAATGGAGTTCATGACTACATAGCTCCATGCTCTCCCCAAATACATAATGACTCAGTTGGTGCGTGCCTTTCATGAGCATAGGACCCTGGATTGGGAGATTGAACAGGCCACCAGGATTTATAAGGTCCAAATGCCTGCTGAAAATATAAATATGGTAAACCCCCCCAAACCATCTAACACCCCTGATGCTGCAAAGGTGGCAAAGGTAAAAACAACCTCTCCTTTAGATCTGGAGACAGGGGGGCCTAAAAGTAAACCTCCTGCCAACAAAAAAAATGGAAGGCAAAAGGGACCCCCCCCCCAACCGGGCCCAATTGAATTTTCATCAGGTGGGGGACCAGAACGATGATCCCTCTGACCCTGCCACCTATATAAGTCATAGGTACACTCCCCCAGTCAATGGGGGGGAATAATCAGCTAAGTACGTTGCTCCATTACCCCTGGGATGTTTTCCTGCCACAGAGGTTCAATGAAGTTCTGATAACATGTCAAGTACATGTGCAAGGTATGTCACAAATACCAGACAATCCTTCCTTACAGTATGGAAAACATGTTTCTGAACAATTATAGACGTCTGTTAAGGTTGAGATCAAAGATGATAACACAGAATATCTGGTGGGTCATCCAGGTGAAGTGAAAGATACAACCACAAGTGGGTCTATTTTGCAAGGACACCAGTCAACAGCAAAACTGAAGTTGGGCACACTAAAAATAAATTAATAAAGAAGTCTGGAATAGCAGGAGTGACAAAGTGTATCACATTCCTTTTTTATTTTAAGGGCAACAACCCCCATAAAATAAATATATCCACATAACATACACAAATAATTTATCACAAAATGATTGAAAAAATAAGAGAAGAAATAAACAATTAAACTAGTTATGCAGCATTACAATTGTCCAGGACATTTAAACAATGTATGATGCATACATACAAAGAAAGTGCAACATGCCCTTACAGTAACGAATAAAGATAATTTTGAGTGCCCTCAAATCTTCCGATTTTTGCCTCTATCAATATTGGAAACAACTATTTATTCCTCCAAATGGCCAAGATTGCCAATGGTGGAATCATCACAGATACAAGATGGAGTAGCTATGCAGTTGTTTGCAGACAGAGAACCAACACAAGTGGCAAACAATTAGCCCTCATGTCAAACAACAGGCAGGGTATCTGCGATTTTTCAACCCAACTTACATATTTAGTGTCAAGGTGTAAATTATACCCAAAATAATGTTGAACTGAACACTTTCCTTTCTCTTTCTTAATAAGCTGGATTTAGATGCAAAATAACTAGCAGGTAATGTGCTAAGGTTCTATTTAGATGCTTTCAATGGGTCTGCAAAAACATCAAACACTCCAGGAATGTCTAACCTGGTTTTAAAGAAGTAAAACATGGATTTGAGAACCATACCTCAGACCTCGTATCTCGGAACATATAATGAGTAAGATGGGTATTACGGTTTCTCCACAGTCATACACGAAATAATAGAACCTTAACACTAACAAGACTTCTCCTATACTCCAGGCTTTCATCTAGCTGTAGTTTATAAGAGGTAGAGTCTTGCATGGCTCCGAATATTTTGTGTACATATCTGTTTTCTTGTACGTGGATTGCAGACGCAAGAGAATAACCCCAAACGTCAATGCTTTTCCAAATAGGAAAAAATTTGGTCACAAAGCATTGACTTAATTTCCTTGACTGGTTTGAGGTAAATTCATGCAGTAGTTTTTTTAAAAATATTCAACAGAGAATGGGGACCCCTTGTGCCTTTCAACCTTTTTATCAGTATTGGTGCTTTGCAAATGAGAGGCTGAAATTGGCTAATGTTTTTGAATTGCTGGATGGATTTGGATGGCATTTTCTAAACCAAAGATTTGTCAAAGTCTCCCCCAAACTGGACATTTTGGAAACAATTTGTCAAAAATGTAAACATTATTAAGAACATATAAAAAAGCATTTTTTAGCCAACTCCCATTCATTGTACGGTAGAGAAAAATTGCCATTTATGAACCACTGTAGTGCGAACACCACTGGGAAGATTTGGACCAAACTTTGGAATGAACTACTCCACAACCTTACCAAGCCTAATTATGTTCTTGACATCAGAAAGAGACTCAAAACGTTTCTGTTTATATGGGAACACTGATTGATTTGAATGACAGAGCTTAGTTCATCCAATCCATCTAATACTGCTTGCCTGCTCTCCCTACCAACTCACTGGCTCCTCCTGCCATAACTAGAAAGAATAAAAACATCACCATTTGAAACCTACTACCTCTAATACAACGTATCATAAACTATTCTAACCTGAATAATAACCCATCCACCTTTGTGTAACTCTATAATCATACACTCCTTCAAGCCGTTGATACTATTGCTCCCTTGAAATTACGGAAAGCTAAGCCTTAGCCTCACCTTAATATATGGTTTACCGCCAACCTCAAAACCTTACGTGACAAGAAAAGGAAGGATGAATCGGCCTGGAAAAACCAACCGTCAACACTCAGTAGAAATACCTTTTTGAAAACAGCTAAGGCTTACACGGAAGCCATCCTTCAAACAAAAAGTGAAATTTATAATGATAGAATCCACAACGACAAATCGGTTTCTAAAGAATTCTTTAAGATACTCCTAGAGCTGGAATCACCCATCCCACCACCCAAGTCCTGCGCCAAAGAAAAGGAGTGGTGCACCAAGAATCAAGAAGCCCTACTTGACAAAATTTCAAAGCTACAATCCAAGATCGAACTGAAAATACCTAGCATCAACACTGACACCAGACACCCTACTACTCAGAGTCGAGCAGAGATCTCTTGCAACCTCTTCAAATTCTCTCCACTATCCATCACAGAAGATGAAAACATTATCACCAGCCTAAAACCTTCCTGCTGCCAAGGCAATATATGCCCTGCGGCCATCATCAAAAACGCAGCAAAAGACCTGGATGCGGCCATTACTGCCTTCATCAACTCATCCTTTAAATCTAAAACAGTCCCTACCAATCTGAAAGATGCCTGGGTACTCCCACTCCTAAAAAAACAACCTTGACCCTAAAATCCCCACTAACTATAGGCCTATCACCACCGTGCCGTTCCTACTAAACATTCTAGACAAGGCAGCCTGTCTTCAAATACAGAACCACCTGGAAGCAAACAAACACATAGGCCTGCAGCAATCAGGTTTCCGGTGACACCATGGTACGGAAACAGCGTTAATAGACCTAAAAACACAAATTATTGAGCAAATAGATAAAGGCAAAATAATCACAAAGTCCTTTGCAACCACCTCTCCTTGTCTGCCCATTTCTCTAAAGAAGCTATTGAGTGGACTCAATCCTTCTTAGAAAACAGAACAATGAGACTCTTCTCACCTCTCTCCGCTGCAGAACCAGCACCAGTGACATGAGGAGTGCCACAAGGCTCCTGTGTGTCACCAACATTATACAACATATTCACCAAACCATTATTTGACGATCTGGACCACTTGGGTGTCACCTACATGAATTATGCAGATGACACCCAAGCCCTCATCCCGATTTCTGGTAATCATGGTACAGACTCCAAACTCCTAAATAAACTCTATCTCATCATTCAGGCATGGATGGCCACACATGGCCTCTGCCTGAATGATGAGAAGACGGAACTCCTGCTCACTGGTTCACAAGCTAAACTAAAATAACTTGACACCGCCTTCAACTCTTTCTGTATTGATGGCATTAACATCCCGATCTCCAAAGTCATCAAGACCCTAGGCGTCTATCTTGACTCCTCCCTAACACTAACAAAACAAGTGAACGCTGTAACCTCATCCACAGCCTACACTTGCAAGTTAATACACGCCTGTAGACCATTCCTTTCCGCCACTAGCTGTTCCACTGTAGCTAGAGAATTGATACTTTTCAAACTGGATTATTGCAATGCACTCTACCTAGGAACCAGTAAAAGAAACCTAAACAAACTACAGGTCCTCCAAAATAATGATACCAGAGAAGCCTTTAATATACCCTGATACCACCACATCTCAGAAACGAGGCGCAACACAGGTTGGTTGTTCATCAATAATAGAATCTCTTTAAAAACGCTTACCCTCACACACTAATGCCTCACAGACTTAGCACCAAACTACCTGGTCTGCAGATTCACTAAAAAACAATCATCTAGGCCGACCATATTTGGCCAAAGCCATTGCCTCAAGGTCCCTAGGTCCAACCATCAGAAACTCGGCGGCTCCAGCTTTCCGGTATTGGCCTCCAAACCTTGGAACTATATTCCTACTACCATAAGAAGCACCCCTTCCCTCCCTCAATTCAGGACATGCGTAGACAAAATGGCTTGTCACTAGGGAAACTAACTAAATACAAGGCCCTTGTATGCTTCCTTCCTTGTTTGTACATATTTGTTCTGATTACACTGTACTTTCTGTTCTATATTGTATCCTCGTGTCCATGTAAATGACTATGTTGTACATTTTGCCCATGCTTCTCTCACCTATGTATCTGCAACATGTATCCTTATTTTTGCAAAAATGTAACTGGAACAATGCACCCAGATACTTAAGGGTTTGGCATGCTATACAAATAAATAAACTAAGCTAAACTAAACTTAGTTGGCCTAGTCGTAGGTGCTATATGAATAGCAATAGCAATCAAATCAGACTAGAGGTCAGGAGTGGGAAAGAAGACACCATGTGAAGTTTTGGATTTGGGTTGGCTTGGGGAGCCAGTTAGGGGTAGAATATGTTCAGTCTATCAGGCGAAGACTGCACGAATCTCACAAGAGCATAGCGGCAAAGCACTGTAAGATGTGCTCAGAAGAAATGTGCGTCACACAAATCGATCAGTGATAAGGGGTAATGGGAGAGGGCTAGGGGAGGAAAAAACAATTCAGTGCAGTGAGAAGACCTGCAAAAAAGATAAAAACTATTTGCATTGACTTTTCAAAAAATTCCTTTGGTAATAAACTTTGATTCACTAGACACATTTGAATAAAAACTGGACATGTGGAGACAATGGGCCTCATTATTAGTTTGGCGGCAACCCTACCAATGCTTTTGGCAGGTTGCTGCTGGACTCCGGCGGTCTGGGAAATCAGGCGATGGTAAAATGTAAGTCCCCATTCAACAAGGAAGTGGGGACTCAGAAGCGCCAGCACCGTTGCTAACGGTGCGAGTGCTTCCATGAAGAGTCTGCCTACCGTGAACGTTGCTGCCGGCAGGGTCAAACCTGTCAAACGCAGTGGCCACACCAGGCAAACACGTACTTTGCCGGTCCAGAAACAAGAGTGCCAGTGAGCTTACCCTTGTTGCTGGACCGGCAAACTTGTAATGAGGCCCATAAACTGTTCCAACATTATTAAGAAAACATTCATTCAGTAAATGCGGAAGAGGTGCACAAGTGGTGCTGATGGTGTTTGTGAAGGACCCTTGCTGCTGCTGCATCTCTTTGCAGTTTTTAAAAGTCTGATACTTGACTTTTTTTCTGGAACGTTTTGCCTGTGACACCGGTGGAGTTTCCTTTAAGGCAGAAGCGGAGGAGTCCGCGGCAAACTGTATCAGCCCACAAAAGCACCCACCACTGCATCAGCACAGCAGAACTGGTGCGCAAGTGGTGTTGACAGTGTTGCCGGGGGCGCCGACTAAGGCTAGAAGAAAGCCCTTCCCCACCCCGCTCTGATTCACCATCCAGAAGAGCTGCACTATGTGATCAAGCCAGTGCGTGATGAGCAACTCGACGGCTCCAGAGACTGATGTCAGGATAAAGACCCAGCAGCAGGTAAGGTAGCGCCTTGCCTCTTGCCCCACCCCCCCAGTCCATGCTGTCGCTGGCCTCTCGGCCAAGTCTGAAAGCCCCCTTTTCTTTAAGACAATCCCGCCACCCCCTTTTCTAGCAAAATCCCATAGAAAAACAGGAGGGACAGGACATCGACCCTTGTAGGGGAACTGGTCAATATTTCACCACCGGATACCCTGGTAGCCTTGGAGGATGGCCTGCCCACTATTGACGCAAAAAAAGGTGTCCAAACATGGAGAGGGGGTGAAACTAACAGATCAGTCACTGCCGTTCTCATGTGAATCCACATGGCAGAGTGTCCCTATAAGCGGTAGCCCTCACACCGCACAGGAAATTTATAAGACAGTGGGCCAGCTGTCTCCATCACTGGCAAACCGGATGATGTGGGGAATCTACCGATCAAGGATACCAGCCCCACGCGAAAATCCCTGAATGATCCGGTTGTGGTGGAAACTCCAAAGTTGAAACTCAGTCTTTTAGGGGTGATAGACCCTGCTATTACTATCGATCCCCCTCCCCTCATACCATCACCAAGTATACACCAATATGAGATAATCCAGGACCCAGAGACTGTAGAAATGGAGGACGGTTGACACAAGTTAGCCGCATTGGGGTATGTCCCCCAGCCTCTCCATGCCTTGGAAGGAGTGCAATTAGGAGTTTGTCGGCAAAATCTGAGCGCCTGACTGGATCTAGGGGGCCTATGTGAAGAAAACATTATTGAGGAAGAGTGTAATGATTACTCAGGAACCAACAAGTTCCTCGATTGTGAGGAGGAAATTTGGGAGAATTTGTGTGTGCTCCCCAAGACCCCCCTGTGTAATGACCTGATAAATGAGATAATCAAGACAGCATCGGAGCCGCCTAACATTCAACATGGCAAACCTGAGGACTAATGCCAGAAGGACCCCATTACACACCTAACGTCAAGATTCTGACTTCGATAACGGTGGTTCCCTCACCCACTGCCTCCTCGAAGGGGCCACCAGGGCTAGGGATACCTCTACCATCAAACGCATGTCTGATCAACAAATTGATTCAAGATATCTCAAACCTCATGAGGAGTATCATGACGGAAAAAAGGAGAAGCCTATCCTTCATCATGGAGAAAATTGCATCCCTTGATGGAGAAGTGCCGATGGACCTCCATTTCCTGACCTCAATGACCCAAGAGGAAAGTTGTCCAGATATTGAAGGCAGAAAGTGGGTGGACCCATTAAGTGAGCCCGCGCCCAGAGGAGACAAAGAAGCTCCCCGTATGATGATCGATGAACCCTCCCTGATGAAAATCAGTGAACTCTGTAGCAAAGGAAGGATGGATGACTTCATCCATACCCAAAATGTATTCATGGATGCACTCAACATTGCTATCGCTCCATTTTTAAAATTATATGAGACCATTAATGATTCAGTGAATTCGGTCCATGCATCGGACCAGAATATGAAGGAGAAGGTAAATGAAATGGTCAGTTTCGTGAACAGACTGGATGCAAGATTAGAGAAGGAATCAGTCAACACTTGCAAATGGCAAAATCACCTATGCGACCTGGCACGTCAGGACTCGAACGACAAACAGCTGCTCATGGAGGCTATCTTGGAAGATCATAAGTGGATTAGGAAATCCACAGAGATAAAGGCGGCCGTGTGTAAGAGGCCATTAGTTGACCAACATGGGAAGCCTTTACTTGCAAAGATGGCCCCAAAACAAACCAGGGGTCCCCTGATTCTGGGTAAAGTCCAAGCAGGCTCTGTGAAAGCCAAAAATACATATAATGCTAAACTGGATGTAAAGGAGGTAAAACCAAGCTATCTGTTGTTCCAAGACCCAAATCAAATGAACCAGCCTGCAATAATGATTGCAGAATGCATTCCACTGCAAGCTTTCCCTTTGCATTCTCAAAAGAAAACAAAAAAAAAAACAAGCAGA
Organism: Ambystoma mexicanum; assembly: GCF_040938575.1. Classification (NCBI taxonomy): domain Eukaryota; kingdom Metazoa; phylum Chordata; class Amphibia; order Caudata; family Ambystomatidae; genus Ambystoma; species Ambystoma mexicanum. The sequence continues at coordinate 1,168,657,463 of NC_090922.1, forward strand.
TAAATATAAATCAAAGGGCTCTCAAGCTTTTTTAGGAAATTACCAAACTCCGCCTCGGGATGAATTGATACCCTCAGCACAAAAATCTGAGGCGAGAAATAAAACTAAACCAAAAGACTCATGACCACCCCTTACTGGACTCACTCCCATGGAGGGGCTCCGAAGATGAGATGACTCGGCGGATAAAAAGGAAAGACCGATTATGGGGAGAAATACACCGGAAAAGAACAAGAAAAGAAAGCCCAACTATAAGAAGCAAGTCCAGGGCCAAAGATCATCGACAATGGAGGGAAAATTGAACGACCTCCTTCGGGAAATGGAGGACAAAAGAACAACACGATTCAAGCACCAAGCTGAGACAGAAAGACCGTCTCATTGGATGGTTATTAAGTCTCACTCATATATAAAAACCCAGGATTTTCTAAGACGTTTGGAACATCGAAGACAACAAAATCGACATGAGGGGATAACAGCCCCCAGGTCGACCAGTAAGACTGAGAAGTGGAAAGAGAAGGCGTTTGAGAGGATAACAAAACGGGACGGAGAACGGCCGGCCTGATTGGATTCTTCAAGGGTAAAGACCATAAAAACCTTTCAAGTAAAATTAGAAAGACCTTCAGAAGATCCTCCTGAATAGAAAAAGCACACTAACTCTGCTTAACCAGCTGATTTCGTCAGATGTTATAGCAATCATCGAATTCACTGATGAACACAGAACAGATCTTATTACCATTTACTTAAGATCACAGAAAATAATGGATATTGGGATGACAACTAAGGACAAGATGCAGGACCTCGGTTTCAGGCTCAACACCTTGGAGGTTGGTGAGGGAAGACGCTGAATAAGGGAATCCTCTCGACCTAGGCAAGACCGGCCAAACCATAAAACCCAATCATCCGTCGAGAACCCACCGAAGTATCAGACAAGGCATCCACCAAACTCCCAGTCTAATAAAACTCAACGTACTGAAGATGCCCGTAGTGATAGGCCTGGCAAATACTCCCAGAGAGATGGCCATCAGAAACCTGTCGACACCATTCTGACTAAGTTAAGTTTTACTGTTGATAACTCAAGATCAAAGGGGAACCATCCAGGAACTACTGATACTAAACAAGTACGTGGAGAAAAGAGACCAGTAAAGCCTGACATCCGGTGGGAAAAAAGAAGCAATAAAGCCCACAGGAGATTGTAGAAAGAAGATTTCTCCTGGCCTCATGGAACACTAGGGGTTTTGGGCACTTATACTCAGGGGAATGTGACTTCTTGAGTGAGTTTGAAATGATATGCCTGCAGGAGTCATGGCTGAGAACAAGTCCGTTAAGCGAGGGATATCAAGTTGTCATCAATCACCCATTGAAAGGTCTTTTGGGAAAGCATTGTGCTGGGCTCTTGACCTTAATTAAAGAGTGATTCGCAGGTATGTGACCATTAAACACCTAATCCTTATGTTCAGGTGTTGAAATTGGTAAAAAATAGAGGGAGACATGAGACCTGACTCCTCTTAATTAACACATATCAGAGCAGTCAAGATTGAGAAACTGATAAATACCTCTCAGACATAAAGGAACGTATTGATGAGTCCAATCTCGAATATCAAAACCAGTTGATCCTAATTTGCGGAGATCTGAACCTGAAGCTTCTGGACAAAAGAGGTCAATTGAAGCAAAGAGTTCACCTGGAACCGTGGGAAAATAGATGGATTATGGAAATGAATATAAGAGAAATGTTAATGCTAAATGGGCAGACTCATGGCGACATCCCAGGTGCAGATACCTGGTTCTGTAATCTAAGTAGCGCCTGCTTGGACTACTGCTTTGTGGCAGTAAACACGCTTAAGTGGATCGAATCATTTACCATAAAAAAACAGCTGACCAGTGATCACGCACTGTTGGAAGTGGAACTTTGGAGGAAATCCAAAGAGGCGTATCAACAAAACATATGTCCAACTGAATTATCATTGGGCACAAATAGCCTTAGAATCAAAGCATCTGCCATCCCTAAACTAGTGACTCATTAAGACAATAAGATCAAAGAGACACAAATAATATTACGGCAATTGTAAGAAAACACACCTATGATATGGACCTGGTCAAAAGGAGAAGGGAATATCGTGCTGATCTCAGAAGAATCCGTCGAAGACATTTGCCTGATAGCGAGGCAAGATCAAAGCAATGTAAACAACGGTATACAAACTGGCTAAAATCCTTGAAGATCTGGAGAGCACAGGCAGATGCAGAACATATGCTAGCTGCGATTAGTACCGCTAACACAAGATCCCTCTGGGAAATTATAAATAAGGGCAATGAGTTTTAGCCAGCCCTAACCACAAACCAAATCTCAAAGGAAGATTGGGTGAAGCACTACACAGCTTTATTCAAAGGGTGAGAGACCATTAAACCATCCATAAAAAAAGCCAAATCATCGCCCTGACATATTGAGATCGACAGGGAAGACATATTATATTGAATCAAACAGCTGAGCTCTTCTAGAGCAGCCGGCCCGATGGCATTTCTAATCAAATGCTAAAAGGAAACGGGGATGCATGGACAGACTTCCTCTTGACTCTGTTCCAACAGATTACGAAAACTAGATCTATCCCGCAATCTTGGAAGGAAGCCCTGATAGTTCTGATCTTCAAGAAAGGAGACCATACTAACCCTAGGAACTACAGGCCTATTGCCCTCTTAGACTCTATAGGGAAGATTTTCTCCTTGATTCTTCTGAGAAACCTGAAAAACTGGACCATTAAGGCATATATCATGGACAAACGCCAGACGGCTTTTATGACCGGGGTGGGTACTTCGCTGAATCTGTTCCTATTAAATCTGTTAAAGCTACGGGCACTTGAAACAAAAGGGAGCATCTACTTGGGGTTCATAGACCTTGAACAGGCCTTTGATGCAGTCAGTAGAGAATATTTATGGGCCAAACTTGAAAAATGACACCGCTCGAAGACCTCCTGAAAGCAAAAAAAGCATTTTATACCAACACAACGATTAAAATAATTGTCTCAAAGGGAGGGGAAACAACAGAGCAAATCCTGACGTTTAAGGGCATCAAACAGGGCTGTGCACTAGCCCCTTTTCTATTTGTCTTGTACTTGGTGGATATAAAAGCTTCCCAGGATAAAATATGTGCATTTCCACCGAAGCTCGAAGGGACTGAACTCCTCTGGATCCTCTACGCAGATGATGTCGTCTTCATTGACCAAACGGCAATAGGGCTTCAGAGACGAAGAGTGGAATTTAAGGCTTATCTCGATCAAAATAGAATGAAAATTAATGCAGATAGGTCGATGATCCTGGCAATGCGATCTGCCCCAGGTGCCATGGAGAAAAAGACTGCCTTGACGTGGAGAATCAAAAAACAGGTCTTGACAATAGTGGATACTATAACATAACTTGGGGTCAAAACTAATAAAAACAACAATGAACGAGCACAAATCATATTTATCAGGGAACGACTAGAAATACTAACAAACCAGGGGAGTGCCTTACATCGGAGACACAGCACTTACTCTATGATTCTGATTATCTCCTTGTAAAAGCAAAAGGTCATACCTATCCTCACCCACAGAGCTGTGACCGGTCTTAATCTATCCTGGGCAGAATGGGGGAAATTTGAGGCCTATTTCTGGTGGAAAATCCTTAGACTTCCAAACTGCCTAAAAGTGGAAACAATTAAACATGCGTTAAGACTGCAATCAATGGTTTTGATAGTCTTATGGAAAAACATCTCCCTCTATCGAAAATGTATACTGGACAATCCCCCAATTACCTTTGAGATGTTGGCAAACTCAAGGAACAACACGGGTGAGAAATGTCTTTGTATTTGGAAGCAGAAAAGTAATGACCTGTTACAACAGAATAGCATCTTAATAGAAACACTGAAAGACAAGAAGGCCAATAAACTTTTACGGGAGAAGGACCGGGTCGAAACGGACGTGCAGAAGGCACAAAACATCTACTGTCATAACATCATTTGGGAAAAGAAAAAATTAAATCACCCCCCCATCCCCGTACCTTACAAGATTCCCATCATCCCATTACAGGAATCTTTTGATGTGCTGCAGATTAAATCTATTGCTGTCAAGAGAAATGCAGTACCTAAGAAAGCAGATTATAATACAAGATGTATGCTGTCGCTCCTGCAGGATCCCCGAAATCTTGGAAAATACGAGGCATTTGACACTTTCTTGCCCGAGATTTCAAAGACTAAGGAGTATGTATCTGAAGAACACTCCTGCCCCACTTGTCTCTGCCCCTGAGTGGGGAATGGTGGGAACGCCTAATGACGGCAGATAAACTTGGTCAGACATTGGATGCCCTAAAATTGGTTGAACGGATTCTTCCATCGCTCTTTGCAAACGATGATCAGTCTAGTAAGGGACTGGGCAATAAGGAGGACATTTAAAGAGGGTCAAGTGGGTGAATGAAATTGTACATTTTGTATGTTTAAGGTTGACATTTTTTTGTTTGACCAATAAAAAAAAAAAAAAAAGATATATAAGTCTTGATCACCTGGCCCCATCGCAACAATGTGTTTTTCAACCTGGTTTACCTCTGAAACCCACCAGTCCTAACCTTTACCATTTTACATGTTCAAGGAATACATTGGTTCATTCTGACAGAAAGTAGTTTCATACATGATGATACAATGATTTCTGAAACTGCTTCTTCTCATGGTTGTAGTATTCTTTGGTGGTCTGGTGCAAAGGCATATTTGTACTACCAAATGTCTTCTTTTCATCGGGGACCGTTTTGGAACAGAGCGAAAAATGTTTTATAGTATCCCATCATGGTAAATTTGGTAACTCTTACACACCATGGTACTACTGGTGTGTAAGAGTACAATTGTTGTAAATGAACTTTATTTTTAAATGCAAACTCTAATCCAGTGCTGTGTTTGAATCCACCCCTTTATGCAGAAACTCGCTTAATAAAGGATGCATCTCTCATACTTGCATGCATGAATTGCTGTACTAGTGATGTCATTGTTGATACCATAAGTGATGACAAAAATTATGTCAACAGAGTGCTAATGTGATGTGCAACGGGGGCCTCATGGATAGCGTGGGATAGCTTCCAACACCTGCCAAATGTGAAGGGTTTTGTTGCATCAAATCGGCACCTTAACATCATTTCAACTAATGATTTTCACTAGATTTCAAGGGTTTGGTTGCACTGAACCCATTTACCATAACTGTCCTTAACTAGTGTTTTTTCACTGAATTTCAAGGATTTTATTATGTTATACCTCCCAGCACCTGCAATAATGCCTTTTTTTCTTATAAAATAACTGATGTCATATAATTTGTTTTCATTATCTGTTCTTCAGCTATGCAACATCATTTTTTTCAGATATCTTATCTTTTTTAGGCCCACAAGATAAGAATGATTTGCTGATAGTGTACTGGGATAAGAAAGATGGATGTAGGGGTAATGGTAGCGATTATTATTGGGATACTGTGATGAAGACGAGTGAGGTGTGTGCTTTCAGGGACCGTGATGAGTAAGAGTGAGGTGAGTTAGTAGGTGACTGTGATGAGGAAGTGAGAACTGGGGTTAGTCGGGGACTTTGATGAAGAAGAGTGACGTGGGGTAGTTGGGGATGGTGATGAGGAAGAATAAGGTGGTGTAGTGTATGGACTGTGACGAAGAAGAAAGATGTGGGGGTAAAGGTAAGACTGATATTGGGTACAGTGACTGGGAAGAGGGATGTGGAGTAAGAATATAGTTACAATTGGGTACTGGGACTAGGAAGAGGGATGTGGGTGTAAAGGTAAGATACCCATTGAGTACCAGGATGAGTAAGAGGGATGTGGAGGTAATGACATTGATTAATATTGGGTGCTGGGACGAAGAAGATGGAGGTGGTGGAAAAGGTAGTATTCATAATTAGGTACTGGGATGAAGAAGAGGGACATGGGGGTAATGCTAGTGATTACTATTGGGTACTGTGATGAGGAAGAGTGAGGTGGGAGCAGTAGGGGACTTTGACAGGGAGCAGGGGTTTGGAAGAAGTGGGGCACTGTGAAGAGAACAAATGAGGTGTGGTAGTGGGGACTGTCATGAGGAAGAGTGAGGTAGGGTAGTGGGGGACTGTGATGAGAAAGAATGGGCTGGGGTAGTTTGGGACTGTGACAAGGAAGAGTGATGTGAGGTATTAGGTAACTGTCATGAGGAAGCGTGAGGTGGGGTTAATTGGGGATTGTGATGAGGAAGAGTGAGGTGGATTTCGTAGGGGACTGTTATGAGGAGGAATGAAGTGGTATTGTGTGGGTCTATGATGGGGATGGGTGAGTGGGGAGAAGTAGGGAACTGTGACAAGGAAGAGTGAGGTGGTTTTGTACAGGACTGTGATGAGGAGGAGTGAGGTGGGGTAGCAGGGGACTGTGATGAAGAAGAGTGAGGTGGAGGTGGTGGTGGACTGTGAGGAGGAAGAAGGAGGCAGAAGGAGGCAGAGGGAAGTGGGGGTATTGTGATCTCTGATGAGTCAAAGTCTTGTGAGGTAGAAGTATACAGTTATACAGGGGACTGTGATCGGGAAGAGGCATGTGGGGTAGTGGAGCACTGTGATAAAGAAGATCGTGGTGGGTTTTGGGTGAATTTAACAAGGAAGAGTGAGGTGAGGTAGTGGTAGACTGTGACAAAGAAGATTGAAATGGTGTATTTGGAGACTGTGCCAAGGAATAGAGGTGTGAGGGTAAAGTTAAGACTACTATTGGGTACTGGGACTGAGAAGAGGGATGTGAGGTCAAGGTAAGAGCGCCATTGGGTACTGGGACAATGAAGATGGATGTGGGGATAATGGCTCAGATAACTATTGGGTACTAGGACAAGGTAGAGGGAAGTGACAGTAAAGGTAGAATTACTAATTAGGTACTGGGATGAGGAAGATGGATGTGGGGATATGCTATTGATTATTTTTGGGGTATTGTGGTGAGGGAGAGGGAGGTATGTGTAGTGGAGGACTGTGATGAGGAAGAATGTGTTTGGGGAGTTGGGGACTGATATGGAGATGAGGGATGTGGGGGTAGTAGGGCACTGTGATGAGGACGAGTGAGGTGGGAGGAGTGAGGGACTGTGGCACAGAAGAGTGTAGTGTGGTATTTCAGGGGTGTGACAGGGAAGAGGAAGGTGACAGTAGTGGAGGACTGTGATGAGGAACAGTGAGTTGGAGCAACAGAGAGCTGTGATTTGGAAGAGTGAGGTGGGAGTAGTGGAGGACTTTGATGAGGAAGAAACTAACTAGAAACACTGTTTAAAATCCCACCCCTGTAGAAAGAACCAAAAGAATAGATTCAGCACTCTAGGTAATGAGACATGTGGAGCATTGAAAAGGCAATGTCTAGTGGGCAAACTTTCTATCAATCTTATTTACCTACATTGTCAAGGTTAATCAAATACCACCATCCTGGAAGAAATCCATTATAGTCCCCATCCACAAAAAGGGTTACTGGGCAGAACCTATAAATTATCGCCCCCATAGCGCTGCTTTATGCCCCTGGTAAGATTTTGGCACTCTTATTCTTAAAGCGCTACGACATTGGGCAAAACATTCCGATCATGTGGACCTATGGCAAGCAGGATTTGTTCGTGGAATCGGGACTGCTCTTAACATATTCATTCTAAATCTACTCAAGAGCAGAACTGAACGAAACAGAGATTATAAAATCTACATTGTGTTTATTGATCTTATGCAAGTTTTTGATAGTATATCTCGACCTCGACTCTGGGCAAAATTATTACAGTGGAAATGCCCTCTATCCATACTAGCTCCCATCCAAGCTTTTCATCAAAATACCACTGTTCAAATACGGCTCAAGAAGGCAGGCTTGCTGATGAAACCCATATTAACAAATAGAGGATTGAAGCAGGGATGCCCCATAGCATCTGAACTATTTAATCTTTTCACCTCAGGTGCTGGTAATCCCTTTCAGGACATCAGGCACATTTCTCCATCAATAGCTAATATGAAAGTGAACAGGCTCATGTACACTTATGATGTGGTCCTTATATACCAGACCCCAGTAGGCCTCCAGAGGCAAATGAATGCTTTACATAGTTATTTGAAGACAAATGGCCTTACCATTAATCCTAAAAAATCTGCCATTTTGCCCCTGGGTCTGCGATAACACCAAATAATAGCTAAAGGTTTCAGCTGGTCGTTATTGGGAACAAACATCCCAGTGGTACAGTTGTTTGTCTATCTGGGAATTTGCATGAATTCAAGCAAGATGCACCAAGACAACAGGCTCTGATTAAGAAAACAACAAATGTAGCAAATTTAGCTAAAATTCAGACAAAGAAATATTGTAATTTCAGCATCATACCATTGATCCACTTCTACAAAGCCAAAGTTGTTCCCATTCTGACATACGGAGCAGAGACCTCATTTAATTTTGATGTAAAGAACTGGTCATCGTTGGAAGAGCGTTTCTGGAAAACAACATGGAGACTACCAAAGGGAACCCCCATTCAATCAATAAGAATGGAATTGGGTCTGATATCTTTGGCAGCAATTGCCGAATGGAAGATGCTTGCCTTCTACAGAAAATGCAGAGATGATCAGCCGAAAGTAGGTTTTGTATGTTTGAAAGAGGCTTTATTGACGCAGTCAGAGCCGACATTGACTAAATGGGAAAATAAGTGTCTGATTATTCTACATCGCCTACAGGAAACTAATGGCACCCTCATGAATAATCCTGATAAAATCAAAAGGAAACTCTATTTGTTGGACTGGTTCAACACCGAAGATGAAAGACGCAAATATAAGGGATATTGCAAATTATGGGAAAAACCGCATTCCATCCCTAATTATTTGAAAATATTTCCTCACTGGTTCTTTCCAGATCAGTTCCTACGATTTAAACTAAATCTGATCCAAACCAAAGAAAGTGCCTGGTGTAAAATTCTAAAAGCAGGACCACAGACATGTCGTTTACGCAATGAAGAAAACTCTGTTGAAGACATACGACATTTAGTGATGGACTGCTTAGACTTCGAGAGCCAGAGATCAGTAATAATGTGGGATGCCATCAAAAAGTATGGACACAGATCAAAGGACTTTTCGTGGAAAATATTATTAGCTAATGAGAAGACACCCATAACTCTGGCTCTTGTCAAATTGCTAATTATCATAAAGGGACAGCTTGCAGGAGCAAACTAGATTAAATCAGCCCATCTTTGTACTGCATTTACGATATATTTGGTTTGAATTTCGTTTTTTTTATTCATGTGAAGTGAAAATGTGTGATTAGAGGTTGTCAAATGTATAACCATAAAATCACGTTAAACAATAAAACATTTTTTTAAAAAGGCAATACAAAACCACAATTTTCACAAGATACATTTCTGAGGTTTGAAAATGGTTAAAAGGGAACTATATCCAGTCTCAAAGATGTACCAGGGTGGCATGAATACCTATGCAAAGGTCTTGGTGGTTCGATGGTTTTAATCACATGTTCTCTTCAGTGCAAAGAGGCATTAGTCGCAGTGGTGCAGCAGCAAGCTGGCGTTGAGTTGTGGTTGACCAGAAGGGAACTGCAGTCTTAAATTGTCTACTTGGGCAGTCGGAATTGGGCGTTCTATAGGTTTGGTTCAGCTGTCGAGGATCAAATGCAGTCGATCTGGTACCAGGATCTTCAGGTGAATCAATTATATGCAGAGCTCGGAAGTCTTGGTTCAGTGGACACCAGGATGGGGTAGATTGACTTATAGGAGTGGTGATGAAGAGCCTAGTGCATAGGGGATGCAAGCAATGCAAGCCAGACTCTTCTGGTAGAGTTACTCAGGCTCCTCATATGGATAGTTGCTGCATCTCTTGCTTCAATGTACTGTAAGTAGTATAGAATTACATTACCTTCAACTGAGAGGGAACTAATGGGTTTGCCCCTGAAATGGATGCCATTGCTGGAATTTTTACAATTCTCTCAAAGTGACAATAACCCTTACTTATATGCACGTGAATGTGGCTTCCTGTTTCTATTGGTCAGAGGTTGCCTTTATAGACGCTTTACTGTACAAAGAGTGTCTGAGAACCCTACAAGCTGAAAAATATTTCTATTTACTTTGTATTTGTATGAGCAAGTTGCATCTTGTTTGACTCTTTAGTTTATTTTTTTGTTAAAACTTTTTCTATTTAACAGTATGCACTATGGTGTTACTAAATGCAATACTTCTATTAAAGGGTGTATATGTTTATAGTATATCATGAGTTGTCAACTGTATTCTGTTTTGTGTTACTGTAACTTGATAGCAGACCTTTAATGTGGATCAATCCAGACTGCTCTCTAATGTTACCTTTGAGCATGTGTTGGGTTAACATATTGAAAACTGCGTGCATATACTACTGGATTGGTCTTATGAACCCCTCATCATAAGGTTTCTGAAAATGCTCTCTGATGCCCCTGCAGGGAGATTTCTACATTCAATCCTTAACATCTAAAGTGAAAAGGTCTAGTCAGTAGAGAGGCCTTCAAAATCATGGAATATCAGATGACATAGCTTTCTCTACCCATCATTCCCACAGGTCCTCGAGCCGAGTTCATACTCAAAGCACTGGCGATCCTTTGATAAATAGTGAGATCAACATGGGATAGTGCTTCTTGAACGTCCAGTTAAGAACCTGGTTTAATATTTGTAAGATTGTTTCTTTTTTGGTTTGTCCATTTCATTTGATTTAATTTCTGGGGATTTTTAAAGTGTACATATCACCTCAGGCCCTGATGGAACCATCGAAGTGGGTCAGGGTAGGTCAGCAGATAGAATTATTTCCCAATCAGCCAAATATTGAGGCGATATGTGGGTCTCATATACAGCAATAATACAGTCCAGTTTATTGAGGAATTACATAAAACGGACCTTCTGGCTTAACTTTGCTTGGTGCATGTTTGGAAAGATTTCGTAATTGTAGGTAATTTTCCTTCCATGTGGCAACCCCTAAACTTTTTGCTGTTGTTTTTCACCTTGTTCTTGACTTTGCCAGAGAAGTGCAGCCTTCTGCCACACTCCTCTGGGCTTTCGCTCCTTTCTTACGGGGAAACTGACATGCCCTTAAGACAGTCAGTACCGGGGAACGCTGTTTCCCGTAGTTTCTTTTATCATGTTGCGGCTTTAGTGCAACATGACACAAGAGGGCACTGTAAGCTAAGTTACAGCTCTCTTGGGTCTCTAGCCTTCTACAGGCCCTAGATACTCGTTTAGGATTGTATTTGATCGGTGCAAGTAATTCAGGGACGGGAATGGTGGCAGCGATCGTTTCTTTGTATTTTGAGCTCCTTTTGGCGTTCTATGCGCGTTTCTCGCGCTTAACCCAAAATGGTGGCCTGGCTCCCAAAATGGCCAGACCACGAGGCTCCTTTGTCCTGTCCGCTGACCGTCTTGCTCCCTTCACCTTCCCCAGGTCGAGCCGACCCGGGGCCTTCCTTATTTGGGCATGTACTTTCCCGCGAAACACGGATGCTTTCGAGGGCTTCTACATGTCTTGTGTGTGCCTCCAGGATGTGGGCTGGGATGTCTGGTCCCAATACACATCCTGGGTGCCAGAGAGTCTAGGGTGGTGTGAATGCCTGGGACCACCGTGGTCCGTGATTGGTCCACGAATGGTGTGAGTGTTGATGAGCGGATCTCCCATTGGGTCCCCTCCGTTTTGGCGCGAACGGAACCGTGGATAAGAGGGGGCTGGAAACACCACTACCATGTCGATCTCCTGAGTTCTCACGAACGAAGGAATACAGGAGCCAAGTATCCTGCAACCAAGAGGCTGGACCGAGGAATCGCTGGTGACCCGCTGAAGGACTTCTCCTCTGCACTGCTGTCGCCTTGTGAAACCCTTTTCACCTTGGATCGAACCAGAAGGCCTGTACTGGAACTTCGACCCTTTGGAATAGCGGGAACAGCTATTCTCGGCATCTTCAGTAGTGTACATTTGGCTCAGATACACACGGCCGCTCCGTTGCCCTGCTGTGGTGACAAAACTGTGCAGGTTTCTTTGATTGGGACGTCTTTTTACTCAACACGACGACGAGGCGTTCCCTGCTCTTCTGAACCTGCCAGCTGCTGAAACTGACGCGGAGAAGCCTGGGTCTGCTTGCATCGGGGACCGGTGAGTAGTTTAGCTAGGATCTGGTCGCCCTCCTGCAGGAGCCCATTGCTTTTCCCCACTGTGTAAAACAGCACCCTTTTGCCGTACTCGCGCTCTGCTTCTGCCCACTGTGGAGGCTGCGCTTGAGTCGCGGAACTTGTTCTTCTTCTGTAAGCACTAAACTGAACTGCCTGACTTCCTTCGATGAGCTTCTCCTTTTGCCCATTGGCACCAGCGTGTGCAGGTACTTTTGAGCACAAGGCTCCACTCTTCGCAGGGCTCAGACTTCCATCTAGTTAGGTGCCTCTGAAGGCGAACTGAGTCTAAAGCATTGTATCGCACTGCCTGTTTTCCTTCCCTTGCAGGTGGACTACACATTTCGTGCATATAACGCTTGCGACTGTCGTATTTGTATATATATTGTGTTGATATGGTATGTGTTGGCTTAATATTGTGATACTGTGATTTTCTCGCTACGGTCATTGTTTTAAAGGCCTTAAAATAAATGTGTATATATTTTTGATATAACAACTGTTTGGAGTAGTTTGTAAGTGATCTTACTTTGTGTGCTCATTGCGGGCTTTCAGTCACCCTCACCCCTTTTGAGACCTAGTCTTGACCGCCGCGATCGCTACCTTGATTGGTCTGGCTCGTCCAGAGGTTACCCTGTTCCAAGTAATTAGGTTGGCCTTCTGAACTTCTGCGCCACCAGGACAGAGTTCAGAAATCCGTCTTAACAGTGCAATCACACAGTGCTGGGACTGAGAGCTTAAAGATCTGCCTGTCTGCCTGGTTGGTAGATCTGCAGTCTGTGCATTACAATACATCGTTTATTCACATATGGGGCATTATGGTCAAGCTTGAAATATCACTGTGTTCTTGCCTCTCCTTGCAAATAATGGGCAGCTGTAAATGTGTTCAGGGTCGTCATTTGGGTGTCACCAGGGGTCTACCTGGCTACCCCTTTGGTCTCCTTTGCTACCTCTAAAAAAATTAACAATTAAAATATCGGTTTTCTTTCTTCTCTTTGTTTAAATTGAAGGTCCTGGGCTGTGGCCAGCACCATCTGGTTCTTTATTTCTAAAGTGACTGGCTTTCTTGTTCAGGCCTCTTAAAAAAAAACAGGGGGTTCCAATAGTGTAACACTTTGAGTAATGACCCTAAATAATTAAGAATAGGAATAACACATAATTTGTCTTTCTGGAATTCTATACAATAATTGCTAGACTCAATGTTTATTCTATTCCAGACACACTTCATGGGGTGAGGTGAGCCACTGATTCAGTCTGTTCTTAAAAACCTCAAATTCACAATGCAGACAAAAACCTCCAAAAAGCATTCAGAGTAGAATAAGAATTAATTTCGGAATATGTATTTTGCTTTTGCAGTTATAGAATGTTTTATTTTACTCCTGTTGTCTTTCTTATGATCACCACAATACATTCCATCACAGTGTCCTTGGTCACTTGCCAGAATCCTGGTGCCTAAAAGCGTGTGTACAGTGTACAAATGTTTGACGATAGCACATAAAGTGGCCCTTGATTTCATTGTGCTACAAGTAATGCTTGGTTGTAATGTGTCTATCTTTCCTATCTCCATTTGCAAGCTGATTAGGTTGTTCGTTTTCATGTATGAGCTAATAAATGTCTAGAGCATGGGATGCTGTGTGCGCTGCTTTCACTGCGCAACTCTAAATTCTTTAATACACAGTTATCAACAGCTTCAATGGTGTGTATTTTGCCATCCTCTGCAGTCTGAAAAGTAGATCAATACAGGCTTGGCATGTGGCCAACTTTGCACCAGACCTACAAATGAACTGGCCTGCTGTTAAATCTCAGTATCCAGTACAGAGTGTAATTTGCTTTCTGACTTTGAGAATGTTCAAACATGTAATTGGTAAGATAGCCAGTATGATATGATATGATATTTTATTTTATTTGTATCGCGCTCATACACAAGTGTTTCAGAGCACGAGGAGGCAAGGAGGGGAGCAAGGGTGGACAAAACAACGATCTTACTAGACCCAGTGACATTGAGAACATGGAAGTGCAGATGAGAGGATAGGGGGAAAGTGCAAGGGAGAGGGGAGAGTGGAAAGTGCTGAGCAAGGGATACAACCACAACAACTGTTAGTGCAGCTAGCAAGGTGGCAAGTGCAAGTTTAAGGTGCAGACAAGCGGTGTCTGATAAGTGCATGTAGGGGGACTGTAGGGTTACAGATACAGAACCAAATGCAGGGTTGCCAGAAGGCAGTACGGGTGTGTGGCTCGGTGGGCAGGGATATGGGCCTGAATAACAGAGGATAATGAGGAGCCTGGTGCCGAAGCAGATCAGATCAGCAGGGGAGAGGAAGAGTGAAGGCAGTAGCAAAGAGGAAGTTCTTGAGGTGATTTCAGAACCACAGATGGTTCTCCTCAAGTTTCAGAGCGGCAGGAAGGCTATTCCAGAGAGAGGCCCCAGCCGAGGAAAGAGATCTACCCCCAACTCGTTGCTTGGAGAAGCGACTGACCCTGAGGGAGTTTGAGGTGGAGGATGGAAGAGCTTGAGTAGAAAGGTATTTACGGAGGGATAGTTGAAGGTATTGTGGACCCATGCCCCAGAATGGCTTGTGGATAATGCAAAGGGTCTTGCATGTAATCCTTGCAGCCACTGGGAGCGAAAGAAGAGATTTCAGAGCTGGAGAGATACAATCCCAGGGCTTGAGGCCAAGGACAAGTCTTGCAGTTCTGTTCTGGGTGAGTTGCAGAGGGTGGAGAGCAGAAGCAAGCAGATTTAGAAAGAGGCTATTGCAGTAGTCCAGCCTAGAGAGAACCAGAGCTCAAGATACATTAAGCTTCTGGGGGAAGGAGAGGAAATAAAGAATACCTCTGAGTAGGTGCAGTTGGCAATTTGACTTCTTGGAGATGTCAGAGATGTGAGGAGAAAAGGAGAGTGCACAGTCAAAGATGACCCTGAGTTTCTTAGTCTCACAGGTAGGAGCGGAAAGAGGACCAAGGGAGGCCAGCCAGAGAGGGAGCAGGTGTGCTGATGAGGAGAATCTCAGTCTTGCTGGCATTAAGGCAAAGATTGTTGGTGGCACACCACTCCTTGCTAGCAGACAGGCAGTGCAAGATGAGATAGGAAGAAGAGGTGGCAGAAGGAAGCCTGCCAATGAGGTGAGAGTCCTCTGCATAACACTGAAAGTTGGGGCTAAGAGAGGCAATGCAGTGGGCAAGGGGTGCCAGGTATTGGTTGAAACAGACAACCAACAGAATCACTGTGAAGATTAAGCTGGGAGATGGCCAGATATTCCAGGATGTTTGCTCAGGAAGAGAGTGCTTCATGGGAGAGGGGAAGGTTCCAGCGGTGAAGGAGTGGTTGCCAACGTCATCCAGAGCAGCAGCAAGGGTGTCAATGTGGTCCTTGATGGTTTGGACGAACAGTGAAGAACCTGTTTTGACAAGACTTTCTTGAAATCTCATCAGGGGAGAAAATAGGAAAGGAAGAGAAAGTGGGAGGGGGCAGCTGGGCTAGAGGTAGCAGAGAGAGGAGGGGGAAGAGGAGGAGAGGACAGGAGGGTGGACAGGATGTCCTGGGTTTTTTAGATGAAATGCGAGACAAGGGCCGTGCAAAGGGCCTGGAGGCAACAGGAGAGGTAGAGACTGCAGTAGGGTTGGCCAGCTCCTTGCAAATTTTAAAGAGTTCGGGCAAGTTGTTGGAGGCCGCAGAGATGCAGGCTTGGATGTGGGCTCTCTTCTTAGTTTGGACCAGGAGCCGGTAATGCTGCTGGAGAAGGTGGCAGGCCAGTTTGTCAGAGGATGTAGAAGAGGCCCACCATTTCCTCTCAGCCACCCTACACTCGCGTTTAATCGTAGCTAGGTTGTAGTCATACCAGGGGTTGCACTTGGCTTTGGGCTTCGGACGTATCCTCATGGCAGGGGCAAGAGTAGAGCATGGAGAGGGCTGTGTTAGGATGTGAGTCAGCCATAAGAGGAGGAGGAGGAGGAGAGAAAGTGGTGGCAAACACCTCAACTGACACACGTTTCTTGGGTCGGATGACCGGGATGGCAGAGTTGGAGTTGGCTTGGCCTGCGGGGTAGAAAGGTAGAGATGGGAGGATAGAAGGGAGTAATCACTCCAGGAGAGGGGAGTGGTCAGAGGGATGGAGAGGGGAGGTCAGAGGAGATCAGATCATCACGCTTGTTTCCTGCTGAGTGAGTCGGGCCAGAGGAGAAAATGGAAAGAGAGAGAGAATCACAGAGGTCATGAAAGAGTACAGAGGAGGAACAGGGCACATCAAGATGGATATTGAAGTCACCAAGAAGGAGGAGTTCAGTGGTTGAGGCCAGGAGGGAGGAGGCGAGGTCTGCCCACTCAGACAGGAAGGAGGTGATCTGACCAGGTGGCCGACAGATAGTAGCAATGGTGAGATAGTGGCCACGAGAGTGAGAAAGCCTGCAGACAAGGCTTTTGAAAGAGGAGTAGGTCTGATTAGGAATGACAGTGGCATTAATCCACTCAATGGAAGATCAGGACCACACCCCCTCCAGACCGGGCAGATATGGGTGCGGAGAGGATCTTGTAGCCATCAGGGAGGAGAGTGTCAAAACTTGTGACAGAGCTAGCTGTGAACCATGTCTCATTGAGACCGAGGACATTGAGCTCAAGTTCTTTCAGGAGGTGACAGTTGTCAGAGGAGTGTTTGACGACTGAGTGAGAGTTGAGAGTGGCAATGTGGAGAAGGTTGTCATCCTTGAAGGACTTACAGGGAGGGGTACAGATCAGAGGTACGCCCTGCAGAAGTGTAGTGGGAGGTGTAGACAGAACCCGAGAGGGGGCAGGAGAGGAAAAATGAGAGGACAAGGTAGCCAAGAGGGAGTTAGCAGGGGGAGGCAGTGAAGAAGATGAAAAGAGAGTGGGGATATGAGGAGATGAAAGGAAATTGATGAGGTGTGGGAAACGCCTATCAAAGAAAAGGAGGTTGGCCTGAGAGCCTGGGACCAAGATGGTACCATTCAGGTAGACATTCATGATGACGTTAGAGGAGTCGAAGGGGGCATGTGGGCCTCCCAGCGGGTGCCACCATTAATGGGAGAAGAGGAGAAAGGAGAGAGCACAGAAACCATATGAAGAGTCCATAGATCTGGCGAGGGAACGACAAAGAGGGTCTGTCTGGAGGAAGCACTGGTATAGGTGTCAGTGATAGGTAGTCTGGATTTAGAGATCAAGATATCCCTTTTGAACTTCTTCCTGCCAGACATAGTGAAGTGGGAAGGACAGTAAATGGAGAAACAGTTGGAGAAGATGGGAGAGACAGAGAGTGCCATGGGTGATGTAGAGAGAGAGAGAAGCAGAGGGTGAGGTTCAGGATAGGACCAACATGGCAGAGTAGCACAATGCAGTCACTTGGCCAAACACAACTAAATTCAAATTGGAACAGTGGGTGGATACACAACTAAATACAAATTTGGAACAGTGGATGTATACACAACTAAATGCAAATTTGGAACAGTGGATGGATATAAAACTAAATTCAAATTTGGAACAGTGGGTGGATACACCAAGGTTCTAAGTGATCCGACCGCAGCTGAATTTGCCACAGCCGGAACGTTCGCATGAGAATGGTGCAAACTAGCAAAAGTATGCACCCTTCTCATGCAAACACACATACATACTCACACCCACACATACAACACACCCATAACACCCCCCACCCTCGACCCACCCACACCCCCAACATAAACCAACCCCACTTACCTTCTTCTTCACGCTGGGTCCCTGCGGCACCAGTTCCCTTTCACTTCCGTGATAGGGAACCGGCGCCGCAGGGTCCTTTTCTTTTTTTTTTACGGAAGGCTGTGGGGCTGTTCCCGGCAACCCTCACTCACTATACTATAAAGTATAGTGAGCGGGGCAATGCGGGGGACACCTCCAAAGCCCCCATTTTCTTTTTACAATGCTACCACCAAAGGATTGAACCTTTGGTGTTCGAACCATTGCTGGTAGCATTTTCAGACCTAATGGTTCATGCAAACCATTAGATTTGGTCAAAACGACCAATACCGAATTCAAATTGGAACAGTGGCTGGATACACAACTAAATTCAAATCTGGAACAGAGGGTGGATACACAACAAAATTCTAATTTGGAACAGTGGGTGATACACAACTACATTCAAATTGGAACAGTGGGTGGAACCACAACTAAATTCAAATTGGAACAGTGGGTGGATACACAACTATATTCAAATTGGAACAGTGGGTGGATACCCAGTATGAGAACAAGCTGTAATCAAGTGGATAAGGAGAGATGGAGAGAAGGAGGGAGAAGACAAGGGGAGTAGGAATATGTCCAGTTGCAGGGAACTAACCCATTGTTATGGAGGCGAAAGGTGTTTTGGTGGTCAAGATTCAAATGAAGAGTGTTTGGAGTAGCATCCTGAATGCTCCAGGTAGAGGGGGGTCCAGGGAGGCTTTATGCACCGATCCAGCAGTGGACAGGGAGCAGAGAGGGGCCTTAGAAAATGGCCCTTGAAGAAGGGGGCTGGCTAAACCATGCTGTTCCCCAGTTGGCCAATTTGTTCGGCCTGCTGGCCAATCTGCAAACAGAGGCAGGTAGAGAGGCCGTGGGAGGCAGCACCTACATTGTAGATATGGCGGCTATCATGTTTGAAGTAGACCCGAGGTCGGCAAGCAAAAAGGCCAACAGGGCACAAATGTTTTAGATTAGCCCACAGACGTAGGCAGACAAAGAACCTCTCAAAGAAATGCTGTGCAATTTGCACTAGGGAGTCAGGTCGTGAAAGAGAGGAAATATGCCGAATAAAAGATTCTTTGTTTCTTAACATAGCTCAGTGGTTTGAACACTCACTGCTGCAATGTGCGTGTGATCTGCAGGTTGCAGGTTCAATTCAGGGCAAGGAAAACTAAGCCTTTCGTCTTTCCGAGGCTGATAAATGAGTACAAACACACGTTAGGTGATATTGTATGTATATTGGTTCTATACAAATTGCTTAGGCATAAGTGCTATATAAAAACACATCATTATCATTTGGCCTTGGACATCTGCTTTCATTCACAGTGATTTTGTAATATGGGCCTATACAACTTTTATTAACGATACTTACAGTGATCCATTCTCATATGAAATGTATATCACATAACAGTGATATCATAACCATATTTTTTGTAGTATACATAGGAACAATGCTATGTGATGTCACTTCCTGTTTTGTCAAGGGGTGAAAGGTCGTGTTCCATCCCTTCCTGTGATGTCACTTCAGGGTGGGGTCAAGTGACATCACTTCCTGTGATTTCATCACAGTTAAAGTGTTGTGTGATGCCACATACGCCACCCCTGGCATTTTGGTGAAATGGTGTCCCTGGATGTGTTATGGTCTAATCTAGCAGAAACCTCTGTCACTGGCTGGGCACACTACCAAGAGAATGATGCCTTCCTCACACATTGTATGACCCGTTAATGATCTTCTTAGGTTGCAAAGCATTCTTCCCTGCTTAAGAAGAGAAGGATTCCAGGACAACCCAAATGCAGCTCTATCATTTCTTCTGCAGGACTTTGATATGGCAATCACCAAATCAACTGTATGTTTCCTTTATGGATCCTGGCGCCACAGAGGAAAGAAGATCAGTAGTCATTCAGCATAGAGTTCTCAAGATGTAGGCACTTTGGGGCTGCGAGCAAAGACGTTAAATCAAGTATTATTCTGGGCCTTTCTTCCTCTAGCCACTTGCTACAAGTGATCCCCGGTCTTAGTTTTCATTTTAAGAGTGTGTAATCTATAATGATTACATTTTTTAAATTAGTGGTATGGCCTCTATCATATTCTTATTTAATATATTTAAGGATTGTTGCTGCTTTTTTAATTCTAATGTTTTTTAATACTATTTGTTTTTATCTCTTGTATTTTTATGCTGTCATGAAAGGCTCAAAGGCTGAACGTGTAAATACAATCTTATTGGTTTTGAGTAGTTTCTTTTAATACTCAATTCTTGCTTGTAGTTACTTCTGCTACGTGCCTTATAAAGCTAGGGGGTGCTCTCATGCAGAGTGACATTCCTTATCCTAAGGTCAGAGGCTCTCATACTTTGATCCAGCCCATAATTTACTCCAAAATGTCTGTCCTGTGCCATTTCGAGAAGTAGTTTTCTTTCTGTAAATCTCCAAATGTGTGTTTCTAGTAAGGGTCAACAGTCTTCCCCTGCCTATTCCTTACCTCAACTTCTTCCCCCTCAAGGGGTTGATATGTAAATCACATATATCTTGTGCAAAGTCCAATCAAGAACCTCTTACTTACATTTGCAGAATAGTGACACTGGCATTTCTTCGTAAATTTATTGTGCATTGTGAAGTTTGGAAAATCGCTTTGAGATGTGCTTTAATCAATCCATCATCGAAAAACAATGGATTTGCTTGTTATTGACTTGTTTAATGAACCACATGGTGTCACAGTATGTATGGACTCTAGTGTATTATTTGATTGATCAAAGTCCCTTAAACCACCTTGCTATTCCTCTAGTAGTATGGACTGGATAGCAGATATGAGCTTAGATTACCAGTATTCATATTCCTACTCCTCATCACAGTCCTTATGTCTATCCTTACGTCGCTCCTTCCTGGATCTTCAGGAAGAGGATTTTCATTTGTAAAAAGCAGAAGTCATGCTAGAAGGAGGCACACTTTAGAAGATGATGACAAGGGATGCAGTACTTCTTCTCCCATTAATTATCACCCGACTCGCCCTTCTAGACATTCCGGGCAAGTTTTAGGCAAGGTTAATTCTAAACGATCTAAACAAGTAACTCGTAACAGCAAAATTGACTGATCCCCATAAATCTGGGTTTGTTGCTGCCTTGGTATTTCAATAAATCTCATAATTCTTTCCGCTCTAAAAAAGACAAGCCCAAACTTACAATTATCCCATCTATTTAGCGTTTATTGATTTTAGAGTCACTTTTGACTCTATATCCCAGAAAATACTGTGGGAAAAGTTATCTGAAGCAGGATGCCCAATTTACATATTGTTTTATTTGCACACATAGATCCAGTTTAAATTGATGAATCAAGGTCTTCTATCAAAGCCGATTTCCACCAATTGATGGCTAAAGCAATGCTGCATACTGGCAGTAACATTATTTAACTTTTATATTAAAGATATGAATGCCCTGTTTCACAACTCCTCCACTTTTCCTCCTAAACTTGGTACCCATCCGATTGCACACCTGTTTTATGCAGATGACCTTGTTATCATCGATCGGACCCCGATTGGCCTCCAAAGGCAGCGCCAAAGTTTAACTAAATATGCCAAAGATAACATGCTAGCAATTAACGTAAGTAAATCAAACATTATGAAATGCAAATGCAATAAGAACAATTTGAGACATACTTTCAAGTGGATAGTCAGTGGGTGTAATATGGAGATAATACGTGAGTACAATTACCTAGGTCAAGTTGTTAGTGATATTAAAATGAAGGTCCTTATCTTAATGATTCATGGCACAAAATACAAGCAAGTGAAATTGCTCGAAATTAGATATGGGAAATATTCTTATATACCTGTGAAAACATTTTTATATAGGTAAAGTAGTGCCTGTGGTAACATACAGTGCCCACACCAAGCTTCCTGAGAGTCACTATTGCCTATTCCAAGATCCTTTCCCATTCAAGTTGTGAGATTCAAACTGGGATTGCTATCCCTAAGGGCAATAGCATATTGAAATACTTTGATGTTATATGCTAAATGCAAATCTAAAGAGCATTATGTGGTTTCCATGCTGACTGTCATTGACTCAGGGATGGAAGATAATACAGCTTTGGCTGCTTGGAATACAGACTGCTGTGAGATAATGAAAGCCACTGATATAAATTTAGATTTGCTAGTATCGAACCCAGTGAAAGCAATATTGAAATGGTGGCATTGTGACTGGGAGGAGTGCTATAAGTACAAGGTATTCACTACTGGAAATGTTGCTTTAAAAAAATTGGATAATATCCCTCTATTTCTGACAAAATCCCCAGACCAGATGTTTAGAGCAGATATTATGAGACTCACGTTTGACCTGTGGCCTACTAGGTCTTTGTTAGCCTTGCGAACACAAACAACTATACACTCCTATTGTAGATTTTGCAACAGATCAGAACATAGAGAAACACTTAAACATCTATTAGTTGAATGTGAAAGCCTAAAAGCTTTGAGATATGATTGTTTTCATAAATTTATTTGTGATTTTTGGATATTATCACAGAATGATATGTGGGGAAAAAAAATTGTGCACAGAAGTTATCCTTGCATTTGGCCTCAGTAAGGTATCTAAAGAAATTGGAACTATGGAAACCTTAGAAAGTGAATTAAATATTATTATTAATGAGATTTTAAAACACTTTATTTAGGTTTTTAAGTAAATAGGCATTGGAATATAATCATATTGGTGGATTTCAGAAAGCAAATTATTGTTTTATGTTTTTGTGATGAAATGTTTTACCATGATATGTTTTGTAATCTGTAGTCTGTTTTGAGTATATTAGAATCTGAAGATACATACTTAAGTTTTGAAAAAGTTGTATTACAGCTAAAATAAATCAATGGATATCTCAACTTCTCCCGGCTCGCAGGCCAGTTTTGATGTACAATTATATCACTGCTCCGTCACTACCTGGGCCTTTCTCCAAAAACTTATCAACATCTGGGATTGACTGTCAGGAGCCTAATAACCTATATGGTTGCCTATATATCTTATTCTACTGGCTCTCCCATGTCAGGTGGTTGGCCTGGTAGATCCCCAAGTCACTATCTATAACAATGTTGGGTATTACCCGAATTGTTCATTTACAATTGTTTGAATGACACAATTGTTCGAATAATAGGGGTCCTAATTGACCTCCTGCACAATTGAGCGTATGGTCATTTTAATATATATTATAGGTTGGGTTGGTGTAATAATAATGTAAGGGGATTGGGAGGGGGGTTGGGGTAGGGGTTGGATTGGGTGGGGGCCTGCGGGGGGTTTCCCCCTGCATATATATCCTAATTAACCATTTAAATCCGGTCAATTGTGCAGAAGGTCAATTGTTATTTGAACAATTGACATTCGAACAATTCATATACAACCCAATGTTGCAGTATGAGGGTCTTACCATTGGTTCTTGCCTATTGGTACCCACCCCTAGGGTACTAAACTGTGATTGGCTAGAGTTAATGTCCCCAGGCCTGGGATCTGTAAGGGTTCTCAGCTCTCGGTGTACCTTTTCAAGGTAATACAAATGACTATGTGTTTGCATTGTAACTTGTGTGTAACACCTTAGCCTATGAGTGTGCTCTTTTCGCCCTGTGCAACACTTGTCTCACATTGTAACATCTTTGTTGCAGTCTTCTGTCTGGTAACGTGAGATTGTCTCCCTTTCCCAGTGCCTGTCACTGTCCATTGTCTGTGTCGGCTGGGTCACATGTTCAGGACCATGATTTGGGGCTCTGCTTCTCTGAATTATGAAGAATTACTTGTATTTACTGCAGCTGGTGCTTTTGTTATTCAGGGAATGGAATGTCATCTGTATCTTGCAGCCTTGGCAGTGGGTCCTGTCTCACACATTTTTCTCTTTGTTCAGCCTGAATTCAGCTCAGCTTGCCTCTGGCTTAGAGGCCTATGGCCTGATAACGCGAGGGACAGCCCTAAAGGCAGCAGGACTCTGGGCTAGTAAGAACTATAAACAGAAGGGACTCGTCCTGTCGTCTACAATCAAGAGTTTACTTTTTCATTAATGTAAAACTCATCTTATTTTGTCATGCTTGACACATTTTGTAATCGTTCTGTGTCCAACCAGGTTTCGGGTACTAATAACCAGACACTAGTTATGTAAAAATGTATTTGCCACCTAAAAACTCTCTGTAGGAAGACCTGAAATGTATGTTAGATTCCTCCACTTCAGCCTCCTTTAACAAATATCACACTAGTATGCAGCTTCTTTTGAAGTCTTTATGTATTAATATTGAAGATGTATACTTGCGCCTGGATTTTGCAAAAAGGAAGCTCTTCGAGCAGGATTGGTTGTTAACGTTTGAAAGAATATCAGATTATAAATTGTACAAAGAATATGGTAGTTTTCTTAAACAAGGCATTCCTAGATATCATCATGTCAATTTGTTCCCATGCAACCACACAAGACAAGCGTATATATGGTGTAGATTGAATCTATACCATGCCAGAGAA
Source organism: Ambystoma mexicanum (assembly GCF_040938575.1). Lineage (NCBI taxonomy): Eukaryota > Metazoa > Chordata > Amphibia > Caudata > Ambystomatidae > Ambystoma > Ambystoma mexicanum. The sequence goes on from NC_090922.1 coordinate 1,168,681,751, forward strand.
AGAACTGCCACTTGGATTAACAAAGGAGAACCTAAACTTACCAAATGTGGTTTCCCCTTATGTAATGAACCGATTGAGTCCATGAAACACTCATTCTGGAATGTCCACATTTCAAATCAATGAGGACAAACCGTCTCGCGAAATTTGCAAACATTGACTTTGAAGATTGTCTGCAAATCCTTTGGGCACGTATGATGCAAGGCACACACAAACCTGGTTAGTCTGTGAAAACACATTGAAAAAGAGCTGTTAAGTTTTAAGAACTAAAAGGATACAACAAGTTAAATATGATAGCTTTTATCTCAAACTGTGACATAAGAAAAGGTAATTCTTAACTTTTATCTGTAAATGCAAAAGCAAACATTTTATTTCTTCTTAAAGATTTTGTTTTGTAAAGGTTCTACTCTTTTGTATTTGAACTATAAACAAATAAAAATAGTAAAAAAAATAACCAGACACTGATTTGAGTGCAGACAGCATTTTATTATTTTGCTGTTGTTTAACTTTTTTACTTTTTTTATATATTGCAAAATATTGTCCTTTGTCCTACCCAAAAAGAAGACAATTGCTAAAAGCCAACTGAACCCTATTGTGTATACCTGTCGACCACTTGGCAAGAACACACTGTGTTCAATGATGCAGACAATCAGCAAGAAAGCACATTGGAGTACCATCTTCACAAACCTCTCTTTGCATGTTACAACTGTACAGACTTTAGCTAATACAGGCTTAGAAACACGGCAAATAATGTCAGTAACTGCGCAAAGAAATGAGTCCTCAATTAAAAGCTACTGGACCCCGTAGTACTGTGAGAGAAGGGAATGGTCAGGAATTCTGCACAATGTAGGAAAACCAAACAGCCAGACTGGAACTTCCAATTGACCATCAAAAGAGGACACAGAGACTCTGATAACAAGCAGAAAAAGAGCATATGTAGCATTGACGGAAAGCAGTGAAAAACCAAATGCAACAACTTTATAAGATCAATATCCGAGCACCAGTGGTCGAAGTGTACGAAAAGAAGTAGTGGAACTATGTTCCCTAGTGGCCTGCACCACTCCCCACAAACCCCATCGCCACACACCCTTCCATGCACCATACAAACCCCCAAACACATGCACCTGCTGTTTAGGGCAATGCTCAGTGCATTGCACTGAAAGAGAAAGTTTTAACTTCTTCCAACACTTATATTTTAAAACAAAACCATTCCGGAACAGTTTCTTTTTAAAATAAAAGTATAGGAACAGTACAACTTAATTAAAAGAAGTAAAGGAGAACCGCTCCCGACCGCCCTCACCCACTTCAACCACTGCCAAGCACATCTTCAAAGGCAAATAATATAATTGGTAGCAAAAATGATAAATATCCTAAACTGACCCAGAAAATAAACGAAGAGGCAGAAACAAATGTTCCAGATGTACTACCAAGCACATCATATGGCAACAATGTCCTGTCTACCACCCCAACCCCAAATATAATTAGGCAATTTATCAATTGCACCCTTAATTTCTATGGCACCACACACTTAAACATGAAATAGAAACATTTATTTTGGAACCTGAACTTTCCAACCTGTAACCCTTTTCCAAATAAATACTTATTTTCTGCAACATTTATATAGCATTGTGCAATTTATTTTACTTTAACTAAACACTGAGGGTGTTCTAATAGCTTTATAGCTCGGGCCGTATCAGCCGTACGGAGCGTTATGGTCTCTCATACCTTGTTAAAATCGGTCTTCAGGGTATGGCCCTCGCTGCAGGTCTACAAAGCTATATTAAAATTACCCAACTAAACATTATTAATGTTATCGACTGAGTAGTGCAATGAAAGAAAATGATGATACTAGCAGGATTCAAGCATATTCATGTTTTCACTTTCAGTGGAGTACAGTGAAATGCATGCTGAAAATGAACATTCAGAAACCTACTAAAGGCAGTAGCACAGTCTAATTTTCACCTAGTATTCTTCCTTCAAGTACACTCCTGTTTCTTAAAATATGAATAAAGAGAGCTTTCGAATAATGTTTTCTATGTTTTGGCATTCGAGAGTGAACGCTCTTTTGGATACCTGTACACACTATAAATGTAGTTCTGCATGTGCCAGAATGTTACATAAAGTGAACACAAGAGCCAAAACTCGCTTATTTCGCACCTGACATGGCATAATCTGAAATCCCTGCAAATTATCCTCTGTATGCTTGTACAATGTTAATACTGGAAAGCAACCTAGGAGATACTGTCTGTTAAGTCTTTTACTTGTTGTCGTTGTTCGCCACATGGAATTATATTGTTACTAAATATAATAGGCATAACATTTGTAAAATCACAATTAAAGATTGTGACGTCCCCAGTTTGATGTAGCGAGCATGCGCGGGCCTCGGTGTGGACCCGCGCATGCGCAGTTGGAATAAACTGCGTCCGTGCGGCAGTTGCCGCCGGGACGCGTAGCAAGCAACATCGCGTCCCGTGTCCTCATTACTTTGTGTGCGTGCGCGTATGCATGTGAGGGCTGCAGGGCCATATGTAACAACTGGCGATGAGGCGGGATTGCCGGCACAGCATTCACCCAACGTACGTGGGCGCACAATCCGCATCAGCACGCGAGGACACGACGCGGACCGAGCACAAACTTCTTTTTCTCCTCAGAGCAGTAGCGGCCTGAAAAGGTGCTCGTGCGCTGCTACACGGAGAAGAAAGGGATAATTTTTGGAACACTTGACTGTCCCCAACAACTTGGGGACAAACCAAAAAAAAAAAAAGAAAGAGAAAAAGCCAGACACAAGGTTAAGGCGACAGACAACAGCAGGAGGTACGGTGAGACTTACACCAGCCAGGTGTGCGGCCTCTAACACACCCAGAGGTGCCTGTGTGACCTGTGAAGATGGCAAGTAGCGACGAAGAGACAGAAGTGGCGACAAGAGCGGTGAGGACACAACAGGGGTCGCTGCTGCCAATGCAGGAGTTTGACACGTCGGGCCCCCTGTCCAAACTAGGACCCAGGTGGCTACTATGGGTCAAGAAGTTAGAGATGTACTTTACAGCGACCGGAACCACCAACGACAATGCAAAAAGGGCGACCCTTCTGTATTCGGCCGGGCTGGACATTATGCGCATCTACGAATCATTCACCCTGCCAGTAGTTACGTACGACAATGTCAAGACTGTGCTAGAAAACCACTTCATCCCGCAGTCGAATGTCGACTATGAAAGATTTTTGTTCTGCAGAGAGAAGCAAAGGGAGGAAGAGTCTCTCGATCAATTCTGCGCCAGACTGAGAATGATAGCCAACACATGTCGCTGGGACAACGACAAGCTGATGATAAGGAACCAGGTCCTCCAGGGCTGCAGCTCAGGTAAATTGCGGCGACAAGTGCTGAGAGAGCCGGGGTGGACACTACAGCAGATACTAGATAGTGGCCGGACGTACGAGCTGGCAGAATCCAGAGGAGCGAGCATGGACGCTGCAGTCAGGCCAAGCGCGAGGGAGGAAGCTTTTGCCGTAAACAAAAGGACGAAGCTGAAGGATAAGTGGGTCCCGAAGACAACGGAGAACAGATATCCCACTGCACCCGGATCAATCTGCCAAGATTGCGGATATGACCTGCCACATGTAGAGGAGTGTCCTGCCAAAACGAGATCCTGTGGACGGTGCAATGGACCGGGGCACTATGCCCGCATGTGCCGCGCCCCTGCTCCTGTACCTACTCAGTGAGGCCCCGCGAGAACAAGGGGCAGCGGTTTCAGGAGGCAGCGCAGCATCGCAGCTCTCGAACAGGAGGTGCGGAGGTTGCAACTTGCAGAAGAAGAAGAAGAAGAGGAGGAGGACGAAGAAGAAGTGTTTTTCATTTCAAACATTGCCTCAGAAAGCAAACGGAGGAGACAACCCAGGTGTGTGGTGAACATACTGGGCGAGCCGACGCAGATCTTCATCGACACCGGAGCATCCGTATGCGTGCAGGCGCAGGAAGATTATCTAAGACTCCCAGGCCCGCCGGCACTGGACAAGTCCATGGCGAAGATATTTACTTTTGGAGGAGACACCCCGTTGCCACTCAAGGGTGTATTCATGTCACCAGTGTCGTGGGGGGAAAGCACCATCAGGGCAAAATTCTTTGTCACGGACGTTAGCCCTCACTCGCTTCTCAGCTGTGCTGCGTCGGAGGCCCTCAATTCGGTTCATTTTGCATATGGAGTATACCAGATCGACATTGAAACGCTGCTGGACAAGTTTTCAGGCATCTTCGAGGGTATAGGGAAGCATAAAGCACCCCCAGTGCGCCTGCATATCGACGAGTCCATCAGACCGACAGCCCTCAAGCACCGTAGGATTCCGTTCCACCTAAGGGAGAAGGTGGAGGAGGAACTCTGATCACTCGTAAATATGGACATTATTGAGAGAGTGGAGGGGCCGACACCCTGGGTGTCACCAATTGTGGTGGCTCCCAAGCAGAAACAGCCCGGGCCGGTGAGAATTTGCGTGGACATGCGCCTCCCCAACGCTGCGATCAAGAGGGAGAGGCACATTACTCCAACTCTAGATGACATTATCGGAGAGCTTCAGGGGGCAAGAGTCTTCTCAAAGCTGGACCTACGAGCGGGCTACCATCAGCTTGAACTGCACCCGGACTCCAGGTTCATAACAACTTTCACGACGCATGACGGCCTATACCAATTTAAACACCTGAGCTTCGGTATTTCGTCATTTGCCGAAGTATTTCAGAACACCATCAGGGGGGCGTTGGCTGGCCTAAAAGGGGTATTGAACATGAGCGACGACATCTTAGTTTTTGCGGACTCGGAAAGGGAGCACATGAAGAGGTTGGAGAACACGCTCCAGAGACTAAAGAACCTAGGGCTCACCCTTCATCGACAAAAATGCGAGTTCTTCAAGGACGTATTGGTTTCTTCGGATTCATCTTCCATGCGGCCGGTGTGTCGCCTGACCCAGCCAAAGTCATGGACATTAAGGAATCCGCCCCCCCACAATCCCCCATGGAAGTAAGGAGCTTCCTGGGGATGGTAACTTACTGCGGGTGTTTCATCAAAGGGCTAGTGTCGCTGGCAGAACCACTCAGAGTGCTAACAAGGAACAACGCCGCGTGGAAATGGGGTGCCGGTGAACAAGAGGCATTCCAGACCCTGAAAAATGCCCTATCCGATGGGGACACCATGGCATACTTCAACCCCAAGGTGGAATCGGAGGTGGTGGTCCATGCGAGTCCAGTAGGAGTAGGGGCTGTGCTGGTGCAACCCGATGAACGCGGGGACATGCGTCCCATCGCCTATGCAAGTAAGGCCTTTTCGGACACGGAAATGAGATACTCGCAAATCGAACGGGAGGCGTTGGCCATCCTGTGGGGCTGTTGCCATTTCCGTTTGTACATTCTGGACAAACCTGTCGTGGTGGTGACTGACCACAAGCCGCTACTGCCCATACTGGCGGGCGTGTCATCCAAGCCTCCCCCAGGATCGAAAGGTGGATGCTGGCCCTGATGGAGTATGGGGTGAAACTAATTTACCGACCAGGAACGAACAACCCAGCCGACTACCTGTCGTGCCACCCCAGCAAGGAAAACTCTGTGACCGACATTGGGGCGAACGAATGCCACGGGCTGCTGTGTCAGGTGGTGGAAGGGTCCCTTCCAATGGCACTCTCAAGAATTGCAATAGCGACAGAATGCTCCAAGGACGAGGTTTTTAGCATCATCAAGACTGCTGTGAGGAGCGGTGATTGGAGGGAGGTACTGCATAACAACTCGCGCCGTCAAGCAGAGGCCCAGAGCGACCTCCAAGCACTCTGGAAAGTGAGGGATGAACTCTCCGTCTCAGACGATGGGCTAATACTTCGAGGGAGACAAATCGTCATCCCACGGGCACTGAGGACAAGGGTACTCGAACTGGCCCACATTGGTCATCAGGGGGTTGTCAAAACGAAGGCTCGGCTGAGACACAAAGTATGGTTCCTGGACTTGGAGGGGCGAGGGGAGAGCTTCGTGAGGAGATGTGTGGCGTGCCAAGCAGCGGCCCCAGGGGACAGAGCCCCGCCGATAAGGTCGATGGAGCGCAGCAGCAAACCATGGGGAACCGTCCACGTGGACTTCGGCTCGACTGGTCGGGGCATGTACTTTCTGGTAGCAGTTGACCAATGGTCCAGGTACCCCGAGGTGGAGGTGGTAGAGTCGACAGCGACAGAGTTCGCGACAAAGGCATTGGACAAAATGTTTGCCACGCATGGGTTCCCGGACCTACTGTGCTCAGACAACGGGCCGCCGTTCACTGGCAGCCAGTTCGCAACTTACCTCCAAGAAAGGGGGATCTGGCATCGCAGAGTGTCCCCACTCTGGCCGCGAGCCAACGGGGAGGTCCAGAGAATGATGCAGACTCTTAACAAGGTCCTAAGAATTTCCGCCAGTGGCGGTGAAGACCTGGAGAGAAAGCTAGTGGAGTTTCTAAGAGAATACCGCACAACACCCCACCAGTCCACGAGAGTGGCTCCTGCCGAAGCACTGTTTGGACGATGCCCGAGGGGAATGCTACCGGAAGAGGAAGGCCGTCCGCCAGGGATAATAAACAATGAGGGTGTCCAGGAAGAAAAGGCCAGGCGTAACAACAAAGAAAGTGAACGGAGGGGTCTGCAGGAAAAGGAGGTGCGAGTAGGGGACACAGTGTTGGTCTGAAACCGGCACCCCGAGGGGAAACTGTCCCTACCATTTGAGCCGCGCCCGTGGAAGGTAACGCATGTAAAGGGCACAATGGTGACGGCAGCCTGCGACCGAGGAACAGTCACGCGCAACCAGTCGTTCTTCAAAAGAATCGAAATACCCGCTGAGAACGGGGCTTCAGAGGAATCCATGGGTCGGGAGGACCCACCTGGAGATCAGGAGGGCGAGCAGCACAGGGACTCCGCTGGATCTGAACTGGAGTGTGCTACTCCACCCACCATCTTGCCAAGGCACCCGGTCCGCCGAGAGCGGAGACTACCAGGGCATCTCAAGGACTACGTCCTGGACTCAGGTGACTGAACTGAGAAAAGTGAGGTGAGACTTCAAGTTATTCATGCGACCGCCCACACGGGCACCAGTTGTGCAGGGGTATGCACACCCCGAAGGTTTACATTGTTTTGGTTAAAGTTGAAAAGGGATGTGACGTACCTAGTTTGATGTAGCGCGCATGCGCGGGCCTCGTTGTGGACCCGCACATGCGCAGTTGGAATAAACTGCGTCCGTGCGGCAGTTGCCGCCGGGACGCGTAGCAAGCAACATCGCGTCCCGTGTCCTCATTACTTTGTGTGCGTGCGCGTATGCATGTTGAGGGCCGCGGGGCCATATGTAACAAAGATGTTAAATCCATTGCAAATTACGGCACGTTAAAGCCCCTGTCCTCTTTGGATCCAGTCTGGGAATATTGCAGATATACTGTGCCTTATTGGTGTTTACTGTAGCAAAGGGTCATTCTAAGTGCATTCTTTTATGATAGAGGATCCCTGGGCCCAGATTACATACACTTTGCCCTGGTGCACGTGCAAAGTGTTAATGGTATTAGCACTAGGGCAAAGTTTGCCCTATTTTTTTAAACAATGGAATACATTAGAAAACGATTGCCCCATGACAAGTGCAGTTTGGCATGTTATAAGCACCAGGGCAAAAAAAGCCCCAGTGCAAAAAAGATACGTTTTCAATGCGTTTTCTTTTACCAAGGCAAAGTTTGCCCTTGTGCTAATACCATTCCGTATTAGCACTAGGGCAAAATTTGCCATGTTGCAATAATGCAGTGAAAATGTATCTTTTGTGCCCAAGGGAAATGTTTGCCCTGGTGCTAATAGCCTGCTAAACTGAAACTGCACCTGTCATGTTTTCTAATCTGCACCATTGTTTTAAGAAATAGGGCAAACGTTGCCCTAGTGATAATACTGTGCAAACGTTGCACTTTCACTGGTGCAACGTTTCTATAATCTGGCCCCTGGAAAGAGCTTTTAGTATGGAGGCGCAGCTTCAGTGCACACTTGTATATTGTAGCATGAACATCCAACATCCTGCAATCGCAGAAGAGAAATAAATCCCAACAAATGGTGAGTTACATTAATCCATGGAAGGCCCAGACATTGGGAAAATGATTACATGTTAGGAGTAAACTAAACTGCAGAGGTCATCCAGGTGCTGATGGGGCTCTGGTAGTTTACCTCTCTCCTGTGCTGTCTTCTCTTCTCTGAGAAATTGTGTCTGATCCTTTGAAGTCAGAGCAATGTCACTTATTTTGTTTTGCATGTGGCACAGTCAACATTGAGAAACCCAAACTAAAAAATGAAGTGGCCCAAGTCTCTTAGGTCGCTCCAAGCCCCAACACTTTGGCACGATCATAACCTGTAGCTTGATATTTTTCCCTGGTAGCAATTAAATAAGCATGGCAACTCCCCCTAAGTCCCCTAGCCCACTTCATCTGTGCTGGAACACTAGCTGCCTTTGGTAATGGTATTTGTGCCATAGCATTCATAAAGGACACATCATACAATAGCACCCACGAGTAAAGTATACAGGCTGTAGTATAGATGTAGGTCCTGGGTCAGTAGCCGTATGACAAAGGACCATTTACAGCAGCATCTTCTAGGAACGACAATATAGATAGGGGAAATAAAATAGAAAGTACGAGGAAAGATCACACATCCAATAGAGCATGAGATTAGAAGTGGCCATGGATGTTTAAGTATTGTTGCCACAAGTGTGCTAAAATATAAACTGAGGGTGCAATATACCAATGGTCACAATTATTATAAATGAAGCAGCACTATAGCAAATTTTGACAGAGTGACTTTTTGTTAAGCACATCAATTAATAAATAATCAATGGCTGACATTGTTGACAGGTTAGGCACTCTGGCCTTAATGTAGTTGCTCAGGATCACCCAAAGTTGGTCCTGTCTTCAATTTTCAGCACTTGACCACATTGTTCTCAATTCGTGTCATAAATCAAGCTGTCATTATTTGTGAATGTTAGACTTCAATGAACTAAAAAGAATACTCTGTTTGCAGACATGATTCCGTACATAAATCACATGATCAACCAAAATAAGAATATGTTCTAAAAATAATCTGTTAGAATGGTTTAGCTTCACTTTACTTTACTTTACTTTACTTTAGTAATTTATACTGCGCTATCCATGGACCTGAAGGCTTAAGGGTGCCAAAAGGACATAGACACAAAGAACATTAAAACCTCATGCGTGGTTGAAACCAGCTAAAAGACTTGAAAGCTAGAAAAATGTATTAAAAAGCCATGTCTTGAGTTTCTTTTTTAAAACTTCAGTGGATTTAATTCCCCTCAGCTCGGAGGGCAATACATTCCAAACTCTGGGAGCCCCATCCAAGGAGGCGGTTTTACTGGCCTTTATCATGTTGGATTTCAGAACATGCAACAAGTCAGTATTCTTATAAGTCACCTGAAGATACACTGGCATCTTACCCTGCTGACATTTATATACAATAAGAGCAAGACGAGATAAAAGTCTAGATTACACCGGTAACCAGTGAAGGTTACGGCAAGCCTCTGAGATGTGATCTATGCGACAAGTACCCATAATTACTATCACTGCACTATTCTGCACAACCTGCAATCTCTTGCACTCTCCTTTATTGATACCTGTCAGTAAACTACAACAGTAATCTATTTTAGCACCCACTATTGCTCTAGCAATGGTCTCCGCGTTTGATTGAGTAATAAAAGGGCAAAGATGAGCAAGGAGTTTTAGATACTATGCAGATGATGACACAATAGAACAGACACGGTCTTTCATATTAAAGTGTTGGTCCAGTACTACACCTAGTGTTTTTACCTTTGTTGTGTAGGTATTGTAACCTTATGTAGGCTAATGCTCTCATAAGCTGGTCCCAATTTCTTTAGCACATTTTGAGAGCCCACAACCATGAGCTCTGTCTTGTCCTTATTTAGAGCGAGGTTAGTCTGGACCATCCAGTTTTCTATGATAGAATAGGCCATATTAAAATAGTATTTGTCCTTCTCATGATTACCGGACAATGGTATCAGAAACTGTGTTTCATCGTTTCATCAGCGTAATTGGTGAATTCAATGCCATTAAAATCAAGATCTTTAAAAAACTGAACAGTAAAAATGTTGTACACACAGGGCGAGAGGCAAGCTCCTTGGGGTACCCAGAATTTTAAAATTGTCGGTGGAGATTCCGCCTCACCGGAGAAGACCCTACGTTCCCTATCATTTAAAAAAGGAAGAGAGCCACATAGCTTCCCTATTGGAGAGGTTTGCCAGCTCCTTCAACCTCAGGATCAGTATAGAATGATCCACCAGGTCAAAGGTGGCTGATAGGTCTAAGAGCATAAGAAGTGATGGCAAGCCTCTATCCATACGGTCAACCAAGCTAGACTACCATTCCAGAAGGGCCGACTCGGTTCCATACCCCTGCCTGATACCTGATTGGTGCAGATGAAGAATGGGATAAGAGTTCAGGTGGGCAGTTATCTGGGAATATGCCACTCGATCGAGAATCTTCAATAAAAAAGGGGTGTTAGTGATAGATCTAGAATTCAATGAATTATCCTCAGACAAACTAGGTTTTTTAACAATAGGCGTAATCCATGCCTTTTTTTAATCCATTGGCACCCGCATTTGGGCAAAGGATGCATTAATAAACTTCGAAATAGCGTTCAATAGGATAGCCGAGCAAGATTTAATAATTCAAGCAGAGCATGGATCACCTTTGCACAAAGTAGTCTTAAGTTGCTTAATAATAGTTGATAATTCATCAACCGTTATAGGAATACAATTAAACTCCGGGGCCGGGGATTTAAAAACCGGGCACACTTGCTTGGTGGCTCTGGCAGTATCTGGGAACATAACCTTTTTATTGACCATGTCAGATCTGATTTTATTAAGCTTACCATACATTGCTAAACCAGCAGTGAATGCATCTTACCAACCTAAAGCAAGTTCCAAAAAGGTCACAGTCTGCACAGCTGTGGTTCTCTCTAGGCTGGACTATTGCAACAGCCTCTTTTTAAATCTGCCCGCTTCTACTCTCTGCCTTCTGGAATTCATCCAGAAGAGGACTGAGCAACTTGTCCTTGGCCTCATGCCCAGGGATTGTATCTCTTCTGGACTCAAATGTCTGCAATAGGTTCCAGTGGCTCAGAGGAATAAAATGAAAACCCTCTGCATTATGCACAAGACCTTCTTGGCCTCAATACATTCAACTCTCACTCAGGGTCAGTCCCTTTTGCAAGCAACCAGTTGGTGGTAGATCTCTTTCTTCGGCTGGGGCCTCCCTCTGCAACAGACTTCCTGCCTCCCTGACACTTGAGGAGAACCATCGCCGGTTCCGGAAGCACCTCAAAGCCTTTCTCTTTGCGTCTGCTTTTACTCCTCCTCTCGCCGGGTGACTTCCTGGCTGAAACTGATCCTTAGTGATGGTGGAAATCTCCTGCCTAAAAGGTGTTGCTTGTTCTTTTAAAATCTTAAAAGGTTCCTTGGTTTCACATTGGGCGTTAGTAATTCTGTTATTAAAACTATTTTTCTTTGCATTAGTGATAGCATATTTCTAATTTTGTACAGCTCGTTTATAAGCAAATTAAAAGGGGGAGGATGGTTCTTCTTCCAGGCATAAAAACATTTAAGCATATACGTTTTAAATTTCCTAAATTCTTCTGAAAACCAAGCGTTTCTAGTAGCAACCTTTTTTTGTTTCATCTTAAGGGGAGCTAAAGTGTTAGTGATGTTATCAAAGGAAGAAGTCATAGCTTTAGACAACTCTTTAGCCAACACTAGGCTATTGATCTTTCCGACAGAGGAGCTCAGGAGAGGGTCCATATGCTCCATAGTAAGGTTCCTTGTGTTTCCATGCAGCATAGCATGCTTAGTTCATCCCTTAACTTTAGTAGGATGTGTTCATATTAATGTAAAAAGAACAAAAAAATGGTCAGACCATGGGCATGGATATACTGACAAATCTTTAATATGGACATTAAGGGTGGCAACCCAATCTAATGTATGTCCTTTAATATGTGTGTGTACAGTGAGCTTTTGGGTTAAACACAGATTTGACAGCATGCCCTCAAGTTCCAGGACTCAGCTATCGGCCCCCTGACCCAGCCATAGGTTAAGATCTCCTATCAATACACATTTGTATTAGGTTTAAGAAGAGGGAGAATAAAATTAGAAAAAGTTGGAGAAAAGTCATGCATGACCACAGGGGGTCTATATAGAACCAGGAAAATAACAGTTTCCTCAGCATTCAAGCCTATTTTCACAAATTTCATTTCAATATCTTCAATAAGATGGTGTTTTACTTCCCAAATGCACGGGCAGGATCTGAGGATAATTTCTCCATCATACATAATGTCTACAAGTATCAGAATATTAATTGATATTAACTTTAACAATTTCACCTTAGTTGTCTACTGTAGATTACGCATTTAAATACACCTGGTCATTGTTTGACTCAGACTTGCAGATTGGTTTTCATAATGTGAAGGCACACTTTTTAAATTGTAGGAAAACCATTTTTGTGTCAAATAACATGATCTTAAAATAAACTTGCTACACGTCTCTGACGTTTGGTTGGCTCTCTCGTTTATTTTCACAAAAAAGGCCTGTATGCGAAGATGGAGCATGCAATTATCTAAAAATGTCAATCAGAATGTCAGGAGGCAAACCCTTTCACAGAATGCAGCATATTACTTTAGAGTGAGGTCAGATGATAATTCCAGGATCACAGTGTAGCCCGGTGACAATGCCGGAATATGGGCCATGACATTTTGGCTCTGCTGCCTCTAATTTGGTTACATAATCACTTCACACAACTAACACATTATGCTCTTTATTGGGAGTCTTTTTTCATTTGTATTTATTTATGCATTCAGATCCTTTGCCAAACAGCTCTACATACGGGAAAATGGTGCAATAATTATGAACTGCAAAATAAAATGTATGCACATTATCATTAGATTGATGAAGATAACTCTCTTCTTTCCTTCCGACAATGCTACAAATTGTTTTGCCCATTAACCCATCTCCTACATAAATGGTAAAAATATGGCCCCAGCAGTGAATGTATCTTACCAACCTAAAGCAAGTTCCAAAAAGGTCACAGTCTGCACAGCTGTGGTTCTCTCTAGGCTGGACTATTGCAACAGCCTCTTTTTAAATCTGCCCGCTTCTACTCTCTGCCTTCTGGAATTCATCCAGAAGAGGACTGAGCAACTTGTCCTTGGCCTCAAGCCCAGGGATTGTATCTCTTCTGGACTCAAATGTCTGCAATAGGTTCCAGTGGCTCAGAGGAATAAAATGAAAACCCTCTGCATTATGCACAAGACCTTCTTGGCCTCAATACATTCAACTCTCACTCAGGGTCAGTCCCTTTTGCAAGCAACCAGTTGGTGGTAGATCTCTTTCTTCGGCTGGGGCCTCCCTCTCTAACAGACTTCCTGCCTCCCTGACACTTGAGGAGAACCATCGCCGGTTCCGGAAGCACCTCAAAGCCTTTCTCTTTGCGTCTGCTTTTACTCCTCCTCTCGCCGGGTGACTTCCTGGCTGAAACTGATTCTGCACTGGTTACCTGGCCACTCTCTGATGTCGGGCCCAGGCCACCTCCCCCACCAGTCGCACCCCTGCACTGCCTTTCTGGCAAACCCTGCACTTGGGGATGGGTGTTCTGTATCCCTAACAGTTCCACCACCACCTGATGTCTGCACTTATCCTTGCACTTGGCACAATCGGACCGTATTTTTATTTATTGTCATTTGTTCTTCTTCCCATGTACTGCACTTTCCCCTGCCCCTACCCATGTTGTTTGCCGATCTGAGTGACACCTGGCCTAGTAGGTTCGTTGTCTCTGTCTCCCCTCTGTTCCCCCTCCCTTGTCTCGTCGCGCCTTGCAAAACTTGTATAAAAGCGCATTATAAATCCAATATCATACAATTTCACATCATATGATATCATACACACATTGCATTCATTACAACAGGATGCCTGTCACTTACCTTGTACACTTCACAGGTTATTGTTTTCCACAGTACCCCACTAACGACAAACTTTTCAAAAATGATCGCACAAAAGCAGCACTGAATGGATGTTACCAACTTCAAACAACAGTGCATGCATGCAAACAGGATGCCTGCCCCTTACCTTGCACACTTCCACCATAGGCTTCTGCACTTCTTTGTACAAAGAGACCTTCTGCCACAGTTTTTATGTACACACCACAACCACAAACCTTATTGGGCAATGCCTTGCCTCCACTGTCCCATTTCCATGGCTCCCATCCTGAAAATGGCCGTATGTGGCATGTTTAATCCTGAAACTACCGCAGAAACCGTGGAGTTTTTGTGCTAGGAAGAGGGTAGGGGGAGTGTGAAACAGAGTAGGGGATTGGATCTTTAGTGGTCCATCTCAAATTTTTTGTTTTGTGTGTTTAAACAACTTTTTTTGTTTTTTCTCTTTCTATGAGTTTCTGTTTTCTTCTCCACCTTCAATTTTTACCGATTTATGGTCAATGCTTCTTGCACAGTGTAAAAGAAAACAGTATTGCCAATGGCGTTCAAAGAAATGCAATTTGCATGAAAGCAGTGTATATTTTGCAACTTCATGCTCTCATAGTGGGTGGAGAACATCCCATTAGTGCACATAAATGCAGACATGCTTCGGTTTATTAGACACATTCCGAACTCTGGCTGGGGACAAATTACACCGGCATGGTCCCATACTCCTCTTGGTGGTATGGGTTAGAAAACGGTTCTTCCCCAAAATGCGTAGAGCATCTGATCATCTGAGTTCACTACCACGAAATTCATCATTTGAAAATTTGGATTGTATATTATTATTTCAGTTGCTAATTTGTATGTATTCTTCTCATGATCAATGGCTTATTTCTATTATGAATGCCTTTATTCCTTTATGTTGATTTGAAGTGATTTTTACAGTACTTAGAACTGTTTGCTTTGATTAAAGTCTGACTTATTAGAAGATTCCAGTCTTTTTCATTATTATTGACTGATAGTGTATCAGTGTCAATGCTGTGCAGGGGACGGGAGTGTCTCTAGATGTAGACACTTTTCCTTGTTTCAGTTTTTGCACAAACCCCGTGTCAGGGTTTGTATT
Organism: Ambystoma mexicanum; assembly: GCF_040938575.1. Taxonomy (NCBI): domain Eukaryota; kingdom Metazoa; phylum Chordata; class Amphibia; order Caudata; family Ambystomatidae; genus Ambystoma; species Ambystoma mexicanum. The sequence continues at coordinate 1,168,696,872 of NC_090922.1, forward strand.
CCTCCCCAGCACCCGTACTTTCTGAAGTTGTTCAATCTTTAATGTACATTTGCTAATTTGGTGTGCCCCTATCCAAACCCTTCGTTGCTTGCTATTTTCCCGTCACTGTGTGACACTTCTCGATAGGTAGCACCCTTACTCTGACATAGCATGTCCTTTTCGAAAATTAATGAAATCACAGACAAACATGCCACTACGTTGGCGTTCACCAATGAGGAATCTAAAGAGATTTTAGCTTTGATAGGCCAGACCGAGAAACTTAGCGATACACAAGAGAATCCAGACCGCATCGTTTCTAAACTTGAGAGAATTATTAGACGCGCTATTTCACAAAAGTTACACGCCTCTACCTTGGTAGAGTATTATAAGTCTCAACGCATTCCCAGAGGACTTAGAGTCTATCCGAGACCCACTTTATGTACGGAGAATAAAGATTTCATTGCCAAGTGGGATCAGATATTGAACAAATGTTCAATGGACCTTATTCTTTTGACTATTCAAGAATTAGCAAAATCACTAGACGTGATAGATAAAGAAATCACCGATTTAACAGCTCAATTGAGTAAATTGAAATCCGCACAAGACCTTCAGGCTATTTTGGAAGACATTAATCAGAAACTTTCATCCTATAAACAGGACATTGAACAACGTAAACTTCGTAAGTTTAAACGTGACACTTTTGATTACCATAACAATATCGTCTACTTGTGGCAAGAGTTTTATGCCCAAAGGAATAGAACTAGATTTCCAAACCCTCGACCTACTTCCTCCGATTCAGAGAATACAAGTGAGGGCAGTATAGGTGATCCGATACCAGGTAAACAAGTATCAACCCATCCACCACCAGCATCCCCTCAAAATTTAGAGAATAGTACAGTTGCATCTAATCCTGTAGGTGTATCCATTGAGCCTCCTTTTTTAGAAAAAAGACCCGACATGGCTACAAGATCAAAAAAGAAAAACAAGTAAAGGATTCAATTGTGGTGAATATCTCAAGTAAGACACTGTCATCTAGCCAATTGGACATTCTGAACATGGGACTCTCTTTTGTCCCGACCTCTAATTCTACCCTCTTTGATGAGAAAGTTAATTTACACATATTACTCCGGAAAATCAAACTTAAACTATTTTTCGCATCGCAAGTTGATGAGTTAGAATGGGAAGATTCAGGTGACTCATTGGAAATGAAATCCAAAAGCTCCTTTGATCCGCCAATTGACAATCCAGTTTTGAATATGTTTAAATTGAAGGTTGAGGATGACCTTAAGAAAATAAATTTTCACTTAAAATCTCCAGTGAACTTGAAAGATTTTCAACTGAAAGAGTTGGAATCCTTAGCCAGAGATCTTGATCTCACGATCAAACCGGCAGATAAGGGAGGTGCGGTAGTGGTTATGGATTCTACCTTTTACCATGCCCAGTGTACCACTATGTTGGAGGACACCACCACATATTTAAAGTTGAACGGCGACCCAACACATAAAATCAAGGTAATCATTGAAAATTGTGTTAACGATGCACTTGAGAATGATTGGATCTCTGTAAAAACTAGGTCTTTCCTTTTGAAAAAATTCCCTATCATGCCAGTACTGTATGGTTTACCAAAAATCCACAAAAATAAAGACCACCCCCCGTTGAGACCAATTGTTGCCTGTACTGAGAGCATTTTTGATCCCTTATCCAAATATGTTGATCGTATTTTACAACCAATTGTTCAATCTATACCAACGTATTTGAGAGACACCACAGACTTTTTGTTGAATGTTAAGGAATTTTCTTGCCTGTCATCTGAATGTATTCTTTTTTCAATGGATGTATGCAGCCTATATACCTCTATTCCCCATCAGGAGGGTATACAGGCAGTAGAATGGTTATTATTGCAAGCAAGAAATGTTAAATGTGATCCACAATTAATCATTCAATTTATCACGATCATCCTTCACAACAGTTTTTTCGATACCAAGGCAATTATTACGCTCAAATATCTGGTACAGCGATGGGGTCAGTGATGGCCCCAGCATATGCTAATATATACATGTATTGGTTTGAGAAAAGATTTGTACTGGACAACATGGAATGGTCGTCAAAGATTATTATGTGGAAAAGGTACATAGACGATATTTTTGGTGTGTGGTGTGGCTCCAAAAAAGAACTGGAAGATTTTCTTAACTATCTTAATTCTGTTCATCCAAGAATTAAATTCACTTTAGACATTGGGGAACCTTCTCTCCATTTTCTAGACGTACAACTAGAAATTGTGAACAATCAAATTAAAACATCTGTATACCACAAAGCTACTGACGTCAACAGTTTCCACCCTAAGGCAATGATGGCGAGTCTGCCATATAGCCAAACGTTACTCTGAAGAGAATCATCACTGATTGTGACGTTTTCCAAGAGGAGTGTGTGAATTTGTCTAAGCGATTTACCTCAAGAGGGTATCCAGTGGAATTAGTAGAAGAAGCACAGGCAAAGTCACTCCCGATGACCAGAGAACAACTATTCACCGTTACAACCAAAAAAGAGAATACGGCTATCCTCCACATTTCTAAATTCTCTAGACAATCATTCCACATTAAACGAATTATCCAAAAACATTGGTCCATTCTGCATTATGATCCAACTCTAGGCGAGCTGTTTCCTGAACCACCAATGATGGTATACAAACGAGGAGTCAACATCCGAGACAAAGTTGTAAAGGCAGAACGCACACTTAAGGAAACTCAGTTGACACTAGCCACAAAGAAAAAAGGTACATTTCCTTGCTTATCCTGCAGTCACTGTAACAATATATCTAAGGGTGAATCTATTTCACACCCCCACACGGGGAAAAAGATCAAATTACGACATTTCGCAACTTGTCGATCTACTGGTGTCATTTACTGCATCAAATGCCGATGCGGTTTAATCTATGTTGGGCAGACCCCCCGTTCAGCCCGAGAGAGGTGGACCGAGCACAAATCAAATATTCGCTGCAAGAATAACAAATCTCCGGTCTCGAGACATTTCACATCAGCTCGCCACAACATAGCCCAGATTAGGTTTACCATTTTGGAAGTTGTTAAGCGTCCCACCAGGGGAGGGGACTTTATGAGAATACTCACCCAAAGAGAGATGTTTTGGATTGACTTGCGTGACACTATTTCACCTAGAGGATTAAATGAGGAGTTTTCACTTAACTGCTTTGTTTGAGTCTGATCTTCCTCTGGCAGGTTGATCTACCTACATGTGACTTCAATTAGTAGTGTTTATCTCTCTATTTTTTTCTTATTCTGTTAACTTGTGTTGAGCATCTTTTTTCACTTTATTAATTATTTCTGTTTCGCTATTTTATTTGTTTTACTGTGCCCACAGGGTTACATTTGTTTCATTGTTCACGCAGTGCGTTTATTCGCTTGCTTAGTTTTAGTAATTGGTTTGGAATTTTTGCTCATTTATCTTTTTATTTATCCGCTGCCTTTCTCACCTATTTCCCTTCAGCATCTGTTTTGCACCGGTGTTGTGGATTCACTTCCATTAAATGGGTGCTAGTTCACATTTTAGATTTATTTTTTGGCTCTCTTGACTTAGTTCTCCATATATGGCACCGTATATCAGTTTATATTTGTTCCCTCCTCTAAATGTAAGTGTTTCTTTTTATCTTTACTATTACTCTTGACTAACGGTATACTGTGCATTCAGTGGTGCACAGCTACCGTTTGTTCCGCCTATGCCTCCGCTAGAACGTTCCGTCCACAACCCTGGGGGTCATGTGACATCTCTTTGTCATATGACTCCTTATGAGTCATTACTACTTAACACACGTCCGGCATCAGCGTGCAGAGCTACTGGAGCGGTGACGTGCGCTGATGTTCTTTGCGTTTTTCCACGGTGAGTTTGGAAGTTCTATTTAGGCTTTGTTATTTATGTGGGGCACTTTCATCCGTGCGCCAAGTTTAAGGCTTCTTCTTTACTTTTTGCCACTTGGTGCTTTGAATGAATGTACCTTGGACCACGTTTTCCTTGCTCAGTTTTTGGTAATTATCTTGGGTGTGCACTCCATGTGCATTTTCTGCCTCATGCGTTTTCTTTGGTTTGTTCTTTGTTTGTTTACCTGTATGGCACATTTCTAGAGTGATAGCCCAAGAGTTTTTGCTATAGTTAGATGCTTAGGTTAGCTTAGTGGTAATTCTTGTTTCTTTTTCTTTTTTAGTACATGTAGTACTGTACTTGTGGTCTTCCGCACAAGATTGGCATTACTTGGGTACTTCCTCGATTGACTCTTGAAGTGTCTAGGATTGAAGCTGGACCTTTCCTGATTGCTTCAGCTGTAACCCCGAATATCTTAATACAATTAAGCGACTGTAGCTCAATTTTGCGGTAAGCAGCTCGATTGTTAACTGTCTCTCCAGCAGGTTTTAATTTTCTTTGACCTAAAAGGTTTTTGTCTCACACAAGTGTCTATACATATTCATTTATTTTTTACACCAGGTTTATGACCTTGAAAAAAGTTTATTTGCACCTAAGCAGTTTGTGGATTCTTCTCCACACAGCACCGCTGTACATCAGATTCAGTACACCCGTGTTTATTTCAGGTATTTGCTTTTTTTGAGCCCACTCATTTTCCCATCTCTTTTTGGAGTCAGACCCTTGGTTAAATCGATCTTTATATCTTGATCACATATGTGTACCTTAATGTGGATTTTCATGTACTTTTGTGAATTAGCTAAAATCATTGTACTCTTGCACTTAGCGGTGTTGGAGTGCTCAATCTTTGTGTACATCCTTGTTTTAACATTGTGAATCACAATACTGATGTTGTGCTTTTGATGCATACATTTTCAGATTACTTTGCTCCTGAAGAAGGGGTTATTCCCCGAAACGCGTAGAGCATCTGATCATCTGAGTTCATTACCACGAAATTCATCATTTGAAAATTTGGATTGTATATTATTATTTCAGTTGCTAATTTGTATGTATTCTTCTCATGATCAATGGCTTATTTCTATGTATTTAATGCCTTTATTCCTTTATGTTGATTTGAAGTGATTTTTACAGTACTTAGAACTGTTTGCTTTGATTAAAGTCTGACTTATTAGAAGATTACACTCTTTTTTCATTATTATTGACTGATAGTGTATCAGTATCAATGGTGTGCAGGGGACGGGAGTGTCTCTAGATGTAGACACTTTTCCTTGTTTTAGAAAACGACATTCACAGTGGGAAAAATCTGCATCACTGTATTCATCAACTTCTTCAGGTGACGGAGCAAACGTCCACATGACATGTAACCCAAATGTAGACCTCCATAATGCACCACGACAACTTCAACAGTAACGCCACATATCTGCAAAGGCGAACCATCCCACCGAAACTGCACGCATAGAGACTGGCCCACAAAGCGTCCACTCCTTCCAACCCGAAATTAGCAGCTACGCCTCTTTGCACAGCATTCCTGTGCAGATCTTGTACAAAGGTATCACCCACGATCAGCACTGGTGGTCTCTCTATCTCTACCAGCCTCCTTACACAGAGAGTATTGGGAAAAAGTAGTACCACCCCTTTCTGTTAACCACACCCTTGACACCTGATTCCATAATCTTCACAGTTCCATTTGCATGCCCACCATGCTCAGAATGGCAGGATGTGGCACGTGCTCTTTCCCAGCTACAGCGAGGGCTACACCCTAGTAAAGCATGGACAGCCCTTCTCCCCTCTCCACTGTTCTTCTTCCAGCACTCCCTCATTGAGTACTGTGAAATATTCACACATGCATGCAGCAATCACAGCCAAGAACTCTGCATCCAACACTATAATTTCTTTACAGCACTCCCTATTCACCATTGAACACTCTGAGTACATGTCGCGTGTGCTTCAAAAGCACCTTCAGTACAAAGTTCTGGAAAAAAATCCACAGTTTCAGCATCCAAAATCTTCCAGAGAGGCACTTATCACACCTTCGACCATGCACACAAGAGTCTACTGCATACCTACACCCAGCACAACATAATGGAGCCATGCATGCAAACATGTGGCCAGAAACCACAATCCCCAATCGTAACATAGCCAGCGGCACTTCTGCCCAACCCCAGTACCATAACACAGTGATACGCAGAAACATGTAACAGGTAGCGGATTCCACAAACATACCACTGCCTCCTTGTTAGGCAGAATCATATGCAGTACCCTTTGGGAACACCACACACAATTAAGACTACAAGTGACAGTACAAATTCACCTTTGGTACACGCCTGTACTACCCAGTAAAGTGGTAGTGATGGCTGAGCTGCCAGACTTATCTCAAGAGTAAAGTGAGCAATATCAATAGTTACACAAAGGACAGTAATTACTATGGTTCAAACAAACACTGACTCAAGGTTTCTGAGTAAAAGAATATATTTTTATTTACACATTCATTTGTAAAACAGTTCACTAAATAAAGCAGCAGCAAAATCACACTCTTAATTTACTACAAAACACCCAATCAATTCTGGACATGTTAGGCTCAAAATGAAGTGTGAGCAAAATGGCACTCCAGCAATTTAAAAGGGAGGGAAAGACAAGGTTGTACAAAATTAAGCAACACCAACAAGTAAGTAGGCAGGGCAATCTAGAAAAGGCTTGCTACAATGAGGATTCAAATCAATAGGCATGAGACAATATTCATTGTTCAGAGTCTTTGCAGAGGATCACACGGTTCAGAGTAGTTCGCAGTTACGTTTTTGCCAAGATTTTGAAACGAAGTTGGTCAAAAGAAAAGTTAGTTAAAAGAGTAGAGAAGGAAAAAGCCCTCGGGTTGGCGAAAGATTTCCAACACTTTCACTGCGGTCGGACGGAACGAACAACCGGGTTAGAACAGTACCTTAAATGGAGTAGAAGACTGTAGCTGAGGCAGACATTCCTAGCTGATCCTGCAGGCTCACGGCTCCAGAAGTGACTGTCGGACTGACATGAAGTAGGAAGACTGGAGGGTCCTGAACTGCCCAGGGAAGAAAACAGCAGCAGAACAAAGCAACAAATAAAAGGTGCGCTCCTTAAAAGCCAAACAGGTTCCGGTCCTCCTAGCTATCCGGTTCACTGCAGCTTTGCACAGTAAATTCGACCAGTGGAGGGAGGCCTTGCTTGGAGTTTGGCAAACTGGTTGGTCCCACCAGCTCAAGGGAAGAAGATTCCTTGCAGATCTTCTCTGTTGTCTAAGTTTGGAGATTCGGAGCCGCAGCAGGGCTTCACCGGGAGGTTCAGTCGTGGTTGTGGTCCTCTTCTTTCAGCTTCTCTTCGGTTCTCTCGATCCAGTGGCGACTCTGCCTTCCAAGCCCGAGAGACCTGCTTTTTTTTGCAGTTTTCCCCTATTTACACAGCCTGACTGTCAACCACACAGCAGGGTGGCTGTCCTGGCGGGACAGTCACCACAGCCAATCATACAGAGTGTGACATGGGTCTCCAAGGAGACCCTGTGCAGGGAGTCTCAAACCCCTCCCTCACATTCTGTCCCCTTCAGACATTCAGGCACCTAAGTAGGGCTTCTTTGCAGAAGCCTGCCAAAGGACGGCGAACAAAGGAACCAAACCAAACCAAAGGTTCGCACACTGAACAAAGCAGTTCAGACAGTGATTCTAGCAGAGAAGAAAACCCTAAAAACCCACCACAGGCATCAAGTAGCAACAACAGATCAGAAGAAGGAGGATCCAGAGCAAGAAGTAACAGCCAAACGTTTTTAGACAGCAGCCGAGGAGGAAGAGAACGAGGAGGGGGAAGAGGAAAAGGCTCAGGACCGGGAGTTCAGACAGGATATCAAGCGCGGACAACTTAGTAGTTAATATCTCCAGCAGAATTCTCAATAATCAAGAAAACAGAGTATTACAGAAAGGCCTTAAATTTGTACCTACCTATGGTACGAATTTGTTTAACACAAAGGTAGAGTTACACAAACTCACACATAAATTAAAACTGAAAGTATTTTTTGCTGAGATTGAAAACGAGCAACGGGATGAAAGAAATTTAGAGGAACTGGTTGAATTTAAACCAAAGAGCACATTTGTTGCTCCCATCACAGTTCCTTCAATAGACATTTCTGAGAAAATGGTTCTCACTGACCATAAGAAAATACATTTTGATACACCTAAGTACAAAAACTTAAGCAGAGGCGAAATGTCCATTATCAAAGAATTGTATACAGATGAAAAGATCATTATAAGGCCAGCAGACAAAGGAGGTGCATTAGTAATCCAGAACACGGAGGATTACAAAAAGGAATGTATGCGACAGCTTAATGATCAAACTATTTATGCAAAAATAGATCATGATCCGATCAATAGGATCAGAACTGACTTAGAATCTATACTCACAAGAGCGTAGGAATTACGTATGATAACAAGCAAAACCAAGCAATATCTGCAAAATTCCCGACCCAAAACACTGCACTTTTATTTATTCCCAAAGTTTCATAAGAGTTTGATCAACCCGCCAGGCAGACCAATTGTGGCAGCAGCAGGAGGAGTACTACAACCTTTGGGTACTTACATTGATTATTTTTTACAACCGATCATACAAAAAACAACCACGTATGTCAAGGACAGTACTCATTTCCTGAATATCTTGGAACAGATTCAGTTAGAAGAACATGATATCTTATTCACCATAGACATCAACAGTCTTTATGCCAGCATACCTCATGACCTCGGCCAATCAGCAGTAGAATGGCTCCTACTACAGGAAGGCAACATATGAGCTTACAAAGAATTTATCTTGACTCTACTCACTTTTATTTCCATGAATTCTTACTTTTCTTACGATGATGAATACTACCTTCAGACATCTGGCACTGCGATGCGGGCCACCATGGCTCCCTTGTATGCCAATGCATTTATGTATCGTTTTGAAACCAAACATATCCTGGAAAAAAAAGAATGGAATGACCATTTGAAAACATGGTTACGATATATTGACGATATCTTCGGGATATGAAAGGGTACCCGAGAGTCATTGAAAGATGTTTTCACCTACATCAATCAGATTGAGCCGCAAATACAATTCACAGCAGAAATAGGCAATCCTAACATTCATTACCTTGACGTGGAAGTTAAAGTTAACCAACAACAGATTTTCACCTCATTGTGCACAAAACCAACAGATAGGAACAACCTTCTACACCATAAGAGTTTCCACCCGCAGAATACGCTAGGCAATTTACCATACGGTCAGATGCTACGCCTCAAAAGGATCATTAGTGATCAAGAAGAACTTAACCAAGAACTACACAAACTTCAGGCCAAATTACTCGCTCAAGGGTATAATCATGAAGAATTAGACAAAGTTGCATCAAAAGTAGCAGTCAAGACCAGAGCTAGCACACTTCAACAAAGAGCAAAGAAAGAGGCCCCAACAAAAGTTTGTGTCCAAATTCTCCACCCAAAGAGCACAAATAAAGAGATGCATCACTAAACATTGGGCTATACTTACCAGTGATGAACGCACCACAGAACTATTTCAGACCAAGCCAGCGTTTGCATACCAACGTACCAGCAATTTACGTGACCTTCTGGTTAACACTAAAAGCAACAAGGACACACATCAGAAGCATAAACAACAAGGAACACATCTGTGCTTGAATTGTAACAACTGTAACAGTATCATCAATGGAACCACTGTATCGCATCCCCATTCTGGAGAAAAAATTCCACTAAGATGTTTTGGTACATTCAATACTGAGAACTGTGTTTACTGTATACGCTGCCCATGCGGTCTATACCATGTAGGCGAAACTGGACGCAAGTTAAAAATCCGAATGAATGAACATAAGTCCTGCATACGCAACAAGAACATAAACTCAGCAGTTGCTAGACACTTTAATCAGCAAAACCATACAGTAGCACAATTGAGGTTCCAATTACTAGAGGTATTGAATTACAATCAACCAGGTATTGACCCTAAAAGAAGACGCCAACAGAGAGAAGCATATTGGATAGACCGGTTGGACACATTAGTACCTAGAGGAATGAAAGAGGAATTTGATTTGAACTGCTTCCTGTAGAGTTAATAACTTTTAAGTTTAGTCACCAGTTTTTGTCATGCACATGTGTGCTTTCATGATCTTACCTGCGAGATATATTTCAAATTTGATCTTGAGTACTTTCTGTTTCTGGTTTTTAATCCATTTTGTAATTCTGTTTTTATATTTGTACAACGTAACCGCATTTAAAGATACCACATACCAGATACACTACCGTACTCTTGACCAGCACTCACATTAGTATTTGTGTTTAATGGATTCTGTGCAGTGCAGATTTCCTTCGGACTTGCACATTGCCCATTGGTCCTTTTATGTATGTGGGTACCCTATTTTGTTACAATGTACATTTTTGGTTTATAATGTTTTGCATTTTTGACATGTTATGTTTCACTTAATCCAATGTAGTTTTGATTGTGTTCATAATCCAATCAATATGGATGTGTTTTTTAATTGGACCACGATGTTGATTAGACAAGGTCCCGATGAAGGACTATTTAGTCTGAAAAGCATTGGCCATCATGATGATGTTTTGCTTATAGAGAAGCAATGATAATAACTTTTGAAGATTAATGAATAAAATGGACAACTTACGCATTAAATAATTTCTTTATTGGAATACCAAGATAGTATAACATTTGAAGAATCCCAACGGGATATTAGGGTGTACGGCCCACACCACAGGCAACATTGCCTAGGTCCTTTTCTCACGTAGTTCACATTTTTTGTGCTGTCACACAGTAGCACAAGTTAATTGGCTGCACCCCATAAACAACACTGGAGTACTCATCACCTGCTTCAAGATTTAGTTAATTAGCAGTGGCCGCTCAATCCCTATCTGTTCTTGGTGTGCAGAGTAAAACACGAGAAAAACCTTTACAAAAAGAAATGGCGAATAAAGCCAGCCGGAACCAAATAAAAGTAAATGGGGTCCGGCAGATTTAAGTTCGAGGCTACTAACTTAGCCTAAAACAGTAGACAGCGGTAGGAAAAATAGAGTAGATACCACTGCCACCAGCCAAATCTTAAAGAAAGGGGAACAAAATAATGTTCCATGATAAACAGACAAAAAGGGATAACTATTAACCCTTTCCAGTACTCTATGTAAGTTAGTTTGTACTGGGTCTGTGCTTTTAAAAAGAATAATAAAGTCAATGTCAACTTTACATGTTCTGGCAGACAGTAGTCAGTCCCAGAAAATGGAGTTTAAAGTGGGAAGTCTGAAAAAAATGACCCTATGTCACTGCACTAAAGGTGCTGCGTAACACACAGTAACAAGATGATGCCTATGGAGTAGGTGAAGCTCCACAGTCTATGAACACAAAAATGTTAAACACACAGCAAAACATATGTAAGAGTGGGAAAAAAGGCTCACACTCTTACCAGGTGAAACAATGTATCCTAGAAATCCAGCAAAGCTGCCGAGGGACTCCCTAGGTAAGGGAAATTAGCCATTCTGGAGAATTCTCCCTAACACTCCTCCACCCCTACCCACTTCCATTCACAAAGTATTGTGTCACTGCCAACCAAACCACACGATCTTCACAACATTGGGCCTACTCCCAGGAAGCTACACAAACCAGAATATCCAAGCACATAGAAGATTCACTTCAACCCAGTGTTCCAACACTGCACCCAGTGGGCACACTACAGAACCTTTCACTTCATAATCTCCAGCCATACACCAAAAACCGTAGGATGCTCTAACAATGACCGCATCCATGGAGACAACAATATAAGCATGTCAGCACACTTCTTGTGCGCTATGAAGAGTAAAATGTGATCCACAACCATTCGGTAAAGGTGACCACCCTGTGAGAGATGCAGTAAAAAATGCATTGCCGCAGTGGCTGTGGTGAAGGCCTTGGCTTTTGGGTGCATGCCCTATGGCCTACGGCCTTTGCCATGCACCCAACAATCTAGACTTTGACCACACCGACCGCAACGTAATCCAGCCATTCATGGCAACATGTCACCAAGTACCACAATCCGCACATGTACCACAGCCACCGGCACTCCTACCCAACCTCTGCACCGTTATACAGCTATGCATAGTAACATGCACCTTTTAGCACCTTTTAACACAGCCTCCGGCACCCCTGCCTACTTTCATTCACATACAATGGTGTAACTGCCAACCGAACCAACCAATATATATGCATGTCAGCTGACTTCTGGTGTTCTATGAAGTCTACAATGTACTCCACAACCATTCAGTAAAGGTGAGCACCCTCTGACAGATGCAGTCTAAACTGCATTGCTGTGGTGGGTTTGGGCAAGTCCTAGACTATTGGGTGCATGGCCTACTGCCTACGACCTTTGACCATGCACCCAATAGTCTAGGCCTTGCCCACTCCCACCACAACCTAATGCAGCCATGCATGGCAACATATGACCAAATACCATACTCCACACACGTACAACAGCCATTGCCACTGCTACCCAACCTCTGCACCGTAATAAAGCTATGCATGGCAACATACAACAGTTAGCAGAATCTACAAACATAACACAGCCTCCGGAACCCATACCCACTTTCATTCACATAGTATGGTGTTACTGCCAACCAAACCATTTTTTTTTGCAACAGTGGCCCTGCTCCCAGCACTCTATTCAGTACACAAAAGCAATGCTGCATAGTGCAGTACAGCACGCCGCGCAATGAACACTACGCAAACCTTTGAAATATGCAGTTCATCCCTATCCAATTCTATGCACACACTATTTAAATATTGCACCCACCTCACACACTGCAGTATCCAAGTACATAGAAGATGCACTTCAAGCCTACCCTCTTCTATACTGACAGCATTGCAACAATGCACTCAGTGCACACACTGCAGAACTGTTCACTCCATTAGCTGCAGCCATGGAGTAAACGCTGTAGGATGTGTGACCAAACACCACACCCATGGAATGAACAATTTATGCAATGCTGACGAACCACACACAGAAGGCAACAATGTCAAACCTAATTGCTACCACGGCACATCGTTGGCGGTGCAAGGCCTCTAGCCTCCCTGCCTTCCCCACCTTCAGACTCTGAAACACGGCTGTGCTGACACCCGTGTTGCTGTAATACGCACTGTTTCTGTATTTAATCATTTTTGCGCTGTGAAAAACTAGGCCTGTTTTCTCCCCTTCAGGATTCTCAAACGTAGGTGGCTTCTCCACACATTGCTGTAATACGCACTGTTTCTGTACTTAATAATTTTTGCGCTGTGAAAAACTAGGCCTTTTTTCTCCCCTTCAGGATTCTCAAACTGAGGTGGCTCCTTCACATGTTGCTGTAATATGCACTGTTTCTGTGCTAAATAATTTTTGCATTGTGAAAAACTAGGCCTTTTTTCTCCACTTCAGGATTCTCAAACTTAGGTGGCTTCTCCACATGTTGCTGTAATACGCACTGTTTCTGTATTTAATAATTTTTGCGCTGTGAAAAACTAGGCCTGTTTTCTCTCCTTCAGGATTCTCAAACTTAGGTGGCTTCTCCACACATTGCTGTAATATGCACTGTTTCTGTACTTAATCATTTTTGCACTGTGAAAAACTAGGCCTTTTTTCTCCCCTTCAGGATTCTCAAACTTAGGTGGCTCCTTCACATGTTGCTGTAATATGCACTGTTTCTGTGCCAAATAATTTTTGCGTTGTGAAGAACTAGGCTTTTTCTCTCCCCCTCAGGATTCTTAAACTTAGGTGGCTTCTCACTGGTTCTAAATTGAGCTTGTGAGCTTTTTAACCCTGAGAATCTGCTCTCATTGATCAGCTTGACTGCCACTCGCTTCCTGTCTGCCTACTCTCACCAGTGTCTCCCCCTCTCCCACCTACTCTATGGTGCTCTCTGTCTCTCCTATCTTTTCTAACTGCTTCTCTATCGACTATCCTGCTCTCCTCACTAAATCTGGTAGGAAGAAGTTTAAAAAGGACATCCTAGTCTTCAACCCAGGCCTCCTTATGTCTGACACCTACACCAGTGCCTCCTCCAAGGAAACTCTCACCGACATCCTCTTTGTCGTGCCTTCACCTGACCTATGGACCCTTCATATGGTCTCTGTGCTCTCTCCTTTCTCCTCTTCTCCCATTAATGGTTGTACTTGTTGGTACGTCCTCCTGGCCTCTTTCCAATCCTCTAAGGTCATCATTAATGTCTACTCTAATGGGACCGTCTTGGTCCAAGGCCCTCAGGCCAACCTTCACCTCTTTGATAGACGCTTCCCGTGCCTAATGAACTTCCTTTCTTCTCCTGCTGTCCCCTCTCCTCTTTCCTTGGCTACCTTGCATTCCCCCTCCCTCTCTGCCCCCTCTCAGGCTCCTTCTACACCTCCGTAGGGCGTACCTCTGATCTGTACCCCTCCTCGGAAGTCCTTCAAGGATGGCAACCTTTTCCACATTGCCACTCTTAACTCTCGGTCTGCTGTCAAACATTCCTCTGATATCTGCCGCCTTCTTGAAGAACTTGACCTTGATGTCCTCGGTCTCACTGAGACACGGTTCACGGCCAGCTCTGTCACCATCTTTGACATGCTCCTTCCCGACGGCTGCAAGCTACTCTCTGTGCCCAGGTCCAACCATTCCGGTGGGGGTGTAGCCCTTATCTTCCCTGAGTGGATTCCTGCCACTATCATTCCTACGTAGACCTACTCCTCTTTTGAATACCTTGTCTGTCGGCTCTCTCTCTCCCCTAGCCATTCCCTTACTGTGGCTACTATCTATCGGCCACCTGGTCAGATTTCTTCCTTCCTCTCTGAGTGGGCGGACCTCTCCTCCTCACTCCTGGCCTCAACCACTCAACACCCCCTTCTTGGAGACTTCAACATCCACCTGGATGCCTCCTGTCCCCCCTCTGGACTATTCTGCATCCTCTGCGACTCTCTCTCACTCACTATTCTCCCCTCTGGCCCGACTCATTATGCAGGGTACACTCTCGATGTTCTGATCTCCTCTGACCTTCCCCTTTCTGTCCCTCTCTCCACTCCTCTCTCCTGGAGTGATCACTTTCTCCTATCACCCCACCTCACCCTCCCTACCCCTCAGGCCAAGCCACCTCCATCACTGCCACCCACCTTCTCAGTCATATGACCCATGAAGCGTGTGTCAGTTGAGGCTTTTGCCACCACCTTCTGACCCCCTCCTCTACCCTCCTCCCCCTTTGGCTGACTCTCACCCTGACACAGACCTCTCCATACTCCACTCCTCTATATCCGATACTCTTGATATCATTGCCCCTGTCATCATAATCCGCCTAAAGCCCAAAGCCAAGTGTAACTCCTGGTATGACTCAGATCTCGTCACCCTAAAACGCAAGTGCAGGGTGGCCGAGAGGAAATGGCGTGCTTCATGTTCATCCTCTGACAAACTGGCCTGCCGCCTGCTTGAAAGGCAATACCGGTTCTCCACCCTCACCAAGAAGAGAGCTCATATCCAAGCCCACATCTCTGTGGCATCTAACAACTCGGCTGAATTCTTTAAAATCTGCAAGGAACTACCTAATCCTGCTGCAGTCACCCTCCCGTACCTTCCCAGGTCCTCTGCAAGGCACTGGTTTCTCACTTTATTTCAAAAACCCAGGACATCGCATCCTCACTCTCCTCCTATCACCTCCCTCCCCCATTCACTGCTCTTCCTCTGGCCCTTCTGCAGCCACCCCCAGCCCTCCTTCTCTGCCTTTCCCCTTTTCTCTGCAGATGAGGTTTCTAGACAAGTCCGATGTAGGAAAGTCTCGTGGAAACAGGTGCACCCCTGCTCCTCCAAAACGATCAAGGACCACATTGACTCCCTGGCTCCTGCCCTACTGATTTCTGCAATCACTCCTTCGCCACCAGAGTCTTCTCATCCCCCTTGAAACACTCCCTTGTGCACCCTCTTTTCAAGAAACCCTCTGCCGACCCCTCCTGCCGGGCTAACTATCGCCTAATTTCCATCACTCCCTTCCTGGGCAAGCTCCTGGAGAAACTGGCCATCTCCCAACTCAATCTCCACACTGGATCTGTTGGTTGTCTTCATGACCATCAGTCTGGCTTCAGAGCTGCCAGAAGCATGTAAACTGATCTCCTGAACATCCATGAAGACCTGCTCTCCAACCTTGACTCCAACACCCCGTGTGTCCTCATCTTGCTTGATCTCTCTTCTGCCTTTGATACTGTCAACCATGCCATCCTGCTCAACCGTCTCTGTGATAACATGGGTATCACTGGTCAGGCTCTGGCGTGGCTGACCGCTTTCCTCTCCGACCGACCCTCCCAGGCCAGGTCCAACTCGAGTCCTTCCTCTCCGATATCTTTTTCTCTACCTGTGGTGTCCCCCAGGGATCTAACCTCTCTCCCTGGCTGTTCAACCAATACCTGGCAATCCCGGCCCACCACATCACCGCTCTTTGCCCCAACTTTCAGTGCTATGCAGATGATACCCAGCTAAATTTCAGGCTATCCTCGGCCTCCTCCTCGCCTTCCCTCATCTCTGACTGTCTGTCTGCTATCCAGGAGTGGTGTGCCGCCAATGACCACTGCCTTAATGCCAGTAAGACTGAGATTTTACTCATTGGCACACCCACTCCCTCCTTCCCTGCAGCCTTCTGGCCGGCCTTGCTTGGCCCTCTCCCTGCTCCCACCTGCAAGGTTAAAAACCTCGGGGTCATCTTCGACTCCACACTCTCCTTCTCCCCTCACATCTCTGACGTCTCCAAGAAGTCACACTACCAGCTACACTTCCTCAGAGGTATTCTCCCTTTCGTCCCCTTCCCCCAGAAGCTCAACGTCTCTAGAGCCCTGATTCTCTCTAGGCTGGACTACTGCCTAAATCTTAATCTAAATCTGCCTGCCAATACTCTCCGCCCTCTTCAACTTATCCAGAACAGGACTGCGAGACTTGTCCTTGGCCTCAAGTCCAGGGATTGTATATCTGAAATCTCTTCACTGGCTCCCAGAAGCTGTGAGGATTAAGTTCAAAACCCTCTGCATTGTCCACAAGGCCTTCTGGGGCCGAACTACCTTCAACTCTCTCTCCCCAAATATCTTCCTTCCCGAGCTCTTCGGTCGTCTGCCTCCAACTCAGAGTTAGTCGCTTCTCCAAGCAACGAGTTGGTGGTAGATCTCTCTCTTCGGCAGGGGCTTCCCTCTGGAACAACCTTCGCGCCTCCCTGAAACTTGAGGTTCCAGAAGCACCTCAAAACCTTCCTCTTTGCTTCTGCTTTCTCTCCCCCTCTCCCCAGCTAAATTGCTGGCTGAAACTGCACTGGTTATCTGGCCACCCTTTCTGATCTTGCACCCAGGGCCCGCCAGTTGCACACCTGCACTGCCTTCCCTGCAACCCCCATACCTGGGGCTGTTATTCTGTATCTGTATCCCTACAGTCCCCCAACCAGCCCTTATGTTCTGCTCTTACCTTGCACTTCCCACTATCTAGTGGCCGTTTTTTAATTCTTTTTAAATAATCTTATTATTCTACTATCCCATGTACTGCACTTTCCCCCCTCCCTTCCCCTTCCCCCTGCCCATGCACTTGCGCAATCTGAATGACACCTGGCCTAGTAAGATCGCTGTCTGTCTTCCACCTGTTCCCCCTCCCTTGCCTCGTCGTGCCTCGAAACACTTGTGTATAGGCGCGTTGTAAATGTCATATCATATCATATCGAATGGGCTACAGGCTTACCACATGCAACACACTGGAGTACACGCTATTTTATGCACTCCCCTTCTGCAAATGAGCTCCCGCCAGTCTTCATGAAAGCGGTCTCTGCTACAGCTATCGTGCCGTAACAAACCATGCCTGCATTCAACACACATAGTACTCACCTGTGCAGAGACCCGCAAATGGGTGATGTATGCACGGATACTGCAGGCACATCAACGTCTTTGTCCACCTATTGACATATCTCAGATGAACCACTTCTCACCCCCCCACCATTTCTATACCTTCTTCCCACCACTACATGGGGTAATATATGTTTTGAAATGTACTATGCTTCTGCAAATCAGCTCCCACCAGTCACCACAGTAAGAGGTTGCGGCACAAGCTATCCTGCCATAACAAAGGCTGCCTGAATTCAGCACACATGGTAGTCGCCTGTCCAGGGACCTGCAAATTGTCACAGTATGCACGGATACTGCAGGCACACCACCGACTTTGTCCACCAAATAATCACACATCTCAGATGAACCACTTCTCTCTCCCCCACCCTTTCCAGCCCTTCTTCCCACCACCACATGCCGTACATTATGTTTGTAAGTCCCTTTCAGAGCCACACTGTCCTCCGATACACCATGGCAGTGTTTCCCAAAATCTTTCATGCACAGCACACTTCCCTCCAGCCAACCACCAGCTGTGTCCAATGTTCGCTGACATCATGGCCTACTGCAAGCCAATGAGACTTTTGTCTGCAGAGCGAACAGGGAAATGGGTCCGCAGAGCAGAGCCAGATATCACTCATTTTTCGAGCCGTACATTTCAGTTCTTTGCAACAAAAGTACTGGTCAGATTTCCACCAAACACACAAAAGCACGCTTTCTGAACAAAACATCTGCTCCTGGCGCAAATTTGATTAATATCTGTCCAGCCGTTCGGAATCTAGCCATGCACAAAGTTTTCCCCATTCAGTCTATGGAAAAAAAAATGTGGGACCCCCTATAACTTTGCCCCCCCGCCACGAAACCTCACCCAACGTTTTTTTTGGCAAAGTTTGGTGAAGAATTGTCCACGGGGAGCAAAGTTATAAGCCGCTGAAAAAGTGGTCTTCCTATGGGTTTAGCAACTTAACCATAACTACACGGCCACTACTGCGGCCCGTGTAATATATATATATATACTCCCAAGACTCTAGGCCCTAGCCACAACCACCGCAGCATATGACAGCAATAGATACACCCATAGTATCGAATACCAATCAGGTGGTTGTGGGGAGGGCCTAGAGTCTTGGGTGCATGGCCAAATGCCATGCACCCAAGACCAAATTTATACGTAGTAAAGTTATAAGCCACAATGGGTGGCCGAAGGTCATGCACCCAAGGTTGAAGTTATAAGCACAGACGTGATACGCCAGCATGAGTTTCATATACTGCAGTGGTTGTGTCCAGGACCTAGAGTCTTGGGTGCATGGTCGAAGGCCATGCACACAAGACTAAAATTCTAAGTAGTAAAGTTATAACCCACAATGGGTGTGATGTGTTGCGGTGGTTTTGGCCAGGACCTACAGTCTTCGATGCATAGCCGAAGGCCATGGACACAAGACCAAAGTTATAAGCAGTGCAGTTATAAGCAGTGAAGTTGGGTGCACCCAAGACCAAAGTTATTAGCCCTGAAGTTATAAGCTAATATGGATTTTATATACTGCACTGGTTGTGTCCAGGACCTAGAGTCTGAAGTTATAAGCACTGAAGTTATAAGTCAGAATGGGTGTGGTGCGGTGGTTGTGCGCAGGGCCTAGAGTCTTAGGTGCATGACTGCAGGCCATGCACCCAAGACCAAAGTTATAAGAAGTGAAGTTATAAGCCACCATGGTTTTGATATGCTGCAGGCCATGCACCCAAGACCAAAGTTATAAGCAGTGAAGTTATAAGCCACCATGGTTTTGATATGCTGCAGTGGTTGTGGATAGGACCTACAGTCTTGGTTGCATGGCCGCAGGGTGTAGGCCATAGGTTATACATCCAAGACTCTAGGCCCTGCCCACAGCCACTGCACCATATTACAGCCATAGATCAGACGTATAGATTTGAATATGTATGAAATGTGTGAAATTATACTTACTGTTTAATTTGTTCAGATTCAATATATTTCTTACATGACTTTAGTACTTGGAGGAAAAATTATCTTTCAATTTCTGTGATAAAAGAAAAGAGCATGTTAGTGTTTGTATTTTATAAAGACGTATTACATTGTTTAATAGACATTTTAGCTTTTTTTACCCTCATATTTAGTTTACAAACCAGTATACTGTGCATTTTTCTCAGTCTCTGTGTTTGTTTTTCAAATCATTGGGTCTGGAGGAAAAAAAATCCTTGTCGGATTAAAAAAAACCTTTCTTTGCTATGCTACAAACTATTTATTTGTTTCCTTTGAGTGTTCACTTGTTGTTTCTTATTAATGCGCTGTATGTTGGCTTGCTGCAGATTTTTTAAACAGTTGGATACCTGTTGGCGTATTCTAACTGTGTATTTTTTTTTACAAATCAGTGGTATTCATTTATCTGTGTGGTTGTTATACAATCTTGGTCAGTTAGATACCTGTTGGTGTATTCTAACTGTTTATAGTTTTTTAATTGAATTTTTGTTAATGTTGACGTACACATTAGTTATTAAATTTTGGCTTTAAGAAGATTAAATACGCGTTTGTAAGATTTGCTGGTAATCTCTGCTTTAGAGTAATGCTACTATCATTACATTTGTACCATCCACATTTCTTTTTAATATATGCAGTGTAGTGACCTGCATTGGTTGTGGCTCCTGCGTGGTACATTATACCTATTGTTGTGAAGGTTTTCTTACCAAGTGACACTTGACCGTGTGTGAATCCAGTCAGCTTGCAGTTGTTTTTGGTACCATTTGCATTGTAACATAGAAGCATTAGTATTATGTAGTTACTATGAGTTTGTATCAGTAAGGTGGAGCGAATATCTGAATTGCAAATAGTACATAATCTGCAATGGTTTGCATTTTGTAGAAGTTGCTGAAATAGAATGGATTCACAATTAGGTATGGATACATACATGAAGCACTCATTAGGGATTTGTTCCTGTGTCACATTGTTACAGAGAGTGCATGTATGTTTCCACATGTATGAAAACTGGAAGATTTCATTTATAGGTATGTTTTTGTTTTCAAGTACTTGGAGTAAGTACATTAGAAATCCTTGTGGATCTTCTTGTGAGTTTATAGTGAATCTCACCATTCCAGCACAGAAGTCAATTCTTGTCTTATTTCGTGAACACTATACGTGTTGTCAGGATTATTTGTTGCGTTTCTGTGAAGGACTAACATTTGCAAACACAATTGGTCTGTACTGTGTAAGTTAATGTTGTTAAAAATTGGTGGCAATTGAAATAAAATATTCATTACTACATTTGCGTAGGAACCTACACTAGTTTCATTTGATAATTTGAATGGACCAGATAGTTCTGTGTCCGAGTGATTTTTTTGGAGTGTCTGTTCCTTCTTTGAAGAAGTACCTGATTTACTTTCACTAATAGGGTATTCTTTGCTTGTGGTAATTGATGAAGTATTAGCTTCTTTTGCTTTTTTTGAAGGAGGTGCAGTCAGATCCTATTGCATTTCTGTTTGAATTAGTTTTCTTTTACAATGTTTTCCTTTTTCTGGAACAGGATATGATTTCAGCTGGGGGGTGTACAGTGAACGCAGTCTATTGTATTCTAAAATGCAAGGAATATCATTGTTCACTTTACTTGCATCAAAGTTGATTTGAAATAGACCGTCAAGTGTACGTAAGCGTGATAGTGCTACGTAGCTCATGACTTCTTTAAAGACTGTGTTTCCAATATCTATCAATGCTTTGTCTAGGGTAAGACCTTGGGATATATGAATGGTGACTGCATATGCAAGATTTAGAGAAAATTGTTCTCTACGTACATACATGTCTTTGAAGAGAAGGAATCGAGCTGTTGAGCGCCCTATTGACAAACTGAATGTTGTTGTCACGTGGGTATGTTTGAAAGCCAACAACTGTACACAGTGCCCTATTAACTAGGTCCTTGCTCCACGTCAAGGTTACATTTAAGTATTACTCTACAATTTAAGGATAATTTTAATATTTTTTCCAACCCAAGTGTGTTGGAGATTGAATTTTCTAAGGTATTTAGTCTTGTTGTGGCTGGCTGAACATGGGTAGTGTCATACCATGTACGTCCAGTTTGGCTGTGGAGCAAATTTCAATGATTGGTTGCATTTCGTTTTTTAACATTGTTTCATTGAATTTGGAACAGCTTGCCTTAAGGCCATACAATTGACATTTTTGTGCGCTAATTGTTCCAGAACATCAGTAGCACAGGCGTTATTGCCATAAAGTGCATGGATGTGCCGTTTTTTCAATATTGCTTGTGCTTCTTGAGATAGTACACCAATTCTAATACTTTTTAAAACGTTGGCGTAAGTGTGGTCTGCTGATTGACGCATGTTTTCTGTTAATTCTCTGTATTGGAAATGTGGCCAAAGGTTAACATTTCCCATGCTGCCAAGAGTTTTACGGCAGAGTTTGTGTCCTAAGGTTTTAAAAATAGGTTCAACTTCACTGGTGTCAATTGTAGAAGATCTCCGAAAACAATAATGTGTTTTCCTGCAAAGAGTTCTTCGTAGTTTGTTTTAAGTACTTCTTGCAATATGAGGTGAATTAAAGCCAACATTAGGTTGGATACCATGCTCACTTCATCTATTAGGAGCATTTTCATTTCTTTTAATACTCTGAGTAGTTCCATTGCATCTTCTGTAGAAAGTTTGTAATAGTCTAATTTGTTTTAGTGTTCTACTGGAAGGAGTAGTAATCAGTGTAAAGTGACACCACCTATGTTTAGTTTAGTTTAGTTTATTATTTGTAGAGCGCGCCAGACCCTGGGGCATCAGGGCGCAAAAGACAGGAATATGCTCAACCTAGTTACAGGTACATGGTAAGTAAGACAGTGCAGGGACATCAGACAAATTACAGTAGGCAAATATATGCAAGGCAGGATCTAGGTCCAGAGGCAAAGTTTTACAGGTACAGGTATTCTTGAGAGGATATAAGATAATAATAATATACACAGATAATAATATACACAGTAATAATATACAGGCACCAGGAACATTACATTGCAAGAGGAAGGAAGCAGATTCAAATAGCCCGGTAATGGGGTGCAAGTAGATCTTCAGGTTAGTGCGTCAACGGATACAAGCATGTCAGGGTAATTAGGTGTCATTTGCTCTCAACCAATTGGTCAAGTTCTGTCTGAATTTCGCAAAGGGCTGGGGTTCTCTGAAGCCATGGGGTAGGGAGTTCCACAGCTGCGCGGCCTTGACTGGGAAGCTGTGTCCTCCTATAGTAGCAAGTTTAAATCGCGGGACTTGTAGGCAGTTTGCTTTCACTGTTCTTGTGGGTCTTGTAGGCTGCTAAACCTGTGGGGGCAGTTACAACCGCTGACAGTTTGTTGTTTGTCAATTGTTGTTTCTCAATACTGTAAAGTATTCTCGGAAAATGCGCACTCCCCTATCAGTTGTGGTCATAGGTCTCCCCAACTTTGTACAACATATTCACAAAGCCTCTCTTCGACCTCCTGGACCCTCCGGGTATAGCGAATACCAACTACGCTGACGACACCCACATTCTCCTCCCTCTCTATGGCAACAAGCTCCTATGCCACCATCCAAGCCTGGATGGCAACCAATGGCCCCTGCCTCAATAATGAGAAGACTGAACTTCTTCTCATTGGGCCCCTCCTCTGTGCTAAAAAAACAACACCCAGAATACTCAGCCTTCAAAATTGATGGCACACTGATGTTAGTTTTACCAGCAGGAAAAACTCTCTGAGTTTATCTTGACGCAACACTCTCCCTAAACCGGCAAGTAAACGCCATATCCTATTCAACCAAACATCTCAATGCTGCATGACCTTATCTCTCTGTAGACAGTTGCCTAACAATCTCCCGTGCAGTGGTTGCTGCAATGCTGGACTACTGCAATGTACTCTTCACCGGTACTTGAATTGCAACATACAAAACCTATAGACCATCCAAAACAATGCCCTATGAGCTGCACTGAACATTCCAAGACTAGGACATATGTCTTCTGCCCGGAGAGCAGTACAATGGTGCCCCATCTGGGAAAGTTTCACTTTCAAGACACACACTATCACTCACAGGTGCATCTCCAAATCCGCCCCAGCTTACCTGGCCCAGAAAATTGCTAAGAATCAGGCGGATAGATCTACCAGAACGCCTTACACTCATAGACTTGTACAACCTAAGTTCAAACGTGCCAAAGCAGGAGGATCAAGTTTTCCAGTCATTGCCACCAAACAATGGAATTCTCTCCCACCCGTGCTAAGGGAGGAAGAATACTATTGGACCTTCAGAGCCCTCAAAACTTGATTTCTTGCCTAAAACCGGCTTCTTACTTATGAAAGCATCTGTTTGCACTATGTACCTGATGCAATGAATACACTGTGTGTAACTTTTGCACTTGACTATGTTTTCACTACCTCTGGGCCACATGTAACTGGTTGACCAGCGCCTTGATACCTAAGGATTTGTGTGCTCTATACAAATGAAAGAAATAAATACAATAAAAAATAAAGAAACAATACAGAAACCCCAAAGAGAAAACAACATATGCAACATAACACATATATTAAATGACGCTTGTAGTGGTGAACCTGCAGAGGGGTAGAAAAAAGAGAAAAACATGCTGAAAAATCTAAACTATTCATCGCAGTATAGGGATTGATCAAGTGTAACATCATAATGAAACGTGCTGCAAAGTATACTTTTATATCACTCGGCAATTGTTTCATTCTCGAACATCAGATAAGTGGACGCAGTACCTCAACTCCTTAGAATGAACCACACATGGGGTGGCAAAGACCGCTGTGAATGGGCCGTGATAACATTGATCATTCCAGTGCCATATGATGTTCCTGATGAAGACATGGTCCCTGGAGTACATTTGTAGCAGTGGTAATTCAATGGATCCACTGATGACGCCTCAGCTCCCTCGTCACTTGTAGGAGCAATCATTCAAGACAAGATGGTTATACCTTTGATAGCTCCCTCATAAACCCCTCCCAAAATCCTCCTGCTGCCCTGTGAGCATCCGATGTTGTGCATTTAGAGATGAGAGGTGTATGCATTCTTCTCCCTGTCACTAATAAGTGGACAAGTGGTGATGCTTTCTTGACTGCTTTCTCAGGCTAAACAAAATGAGCTGGAGACAGGTAGCCAATTCCTCCCCAACATAGTACACACTTTGGATATTTAGTATTCAACAGTCCATTTATTTTTTCAACAATGCCATTTGCCTCAGGGTAGTAAATTGAGCACAGTATGTGACATATCCCTAATAGGGTTGTACTTTCTTTAAACAACACATTAATGAAGTGAATTCTATTATCAGACTTTATCACATAGCATACCCCCCAACAAGGAAAAACCTCACTTATCAGGAATTTAGATGCTGATTTAGCATCTGGTTGCATGTCAGGTCCATCCTCAACCCAACGGGATTACCAACAAACAACAAAATAAAATAACTGTAATTACTGCACCTGTTTAGCATATCTATGTTATCAATTTGGAGTTCCCAGAAATGTCCAGCTGGATGGGGCAATGTGCCAAGCAGCATCCTGAGAGTTTGTCCAGTACTGTAAAGATGAAACACACAAATTCATTGACATATTCTTGTAGGTTGGGGACAAACCAGCAATATGCTGTTTTGCAATATGGGTATTGCATCTGCTCAAGGGCAACCATGAGCAATTCCGGTGGCATTACTACTTTTTCTGTAACTGTTAAGCAGAAACCTGTGCAGTTCCCTCTGGGACCACTGCAAAAGATTTAGGCCTACAGGTGTTTGGCAGTAGACCCACTTGGTAGCCGTCCGTACCACACAGATTCACTTGGTAGCTGTGGCTGAGCAGTCAGACTCCTCTCAAGAAAAGTTAGGCAGTATGTGGAGTATACAAAATAGGGCAATTTACACAGTAGAACAAGCAGACACGGAACAGAGCTTGGGTGTAAAGATATATAATTATTTATTTATAAAAACACATCTACGAAAAACACACTGGCACTAATACGGCAAACAACTTCAATTACAATTACTATAAGTATATCAATCCCCTAACAATATTTCGACAACTCTAGGTTCAACGGCACCACTTATTTACAGACAGAGGTGAATGCTTTAACCTAGATGACACTCTAATATTCGTTAGAATGGGAGAGAAAAGGCAGGGTATGCAACCAACTCGGGACCAACACTTTTACAAAGCAGATGCAAGGTAAGTAAGGCAGGGTCTACTGTGGATCACAACGTTCAGAGGCCAGGCCCACTCGGAGAGAGGCAAGGCAATATGTCCCAAAAAGTATCACAGTGGAAATGCACTTCGAGTCTTTGTAGCGAATTGACACAGAAAGGTTGGACCAGTTTAGAACGAAAGTTAAGAAGGTCTGGAGGCGACCCAATGGAAAGGTAAGGATTTAAGACACCTCACGCTAATCGTCACAAGGGAAGCCAGGCGGACACAGTACCTTGTAAGAGCAGAGACAGCTACGGCGGGGGCAGTTGTTCCTGGTGGTGGATGCAAGTCGGGGCTTTGCCAAGAGATGAGATGATCTCGTCGTCGAAGGAAAGTTGAAGATCGTTGCACCACCAGGGAAGAGACTAGCCGCGGAGTGCTCCGTCACAAGGCACACCTTTTGGTCGCGGTACGGGCTAGTGGCTATTGGTTGCCGGGGTGCTCAGCACAGGCAATCCGACCACTACGCCCTGGAAGCGAAGAAAAAGCAAAGGGACTGGTTGTTCCCACCAGTCAGGGGAAGAAGACTCTCCAGCCGGAAGATCTCCTCTGTCGTTGGGAAGTGGTGAGACCGTTCAGCAGGGCTCCACCGGAGGTGTCGTCGTTGCAGGTCGGCTCAGCTTCACCCTCGTCGGAATTCTTAGGTCCTGTGGCGACTTCTGAAGATCCAGTCCCAAACGCCCTGCTTTTATGCAGAAAACCCCCATTCATTCAGCCTAGCTGTCAATCAGAACAAGCTAAGTGGTGAGCGGGGTGGCTCACCACTTGGGCCAATCACACCAGAGTGTGACTTGAGTTGGCAAGGCAGCTCAGTCCAGGGTGCCTAAACCCCCTCCCACATCCCCCTGTGGTACCCAGACAGAATGGCACCACTTTGGAGGGCTTCTGTGCAGAAGCCCGCCAAAAGTGGAACAAAGGGCTCAACCTTTGGTTCGGAGTTACAGAGGCAAACACAGACGCCATTTTAAAAACCGAGTTCTGGCAGAAAATACCAACCGGTAGATTTATTTAAGACAAATAAACCGGCGGTATGTTAGAGACTAACTGGAAAAAGTATTAGCCCCCAACAATGGGAAGAATCCCATAGAATTATATTCGGGGTCGAATATAACAAGTAGTTTCCACTGCCACCAGCCAAAACTCGATGAGGGGGAACAGGCAGTGCCCCCTCGAACAACAGACCCAGGGGTAATCGAATTACCCCTACCAGTACGTCCACAATAGGATGGTTTGTACTAGTTCTGTTAGTAAATGTAGGTCTAGTAAAGCCAATGTTGACTTTACATGCCCTGGGAGACAGTAGTCAGTCCCAGGGTATGGAGCCTATGGGGGGGGATCCTCTAGGACCGATGCCTGAAGTATTTGACCCCAACGACCATCCTGAACTAAAATACTTGTTAGTAGAAGGTGGTCCTGATAGGGAAGAATTCAGTAAAGGCCAACATGAGTGCCCATCTCTGGAAGGCCTAAGGAGACAGGCCTGCTCCCAGCTTGAGGGTGAACCTCCTGGGACGCATTGGATTTATTGGGAAGGTGGACTCCTGTATAGTGAGCCCACAGAGTCTACAGAAGGAGACCATAGGAGGTTGGTGGTTCCCCTTGCTGTAAAACCCTTCCTCCTGCAGCTGGCGCATGAAGTGCCCCTTGCTGGTCACCTTGGTATTAAGAGGACCAAGCAAAGATTATCCATGCACTTCTACTGGCCCACGATGAGGGTGTAATTAGAAAGTCACTGCAGGAGTTGTGCCTCCTGCCAGTTATCTTGTAAGAGTGGCTCAACAATCCAAGCTCCATTGGTACCACTCCCAGTTGTGGGAATAGCATTTGAAAGGGTAGGGATCGACATTGTTGGTCCCCTTGACCCACAGACATCCTCAGGCAATAGGTTTATCTTGGTGCTGGTCGACTATGCTACCAGGTATCCTGAGGCCATCCCATTGAAAACTGTAACTGCCAAGTCAGTTGCAAAAGCGTTACTTGGCATCTTTACTAGGGTTGGCTTCCCTAAAGAAGTTGTGTCTGACAGAGGCAGCAACTTTATGTCAAAGTATATGCAGGCTATGTGGAAAGAATGTGGGGTCACCTACAAGTTCTCTTCTGAATACCATCCCCAGACCAATGGTCTGGTGGAACGTTTCAACAGAACGTTAAAGAGCATGATTGGGGCTCTGGAAGAACCTCAGAGAAGAAAATGGGATCTTCTTTTACCATGCTTACTGTTTGCCTACCGAGAGGTACCACAGGAGGGTGTTGGCTTCAGCCCCTTCGAACTTCTGTTTGGTCATCCTGTGCGGGAACACTTAGCCATAGTCAAAGAGGGTTGGGAGATGCCCACTCCCCCTGTTGCTACCAACGCAGTAGATTACGTGTTGGGGCTCAGAAAATGGATGGTACTTCTGATGGGCTTGGCTAGTGATAAATTGAAGGCAGGACAAGCGCTGGTGAAACATTGGTACGACCAGAAAGCTTCCCTCATCAACTTTACACCTGGTCAGCAAGTCCTGACCATGAATCCCATAAGGCCTCGAGTTTTACAGGACAAATGGTCAGGCCCTTACACAGTGGTGGAGCCCCTGGGTGAGGTTAACTTTTTAGTGGACCTTGGAAGGCCTGGAAAGGCTCCAAAAGTGTTCCATTTAAATAGGCTGAAGGCTTTCTTCCCAAGAGTTGAAATCGCAGCACTGCTACTGGCTTCAGATGTTGAGCAAGAGGAGTCTGAACCTCTCCCCGACCTGTTCCAAAGCGGTCCTTCAGATAGCTCCTTTGAGGGTGTCCGAGTGGCCCCTGACCTGACTTCTGATCAGCAGGCTGAGGTGATAAGTTTGCTTAGGCAGTTTTCCCCCCTGTTTTCACAGTCGCCTGGTTTGACACCTTGGTGCAAACATAACATAGACACAGGAGACAGTGTACCTACCAAAAGCAGGGGATACAGGATGTCAGACAAAGTACGGTCTTACATTAAGACCGAGGTCAACAAGATGTTAGACCTTGGGGTGATTGAACCCTCTAGTAGTCCTTGGTCCATCCCTGTGGTTTTGGTTCCAAAGGCAGGCACTTCTGAATTGAGGTTCTGCATGGATTACAGGGTTCTGAATGATGTCTTCAAGACAGATGCACACCCCTTGCCTCGAACAGATGAGCTGGTGGATACCTTGGATGCCTCCAAGTACCTCAGCACGTTTGACCTCACTGCTGGCCATTGGCAAATAGCTTTAGCAGAACATGCCAAGGAGAAGACAATGTTTTCTACTCCAGACGGCCTTTACCAATTCAGGGTAATGCCGTTCGGGTTGAAGAATGCACCTGCCACTTTCCAGAGGCTTGTGAATCATGTGTTGAATGGGTTGGACGAATTCTGTCTTGCATATCTGGATGATATAGCAGTTTTCAGTGCCACCTGGGAAGACCATGTGAAACACCTTGGGATTGTGCTCCAGGCTCTTCAGAAAGCACACTTGACCATAAAGGGTAGTAAATGCGAGATTGGACAAAGCTCCATGGTTTACCTTTGACATGAAGTAGGTGGAGGGAGGATACAACCTCTTCCCAGTAAAGTACAAGCAGTACAGGACTGGCCTACCCCCTCTACACAGACCCAAGTGTGAGTCTTCTTAGGACTCACGGGGTCTTACCGCAACTTCATGGCAGACTATGGCACCATATCTGCTCCTCTGACTGCCCTCACCACTCCGAAGAAACCCAAGAAGGTAACTTGGACCGACGAGTGTGAGAAGGCCTTCAATGGCTTAAAAGACTCCTTGTGCCAAGCCCCTGTCCTCAGGGCCCCTGATAATCAAAGACCTTTTATTGTGCAGACAGACGCCTCTGACACTGGGATAGGAGCTGTACTATCGCAAGTAGATGAGAAGGGTAAGGAACACCCTATTGGTTTTATTAGTCGCCAGCTTAAGGACAGAGAGCTCAGATGGTCTGCAGTGGAGAAAGAATGTTTCTCTGTTGTGTGGGCCCTACGGAAGCTGAGGCCCTACCTCACTGTGCAAACTGACCATAAGCCCTTAAAGTGGCTAATGAACATGAAGGGAGAGAATCCAAAGTTGCTTAGGTGGTCCATAAGTCTACAAGGCTGTGAATTCACTATTGAGCATAGGCCAGGTGTCCAACATAGCAATGCTGATGGGTTGTCCAGAATGTTTAACCGACCTGAACAAGAGACTCATCCAGGGTGGATTAGTTCCCCCTGTCCATACTCTGGGAGGGGCGAGTGTTAGGAAAGATTTCTTAATTGTGGGTAATTTTCCTTCCATGTGGCAACCCCTAAACTTTTTGCTGTTGTTTTCACCGTGATCTAGACTTTGCCAGAGAAGTGCAGCCTTCTGCCGCACTCCTCTGGGCTTTCGCTCCATTCTTACGGGGAAACTGACATGCCCTTAAGACAGTCAGTACCGGGAAACGTTGTTTTCCGCAGTTCTTTTATCATGTTGCAGCTTTCGCGCAACATGGCACATGAGGGCACTTTAAGCTAAGTTACTGCTCTCTTGGGTCTCTAGTCTTCTACAGGCCCTAGACACTCTCTTTGGATTGTTAACGAACGGTGCAAGTGAATCACAGACGGGACTCGTGGCAGCAATCGTTTCTTTGTGTTTTGAGCTCCTTTTGGCTGTTTAAGCGCGTTTCTCGCGCTTAACCCAAAATGGTGGCCTGGCTTCCAAAATGGCCAGACCACGAGGCTCTTTGTCCTGCCTGCTGACCGTCTTGCCCCCTTCACCTTCCCCAGGTCGAGCTGACCCGGGGCTTTCCTTATTTGGGCATGTACTTTCCCGCAAAACACAGATGCTTTTGCGGGCTTCTACAGGCCTTGTGTGTGCCTCCAGGATGTGGGCTGGGATGTCTGGTCCCAATACACATCCTAGGTGCCAGAGAGTCTAGTGTGTCGTGAATGCCTGGGACCACCATGGTCCGTCATAGGTCCATGTATGCTGTGAGTGTTTTGTGAGCAGATCTCCCATTGGGTCCCCTCCATTTTGGCGCGAAGGGAACTGTGGATAAGCGGAGGCTGGAAACACCACTACCATGTCGATCTCCTGAGTTCTCACGAACGAAGGAATAAAGGAGCCAAGTATCCTGCAACTACAAGGCTGAAACCGAGGAATCGCTGGTGACCCGATGAAGGACTGCTCCTCTGCACCGCTGTCGCTTTGTGAAACCCTTTCAACCTCTGATCGAACGAGAAGGCCTGTACTGGTACTTCGACCCCTTGGAATATTGGGAACAACTATTCTTGGAATCTTCACCATCTCCTGCATGTAAGCCTTCGGAAGTGTCTCTGGGCCATCCAGTGGACTGACCAGCCTACCCAGGAGTCTTGCGCTGTAACCGCCATCAGGTTGTGTTGTATTACGAGTCCTTGCCACTCTCATACGATTCGTACACTTGGCATTCCCAGGTCTGACTTGAGAAGTGTCCATTGGGCTGAAATACACACGGCCGCTCCATCGCCCTGCTGTGGTGACAATCTGTGCAGGTTCACTCGTTTGGGACATCCTCAACTCTAACTTCTGCTGCTGCGGAATCTACACGACGCCGAGACGTCCCCTGTTCATATCTGAACCTGCCAGCACTGAAACTGATGCAGAGAAGCCTGGGTCTGCCTGCATCGGGGACCAGTGAGTAGCATCGCTAGGAACTGGTCGCCCTCCTGCAGTAGCCCATAGCTTTTCCCCGCTGTGTCAAACAGCACGCCTTTCCATACTCGCGCTCTGCTTCTGCCCACAGTAGAGGCTGCGCTTGAGTCGCAAAGCTCTGTTCATCTTCATTTGTTCACCAAACTGAACTGCCTGATTCCCTCGAGGAGACTCCTCTTAGCCCGTTGGCACCCACGTGTGCAGGTACTTTTGAGCACAAGGCTCCACTTCCTTCTAGTTAGGGGCCTCTGAAGGCGGACTGGGTCTAACTGTTATTTGCTCTGCCTGTTTCCCTCCCCATCTAGGTGGTCTGCACATTTCGTGCGTCTAACTCGTTAGACTCGTTGGTAATTGTATTTATATTGTATTTGATTGTGATGTGTTGGTTTACTTGAGTTTTATTGTGATTTCTCGCTACGTTCAATGTTACAAAGGCCTTGTAATAAATGTGTCTATATTTTTAATATAACACCTGCTTGGAGTAATTTGTAAGTGTCCTTGCTTTGTGTGCTCATTGCGGGCTTTCAGTCACCCTCACCCCTCTTGAGACCTAGTCTTGACCGCTGCGATCGCTACCTTGATTGGTCTGGCTTGTCCAGAGGTTACCCTGTTCCAAGAAACTAGGCTGGCCTTCTGAACCTCTGCCCCTCCAGGACAGAGTTCAGAAATCCATCTTAACAACCGGTACCCTTAGACGTGCATGCGCAAAAGGACGACAGGGTCAACGGTCCCGGCTTTGCCAATACCTACCATACCGCTCACCGTAGCCAGGTGTGGCCATTGAGGGTGGGGCGGTACCTTGACAGACCAGGTCCGGAGGGTCTCGGATCAAGACCGACATGTGAGTATCAAGTGCGAGTGACATTAAAAGACAGTGGGGAGAAACTGGGAAAACAGGAGTTATGTAAATGGAAGTGTGGGACTGTATGGTGAGGGAATAAAGGGGGAGGACTAACAGGATCTAAGGGGAACTTTTCTTGTAGCTATTCTTACTGTTTTTGCATACAGCCATTAGGTGAAGTACAGAGGTTACAAGGTGAATAGTGGTACGGGAACCTAACTCCGCAAGGGGGTAGAAGGCGGCACCGCATTAGTACTATCTCAACTAGTATTGGAGATAACGAGGAAAATAAATGGAACAGTAGGAGTCTTGCATAGAGAAGAGGACTCAAAATAGTATTTAGAAACACTTCTTTTCTTCTTATTAAGGGGATTCTCGTAGATAAAGGGGAAGGTCCGCAAGGAACCAGGACAGGTGAACGGGCCAGGGCACAAGTGGGAGGAACTTAAAGGGGGAGAAAACAAACAGGGAGGATTTGTGTTTAAATGTTAAATGTGGTATGTCTAAAGTTCATTGTCGTGTAATTTGTATTGTTTATGTCCGCTGAGCGCTATTCAGGTTAAAGATTAATGATAAAAGTGATATTGCATAATTGTTGCGTTACACACTCTGTCAACGTAAGTGTGACAGACTGTGGTTGACCAAGGATATTGTCACAGATGTGACATATGAAGTGGTGAATTATTGAAGCCTTTCTTGTATTGACCCACAAAGGAGTGAAGGCATTGCTAAGGTTGAATCGGAGCAGAAACACCACTCTCAC
This sequence comes from Ambystoma mexicanum, assembly GCF_040938575.1. NCBI lineage: Eukaryota > Metazoa > Chordata > Amphibia > Caudata > Ambystomatidae > Ambystoma > Ambystoma mexicanum. Next base: position 1,168,730,091 of record NC_090922.1, read on the forward strand.
ACATTTGCCAGAGTTTGGCAGGGTGCAGATAGAATTAAGAAGTATCTTGACCAATGGATCGTGTAATTTGTATTGTTTATGTCCGCTGAGCGCTATTCAGGTTAAAGATTAATGATAAAAGTGATATTGCATAATTGTTGCGTTACACACTCTGTCAACGTAAGTGTGACAGACTGTGGTTGACCAAGGATATTGTCACAGATGTGACATATGAAGTGGTGAATTATTGAAGCCTTTCTTGTATTGACCCACAAAGGAGTGAAGGCATTGCTAAGGTTGAATAGGAGCAGAAACACCACTCTCACACATTTGCCAGAGTTTGGCAGGGTGCAGATAGAATTAAGAAGTATCTTGACCAATGGATCACAGAACTAAAAGGGGAAGGTCTGCCCCAGGTGTGGCCCGAAGAGTGGCCGTTTGATAAAAGTGTGTTGGACATGGTAGCGCCATGTTTGTTTGTAAAGTATAAAGGGAAACAGCAACAAAATAGCAGGGAAATATTGGATTTGTGGAGACTGTTCGGGGAAATACACCTGAATAAAAGCAAAGGGCAGGGTGTATCTCCTCTGGCAACAAGTAACGGTGAGGGGGAAGGGGAAAGTAAGATGGGAGGAGTAGAGGTAGCAAGGCTATACCCACTCCTGACAAAGCCAGCTGAGGGATACAGTGACCCAGTGTACGTATCTAGACACAGGTCACCACCTGAGCCCCTAGCAACAGCCCCAGCACCGCCCCCATGTGATCAGCGAGGAGCAGTGGGACAGGTGAGTACTCCAACTGTAGACATAGAACAATTTTCCCAGGATCTAGAAACAAGGCTAACAATGACCCAAACAGAACTGACTCGATTGAGAGATATATGCGAACAAAGCTGCTCACCCACACTGATGGCAGAACAGACACAAGTGGCCCAGATACGCAACAGGTCTACGGAGGCGGGCTGGAAAAAGGGAGACGTATTATAACGAATTAATGACAGCTCCATGAGAGTAATAGAAATCGATCAGGTAGACAGGTGAGTGTGGAATTTAGAGTGTAGCATCAGAGAGGGAGAAGAATACTAGTGTGATATAGAGGAACAAAAATAAGAAGAAAGGAGACTGGAGGGGGCAACAGGTGGAGGGCCATTAGGAGAGGAACCATCCCTGATAGGTTGGGTACTGGAAGAGGAGTGGCAAGGAAGGTTGAGGACTAGAGAATGAAGAATGGCAGTGTTAAGGAAGAAGGGAGCAAATGTAAGTACAGGGAAAATAAGGAGCAAGTTACAGCTACCATTAATACACAAAGGGTGGGAAGGCCCCATTATGTTCCATGGGCCCAAATGGAGAAAGCAAACCTGCTAAAAACATTACTTTCAGGAGGGACAAGTAAGTGGATATATGCATTCGAGAAAAATACTGCTAGGTCCCCCTTACAATCAGGGATATCAAATGTCTGCTGGTTTCCGCGGTAGGTGATCAGGCTAACAGGGTGTGGGCGAAGGCAGAATTCTCTGGAATAACACTGGACTGTGATCGCCATGATGGAGCATCATTCAACACCGTAAGGGCAAGAGTATGGGATGCACTGAGAGAAACGTTCCCAGATACCCCCGATCTGCAGACCGATATGCAATGTACAATGGGGGAGGAGGAAGATGCGACTGCTTAAATTCTTCAGGTGCAGAAGATGTGGAGAGTGGAGACGGGCACGGCTTGGGACCAATCCACTTCCCTGTTTTATTTTACAATTAATAGAGGGCTTCCAAAAGAGGTGCAGAAGGCCCTTGATAAAATAGCTAGGATAGAAGCCAAGGGCTGGCCAGAAATACAGAGCATCATAGTTCATCATTGTAAGAGGATCAAAGAGAGAGAAAAGGAGAACAGGTTGACAGATGAAACAAAATTGGTACAAACAAAACTGGAGAAGGTTGCAGCTGCAGTAGCAGCCCTCCAAACAGATAGAGAAAGAGAGGAGGAGGAGGGGCATACAGCTATGCAGGCAAGAATGGCAGCAAACTGGGCAGTAAATGGAAAGGAACAGTGGGCTTGTGAGGAGCAATATGGAGGAGCCCAATGGCAAGGAAGAAGTGGAAGAGGAGGAAGAGGTGGGTACAAGGGGTCGAGAGGGGGTAGGTATGGATATGGAGGACAGGGCCCCAGAGGAGGAGGACAGGGGACGTGCTGGAACTGTGGGAGGTGGGGACATTTGGCAGGAGAGTGCCGAAGCTGTCCCACGGCCACCTACCAAAATGAGCACTAATATGATCACCCCCAACCGAGTAGCATGTACGGCTTGCCTATGGGCGGTTTTAGGAGGGAAGAGCAACCCGACCCAAGGTATACATACGAACAAAGGGCACATCCACAAAATGTTCAGTAACACTCACAATCCCAGGAACATATGCCCCCGGCATGTGGAAATCCCTTCGCCACCACAGCAAATGTTACACTCGAGGTTCCGTACACAGAGGAATTGGATGTAACGGTAGGAGGGAATACAGTGCGAGCACCCCTATTGTATTATGAAGACTCGGCCATAAACTTACTAGGGAGAGCCCTCCTTCGCAAACTCAATATGACCATATCCTTCACAGAGAGAGGAATAGTGTGTTGAACACCAGGAATATGCACCCTATGCACTATGTTAATAATAAATATATAGGCCACTGTGCAACTGCTGCACAGGGTACCAGTTGATCCCGATATGTTCATACAGGGATTGAAAGTGTTGGCACGTGTTGTGCCCAACCTCATACGCCATGAGTGGTGAGTGCCATCCGAATTTGTGTTTCACCCCGTAGCACCCCCAGAGGTGATAGCAGGATCAGTGGTTTCTACAGACCTAAACGGGTGCAGGTGTCAACCCAACAGATTACCATTATAGGTATGGATGTACATGGGTGCGAGTGGTGAACAGTGTTGTGTATAAACCCCAATATAGATCTATGAGATGTTTCAGATGAGGAGTTGTTCACGGATTCCAACACTGATGGGAGATAATAATGGAAATAGCAATTCCCTGTGAAATAATGATCCATCACAGACAAGTGTCAATCCCTGTCATGGCCGTCATCAGTGCACCACAAGCATTCTTTAGTGAAGACATGCAACAAGTACCACCAGTATTATGGACCACTGGCCCTCACGATGTAGGGCTGTTATGAGAAATGACCCCTTTGAAAATTAAACTCAAACCCGGAGCATTGTTGCCCTGGATGAAAAAGTATCCCCTGTCAAGAGAAGCAGAAGAGAGAATAAAATAGGCAGTATATGCACTACTACAGCAAGGGATGATTGTACGTCAAATTCTCCTTGTAACACTTAGCAAAGGGAGGGGAATAGAGGATGATACAGGACCTACGGCCCCTCAATGACATCATACAAAATAAATTTCCACTTGTCTCAAACCCTGCATCAATTCTTTACAGAATCCCAAAAACAGCAACATGCTTCACAGTGGTAGATTCGAAGATTGATTTCTTCTCGATACCACTGCCCCCGAATCACAATACTTGACAGCATTTACCCTGGGCGGGAAAAGGTAGGAGCAGTGTAGATTGCCCCAGGGATATTGTGAGTGCCCAAGTATTTTTAACAGGATATTACACAAGGACTTCAGATACTAGGAGCGCAATTATTCAGTATGTGGATGATTTGTTGATCTGTGGAGAGAATGAGGAAGAGTGCAGAAAAGATTCAATAGCATTACTTACCTGGTTGGCATACAAGGGATATAAAGTGGACAAACGAAAATTGCAATATTGCCTAGATCTGGGTCAACTGATATTGAAAGATGATAAATGGATAATACCCAACAGGGCAGCAGCAGTGCGAGCAGTAAGTGAACCGACAACAGTGAAAGAGATGTAAAAGTTTCTCAGCATGTGCAGCTACTGCCACGCCTGGATATTAGATGACGCAGCATACACAAAACCTTTACTACATGCACTTAAGGTAGCACAAAGAGAGAATACTGCCTTGAATTGGACACAAGAAATGCATACCGCCTTTAACACATTAAAAGAACTGATCTCTACAGCACCTGTTTTAGCGACCCCAGTTTATGACCGCAAATTTTACCTATTTTCACACTGCAATGGAACACTAATGACAGCAGTGTTAATGCAAAAAACATTGTTGGGCCACAAACCTCTGGCATATTACAGTGGCACTCTTGATGCAGCTAAGCAAGGACACTTCACCTGTGAACAATCTCTGGCAGCCGCAGCGTTATTCATTGAAAAAAGTGCCATGATCGTGATGGGGTGCTCTGTGACCCTGTTCGTTGAGCACTCATTATTTGCAATACTTGAGAGATCAAAAAGCACACTAACAGCCCAGAGAGCTACTGCCTACGAGATCATCTTGTCCAGAGCAAACATGCACATATTACGGTGCAAGACAGTGAACCCAGCAAAGTTTCTCACAGAAGCTTGCACAGTAGAAGACATGCAAAATCATGATTGCTGCACGTACAGAGGGGGAGATGAAAACACACCCACAGCAAGTTAAGACGCACTCACTGAGGGAGAGGTGTACTTTGTAGATGGGTCAGCATCAAAACAATGTGAAATGGGAGAAAGACATGTATGGGCAGTAGTGGTATGACTAGAGGAGGGAGAGCATGAGGTGATTGTACAAAAAAGACTGCCTGCACATTTCCCGGTGCAAGCAGCCGAGCTGGTGGCACTAATTGAAGGTCTACATACTGCCAAAAGAAGCGCAGTAACAATATACACAGACTCGGCATACATGACAACAACAGTGCATGGGGTGCTAGCAGGCTGTGGGAGGAGAGGATTTAGACATGCAGATGGGCCCCCCGTGCAGCATGCTGAAATACTGATGGAATTAATTGAGGCCCTAAAAGAACCCACAGTGGTAGCCCTGCTAAAATGCCATGCCCACACGAACAATGGTGACGTCATCTCAATAGTAAATGCAGCAGCGGATGCTGCCGCAAAAGACATAGCTTATCTCACAAAGGAAATGCCTGCGAATTTGTATTGCAAAGGCATGTACAATAAGGACAAGGTGAAGGATATAGCTCAATGCCAGTTTTGCAAATAATTGAATTACAGCAAGAAGCACCACCCGAGGAGAAAGAGTTATGGGGAAAGAGGGGATGTAGTCAGTCAGTGACAGCTGTCCTATGGAGGCAGAATAATGCAGGTAAAGTAGTGATGCCAGTAAGACTGTTAGAAAGAGCATTCCAACAGCTCTACTTCCCGGCCCCCAATGCAAAACAACATATAGCTGCAGAGATACAAGAAAATTGGTTTGTGCCAGGGCTGCACGAGCATGTGTCCAAAATAGCAATAGAGTGTACCACATGTCAAACATATAATTCAGGGATGACCCTAAGAACACTGAGAGGAACACTGCCCCGACCCATTGGACCATTCCGTGAACTGCATATTGACTACGCAGACATGGTAGACTGATGTAATGGACCCTGATACTTGATAGTGGTAGTCTGCCCGTTTTCCCGTTGGGTGGAAGCAGGTCCATGCACACTCCTAGATGCAAAATGTGCAGCAAAATCTTTAGTAAGGTAGGTGACTCCCGATTGGGGGATATGCCACATCATACGCTCTGACAACAGAATGCATTTAGTCAATGGTCTGTTCAAAGCAGTGACAACAATGTTGGGCATTACCCACAAATTGTGCTTGATTTATCACCTGCAAGAAAACGGTACGTGGAAAAAATCAACGGCCTCTTAAAAAGCAGACTGTCATAACTATGCCACACCCTAAAGAAAAAACGGTGCACTGAATGCTGTTGGTGCTATTTGAATTAAGGAACCAGCCCAGCAAGGACCACCACTTGTCCCTGCATGAAATAGTGACAGGCAGATGTAAGCATACAGCCCTATCTCCCCTGTGAAGACAAATGCACACAGAAGTGCAATGGTGTTGGGGGAAGAATTTCAGGATTATTTAAGAAAATGTACCAAAGCAGCAAGGATGATAGCGAAATAGCTAACTGCTCCCATTACACAGAAGAATGAGAGTGACACAATGACACCGGCTACAGACAACCCAAACTGCCAAATGATGCCAGCGGAGATGATATGTATACGTAGCTTCGTGTAGAATGTATATGGCCTATCTACCAATTTGTCTGAGCAAGCTTAATACCTATCCCCCAGAGCGAGAGAAAAACCGTTCAGAGAGAACAACACAAATGTAACAGGAAAGGGGGGAGGGAACAAACTGAAATGAAACAGTTATGATGAAACAAGATCAGACACATGTGTATATAAGAGTGACATGTATAATATTATGAATAAGCAAGGTAGAAGATGCATGAAGTAGAATTAAAAATATTCTATAGTTCTCTTGATCTTATTTCCACTCCTTTTCCCTGCCTCTCTTATTATCCTTCTCACCCTCAACTTTGTCTTTCTCTTTTCCCCCACACTGTTGAGAAAAATAAAATAGCATACAAAAAATGAATTATGGAGGATAACATAAACAATGAAAATGAAGAATAAAATGTTGAATAGCAGTAAAAAGGTGTGTACTTAACCCCTGTGTATCTCACTCTGTAGGATCATCAATGGCAAAAACGGGGGCCCCCAGTGCCAACAACACAACTGTAGATAGAGATAGTAGGAGAATAAATGTTTTAAGATTGTATTTGTATGGGTGCAGATTATGTTGTAGTGCAATTATTTTCTTTTCTATGATGTTTGGACTCTCGAAGTATGCAGAGTCCTCTGTATGCCCTCAAAGGATAAACAAGTCATATGTTGCATAGGGGAGAAAGTATGACACAAATACATTGCAGAGAAATTTAATTTACTAGAGACATTGCCCAAGGAGACCTCACGATCATCTACAAAATACAATCTAAACTTTTATCTTCAAGATATCAAAACACAAATAGGAAAGCTAAAAGAATCTAGTGCACCAGGACCAAAAGTAATCTTGAATGCAGTGCTAAAGGGGGGAACAGAATTTTGGCCAAAACGAATGAATATTTCCAACACAAATGTATGCCAGGAAGGTATAATACTGCAATCCTGGCGTAAAGCTATTTTGGTACCCATTTACAAGAAGGACTGCAGATCAGTCCCGGCGAACCATAGATTGTTGGCAATTTTATACCGGTCCGGCAAGATTTCTGCCTCCCTTGTCTTAGATGAGTTGGAAAAATGGAGCAACTGCAGGAATCTGCTAGGCTCATTTCAAATGGGCTTTAGAAGGGGATCCGGCATGGTGCAATGCTAATGCCTCATGGACCTTGTGACATAGAAAGCAAAGATAAAGGTTAACCCTGCCCTTTACATGGCCATGATTGATTTCAAAGCAGCTTTCCATACTGTCGATAGGGGGAAAACTATGGGCAAAGATGGAAGGACATGGCTGCCCGGACTCAGTGCTGGCTGTGGTGTTTTTCTCATTAATATGTATATGGGCGATCTACCAACTTGTCTGAGCAATCTTAATACCTATCCGCCAGAGTGGCTAGTAAAAAAGTTCATTGTTTGGCATATGCAGACGACTTGGTTGTTTGTGATCACACTTATGCAGGTCTAAAGAAATTGCTGAATTTGGTTGAGGAGTATGCCAAAACAAACGGCTTCACCAGTAAAAAAGTTGCTAAACTTCTCATGGTGATTGCAGGGAAACAAATTGAATATGTAGAGGAATTCAAATATTTGTGATGCAAGTTGTCCACAAAAGTTAATTATGAGGCAGCCATACTCGACAGGAAGGTGTTGCCTGTACATTACTGATCCTGAAGTGTGTCAATCAAGTCACTGGATATATCCTGCAAAAAATAGTGGTGCTATAAAAATAAAGTTTCTGTCCTAGTATTTTATACGGGCGTGAGGCCTTATGCGTAGCAGATAAAGGGGGTAATTCATGGAATAAATGTGCGCTGAAATTTGTGGCAGAAGTTGGCACAAGCGTGCGATTCACGGAAGGCCCTGCCCGTGTTTTTCCCGGGATGAGCACCAAATCCGTGCATGGAGCACACGTTACTGCAACAACCCGAAAGCGTGCGCGACGTGCACAGCGAAAGCGCACAACGTGTAGCGCACACACCAAAAGGGGGTGGAACATGCGGAATGGGGAACGGGTGGTGAAAATGAGAGCGTAACTGGGGAAGTACTGCTGAGAAATACACGGAACGCCCACACGCTCGTGAACTACACGTATTCATGGAGTCGAATAGGGGAAACCCGCGCACACCAAAAGACATGCACAGGCGTAAACACGTCCGCCTCACAAAGGCAAGTGGAAGCGTCCCCACACAGTATAAAAGTGCGCGCAAACAACAAACACGTATATACAGCTACAATGAATGCCCCATTTCTCGCAGCACTGATGTGGGACACCGCAGGATGAGGAGGATAGCCAGGCCCCACATTTTGCCCAAGACCAGCCTTTTTGGGATGCCTGATGACCAGATCTATGGCAGGTATAGGTTTCCACCTCGTATCATCCTAGACCTGGTCACTGAGTGGGAGGATGATGTCACATCACCCACCTTGTGCTCCCAAGCACTGAGCCCCTTGGAAAAAGGTGCTCAATGTACTGCATTTTTTGGCCACTGGGTCATTTCAGCGGACACGTGCCATAGATGAGGGGTCTCACAGCCCACGCAGTAACGCTGCCTACACCAGGTGTTGGCAATCATCACTGCGCACTCCTCAGTCCGCAGGCACATATATATGCCCAGAACTCCCGCAGAAAGGCAGGCCATGGTCCAGGACTTTTACAGGGTGGCACACTTCCCTAAAGTGCTTGGTGCCATAGATTGCACCCAACATCCTTCTAGGGCCACTGAGAACATCTACTGCAACCGCAAGCACTGGCATTTCATCAACGTACAGGTTGTATGTGATGCCCATGGAATCATCACCTCTGTCTATGCAAACTATCCTGGGTCTACCCATGACAATTTCATATACAGAATGTCCGCCCTGAGCAGGACCTGGAAGCTAGGAAGCATGATGACACATGGCTAATTGGTGAGTACAAATGTTTGTGCACATGCATGCATGTCACACACAGACAAATACACGCAACTAATGACAACCATCATCACCTCCCCAGGGGACAGTGCCTACCCTCTGAGCAACCACATGATGAAGCCAATACGGAACCCCACCACACCACCCCAGGTAAGAACAAAGCAGCCCATATTGCAACCAGGGGCATAGTGGAGTGTACATTCGGAGTGCTCAAGTCACGCTTCCGCTCCCTTGACCGCTCTGGCAGGCAGCTAGTATATGCACCTCCAGTAGTGTGCAGGATCATTGTGGCAGCATGTGTCCTGCACAATGTTGCAACATGGCGGGGCGTACCTGAGACATTCACACCTGACATGGGACCTGATGAACTCACTTGTCAAAAATCTCCCACACATACAAAGGGGGTCATTATGAGTATGGCGGTAAACCATAGACGGTGCTGGTATGTCACTGGCACTGTCCATACTGTACCTCCATATTACGAGTAATGCTGAAGGGTGGCGGCTGTGTGGTGGTCACCAAAGCTGCATCTGCAGCTCACACTACCGGTGGGCCCGTGTCAGCACATGTTACTTACTGTCAGGTCACAAGGGTGCCAGGGTCAGATGCAACAGCAGCATCACCTGGAGCCGCATGGGGTGGTGGCATGGCTGCACCAGCATGTGGCTGGACATCCTGCCCCTCTGGTGCACCCCTGCCTCTTCCCGCTCTACGGCCACCATGGCCACCCTGGACTCCACGTACTCCCTGGTCACCCCGGCCATGTGCCCGAACCCTTCCAACACTGGCAGGACACCCAGCTGAGCCCCCCCATACCTTTGGTGGCCTCACAACCATGGCACGGATGTAACAATGCCAATGGGAGCTGCACTGAACAGTTGTCCTGCTCAGGCTGCCTGTGGACCCTGGGGATAAATGATGTTCACGCATGCTCAGGCACCCCATAAATACAAAAAAAACGTATATGCAACCCCTGTAGGCCACATGCGTGTAAAAAAACCTCACGCAGTACGCTGTGGAACCCAGGAACACAAAAAAGCATACGCAATTAACACGATGGCTACTATGACCTCAATAAATGGGGTACACAACAAACAAGGGCAACTGCAGTGGGAAAAATAGCGTGCAATAACGGTCTGCATGGAAAAGAAATACGCGTAGGCACTGTAACAGCTATGAAGTAATCGCGTGTGAACCACAAAATAGGAAAAACACATGGTTGTTCTCCACTGAAAGCACGTACAGCGCGCTGCAGACCTGTGTGGACCATTAACACATGCAGAAGGAAACGCCTGCGTGTGTTACGTCACTTACGCGTTTACCTTTCCTTGAATTACACGCTGACATGCTGTTTTTTCACGTGCCAATTCACTCTGCATCAAGCTGGCCATGCAACAACACACGGTCCTGCCCAGAAGGCCATTTTTCTGCCTCCCAGCGCCGTGGGAAGCCTCCTACAAGCCATCTGCCGCTGCCTGCCTGCCTGCTGCCAACAGTGCCTTGCCATTTGGTGCCTGCACATCAGCCATCTGCAGGGATCCAATTGCTGTCACCACCCCTGCAGGAACAGAAGACTCCTGACTGGTATACCATCGCTCCACAGCCCAGCCCCAGGACCCACTTACCCACCCACACCTGCTTCAGGGGTTGCGATGTCCGACATAACACCATCCGGCACCAGTGGCATCCCCCAGGCAGGGAGGCAGAGGGCTGCCAGATTCAGTGCTAATGAAGTTGGCATACTGGTGGAGCAAGTCCTGGGCCATTATGATGCCCTCTTCACATCATTGCGGGCCAACAAGGAAGGACGGAAGAGGATCTGGAAGGACATAGTGGGTGCCATCAATGCGGAGGGGGTGGCAGCCCGCTACATCAAACACGTCCAGAAGCGCTGGGAGGACTACAAGTCCAGGACTCATAAGAAGGCCCATCGCCTCTTGGATGCAGTGGATGCAGTGGGGCGCCGGGTCCACCTTACCACCCAGCAGATGAGGGTCCTGGAGTGCATTCACCCAGTGCTTCATCACCAGATCCTCAAGGTGCAGGCCGGTCTGGAGTCGAGCGGTAAGTGCTCATGCATTCCCGTTTTAAACAGTGCATGTTGCAGTGTGCTGGTAGTTAGCTACTTGTCTGTATGTGTCACATGGGTCATGTATGGATGTGTGTGTGCAGGGACATGATGGTGCTGCATGTGAGTCCAGTCAGGCATGACCCACATGGATGGTGTATGTGTTACAATGGATCATACGGAGCAGCATGCAGAATGCACACATGTATGCATACCTGTGTCTGATCTTGGACATGTTTGGGGTGTGAGAGATGGGTGCTGCTGTCATGGACATGCATGGTGTACATGTCCGTGTGTCTGAGTAGTGTGTGAGTGACTGGTCAACGCCATGGATGCATGACACATGTCCGTGATGATGTGTTGATTCACTGATACAGCCTAGTCATCCTTGTATCCACTGTGTCTGGCGGTATACAGGGCCAGATGCATGACCCTCCCGTGATGTGTGTGCATGTGATCAGCATGTCCCATGATGCATGTGAGTTTCAGCCCACCATTGGATGTTTCTGCGGTGTCTTGGACATGGATGCAAATGTTTGTTGCATATGCCATGCCTGTTCCTGCATGTGTGTTTCCTGCACTGACCCATGTGTTGTGTAGGGACATGATGGAAGTGACGTTTGACAATGCCACTCATATGCTATTGCTTTCTGTCTAGGGGACTATTGTACAGTACCCTGATGCTTGTGTTCAATGTCTCCCTTTACACAGCGGCAAGTGAAGAAGAGGGCGGAGATGGCGCTGTGGAGTAAAGCGGCAGGGATGCCTCTACTGGCCGGCGACGCAAGGCCCAGTCACCCTCCCAGGAAATTCCATCATTCGGGAGCGAGGGGACTGGTGCCACGTCCGCCACTACGGCTGCAGCAGAAGGGGTGGGTGAGCCCCCACAGGGCCTTGCGACGGCGAAATACGGTGCAGAGCCATCCAGGTTGGAGGTGTGTACGGAGGAGGAGGACACCGCTACAGAGCCGCACATGGGGCCTGGTGGGGGTGGTACCACTGGTACAAGTGGTGCAGTTAAGGGGCAGGAGACAGCACAGGTCGCCACAGAGGGGCCTGTGCATGTCACTGTCCGTGACACTGTGACTGCATGACCATGCACCAGCCGGGATGCCCTGTCCCAGGCCCATCAGCAGGTAGGGGGGAGCTCCACGTCATCTGCACTCATCTACCTGCGGACGTGGGGACCCGTGACATTCGTGTGATTGAATCCATCCTGTTTGGTGTCACGTTGCGCACACGTGACATTCGTGATGACGTGCATGCTTCCTGGGAGGACCATGCACATCATCATGAAGAGATGTGTGCCAACATGTCCCAGTTGGGAGGGATCATGGTCGGAGGTTTCCTCCATGTGTCAGCCAGTCTTGCGGCTCTCTCCTCCTCTGTGCACACTATACGCCAGATGTTCTATGTACTGTCTTCATGGCCCCCTGTGGACCTGGCCCAACCAACGCAGCCAGCCTGGTGGAGATACCATCCCTGCCACAGTCGGGAGTCGGAGCTCCAGCACAGGTGGTCACCCCAGCAACTGGACCCCTGGCAACAGATGATGTGCAGGCACATACAAGCAGTGCACCTGCACGACGGCCCCGGGTGTTGCCATCTACCCGGAGGCAGTCGTGGCAGCGGCGGCAGGCAGCAGAAAGGTGGTGGCAGGCTCGGCATAGGAGGCATGTGGGCTCGGGGCCCTCTACATCATCGGGGCAGGCATCAGCCAGGGGGCAGGAGGACCCAGGATTGGGAGTGTCTTCCGTGTGGCAGCATTTTGGGCCAGCGAGTAGGTGTGGAGCGGCGGTGGGCAGAGAGGGCACGGCTCACAATGGTCAGGACGGAGAACTCCATGCACAGGGCTTTGAGGTGGGCTGAATGCCTCGAGGCAACTCGCAGGGAGTTGGAGGAGGCCGTGGCCACATCCCTGCGAGACCTCGAGGGCCGAGAAGAGGCCCGCCTCTGGAAAATCGACAGTTCGATGATGCCCTGGCCCAGGACATCAAAAAGTGAGCCATCAGGCTTGCCCGCCGCCTTTGTATATAGTTATTCAGGTTTAGGTTTCATTTGGTTTTTATTATTATTTGGAGTTCATGGACTTTGCTCCACTTTTTGTATATAGTTGTATTTTAGATAGGTTTCCTTTTGTTTTGGGATCATGGACCCTTCTGACTTTCATTGTAAATAGTACCAGATATGTACATACTTTTGTTATTACATCATCCCACTGAGCAATGTTTTTTTGTGCTTTTGATTTTTTCTTTACTTTCTATGGACTTTTGCGATGGACCAATTTTCATTTTTCATGTTGTGGATTTTTCTTTTTCATTGCATTTCTCTTTATTTTTGTTGTTTATTTTTTAATACATTTCTTATTTCTTCATTATTGGTGTGGTCTACTCTCATTGGTTTTGCACATGTCTCTATGAGCATTGCCTCAGTCATGTGTTGCCACTGAGTGGCTCTGTTGAACATTTATTCATAGCCATTCTAGTTGTTTTCAGACTTTCATGGCATGGGTAATGTAGTAGGGAGTTGGTGCAGTGGATGGTTGCTTGCTTGTACTGGGGGTGGGGGGATTTGGGTTGGCACTAGGGCCATGGGTCTGTTTTGTTATGATGTGGTGTTTGGTGGGACAGGTGTCGGGCCTGCTGGCAGGTGCCCGTCCATGGGGGTGGGGTGGGGGGCATGAGTCGGGCCTGCTGGCAGGTGCCCGTCAATGGGGTTGGGGTGGAGGGATATGTCTCAGGGCCTGCTGGCAGGTGCCCGTCAATGGGGGTGGGGGTGACATGAGTCGGGGCTCCCAAGTGCATGGTGCCATGTGGCCTGCCTGCGGGGCATGGGAAGGGTGGATGGCCTGCCTGCGGGCCATGGTCAGGGTGGATGGGCTGCCTGCGGGGCATGGTCAGAGTGGATGGGCTACCTGTGGGGCATGGTCAGGGTGGATGGCTGCCTGTGGGGCATGGGGAGGGTGGATGGGCTGCCTGCGTGGCATGGTCAGAGTGGGGTATGCGTATTCCGAGGAGTGCACAGGGAGTTTTACATGTTGACGTGAGCGGGGTACGAGTATTGGGAGGAATGCGCAGGGAATTTCTACACGCGATTTCGCTGGCGCGAGCGGGGTACGCATATTCCAGGGGTGCATGTTGAGTTTTTCACGCGATTTCGCTGGCACAAGCGGGGTATGTGTATTCCGATGGGTGTGCGAGGAGTTTTATACGCGATTCCGCTGGCATGAGTGGGGTACGTGTATCCGAGGGGTGCGCAGGGAATTTTACATGTTGGCGCGAGCGGTGTACAAGTATTGGGAGGAGTGCGCAGGGAATTTCTACAAGCGATTTCGCTGGCACGAGCGGGCTACGCATATTCCAGGGGTGCGTGTTGAATTTTACACGTGATTTCGCTGGCGCGAGCGGGGCATGCGTATTCCGATGGGCGTGCGAGGAGTTTTACATGCGATTTTGCTGGCAAGAGTGTGGTACGTGTATCCGGAGTGGTGCGCAGGGAATTTTACACATGATTTTGCTGGCGCGGGCGGGGTACGCTTATTCCAGGGGTGGATGCGATTTCGCTGGCGCGAGAGGGTGTGCAGGGAGTTTTACACACGATTCCGCTGGCATGAGTGGGGTACGCATATTCCAGGGGTGCGCATTGAGTTTTACACGTGATTTCGCTGGTGCGAGTGGGGTACATTTAACCGGAGGGGTGCACATTGAGTTTTACATGCGATTTCGCTGGCGCAAGCGGGAAGCGCATATTCCAGGGGTGCATGTAGAGTTTTACATGTGATTTTGCTGGCGTGAGCGGGCTACACGTATTCCTGGGGTGCGCAGGGAGTTTTACATGTGATTTCGCTGGCATGTCAGGATACGTGTATTACGAGGGGTGCGCAGGGAGTTTTACATGTGATTTCGCTGGCGCAAGCGGGGTACGCATATTCCGAGGGGTGCGTGGGGAGTTTTACACAAGATTTTGCTGGCGCATGAGTGCTGTGTGGTGTTTTTAGCACATTTTCATGGTTGGGGTGCTGTATGCTGGTCCACTGGCCTTTGTGCCATGTAGGGGATTTGTGTGATGTTTTTGGTGCATGGGGCGGGTTGGGGGAGTAACTGGCGCTGGTTATGGATGTAAGTATCCATGGCTGGTTATGGATGTAAGTATCCATGAATACGCTGTGCGTGTAAATGGGTTTTGGCACATGCAGCTAGCGCACGCAGCTAGCGCACGTTGGTGCACACTCCCTCTCTGTGCTGCCCGCGTGCACTGCTTCTGCGCTAAATTCTATGAATTACCCCTTTAACCTGGTTACAAATAGTAGAAGGCACATTTTGGAGAAGTATTCTATCTTTGAGTTCAAGCCCCCCTGTAGAAATAATAAGACTGGAGCTGGGCCTTATGTCTTTGACATCCATGTTGATAAAAAGGAGATGTTTATTATAGATTAAATGCTTAACTGACCCAGTATGCCATTTACTAAAACTGCTGGGCATAGAAACCGAAAGCACGCTCTGATGGGGTATTCGAAGCATTTTTACATAAAGCATTCAACAAAATTAGGTGGAAGCCCGACTGGAAGGATGATCCTCATGAAATAAAATAAAACATTCTGTGCAAAATTCAAAATGTGGAATGGGTCTGAGACCTAGACCCCTCATGTCTAAATTAAAAGGCTACAGTACTGTGATGCCCCCACCTGATTCACACATATTGAATTAATCATGGTTATTTAAAAATATGGCCATCCCCAGCCCTGCATTGATTCCTAAGTTTTGGAAGTTATTGGTCCTTCGTTTAAGATCAAGAAGGAAAATAGAGGATTTTACCCTATCTTGCATTATGGGTAAAAGAGAAACCGCACAGCATGTCTTAACTGAATGCCGAGTGTATGTAGCACTCTATTTGTGTCAACTTGGTAAATTTGTTGCTAATATTGACAGCATAAAAACTACAACTGGCTGGCGCTACTGCTTGAATACTGACAATAAAAAACTGCAAATAGCGCTATATGGGTTTTGGAAAGGAATGACCAGAGCCTAGCCAATGAGTGGCAGTGTTAGAATCACAAACCAGGTCCAACAAAGGCAAATGCTGCGATAGAAAGTTGGAATCTAAACATTGGGGACATATATGTATAAATGGAGTAATGTCACAAGTTAATTTAATTTTCTATTGATTGTAATTAATGTATTTCCTTTTTTTTTTATCCTTTTTCCTTTACGTTGTATCTATGGCAGCAATATTCAAACTAATTGAACTTAATGAATTGAATGTATTGAATGTGTTTATTTGATTGTTTTAAATGTGTATTAAATAACTATATAAAATTTCTTATGAACTAAATACATAAAGACATTTTCTTTTTAATATGGCTACATGCTGCACAGGAATGCCATCTGACCTCCTAAATCCCCTCCCTTTTCCATCTGGACAATCCTGAAAGTACAGTGGTGGTTACAAATGAAGAGTCAGAGTTTTTGGTCACTAGGCATTCTTCGGAACGCCTCTAATGCTTCAATGAATCCAGTCAGTTCTGCTGCCTAGGCCGAATAGTGTTTTCGTAACCACTTTTGCACTACAACCTCATATTCCCCATCTGCAAGGAGCACCACTGCTGCATCTGTGTGTCTCCTGATCATTGTCAATGACACATCGACAAAGAGGACCTCCTCCTTTTCAAGTGTATTCTCCCCTGCTCGTATTACATTATTTTGTGTAGAACACAATCATGCATGTCCACACTTTGCTGGACAGGTATTGCAAAAAACATGGTGGAGTTGACTGTGTGTCCCCTCACAATGTGAATGGATGGGCTTGACAAAATAGCTTTGTATGCAGAGGCCCTTTGTGAGGTCAGAGTGGATTTGGATCAATCAAGAATTGCAAACATTGCATGCTCTGCATATAATGTCATTGAGCAACCCATAGTGACTGTTGAGGATTTTTCAATGGCAAAGGCCACAGCAGCTAGTGCCTGTACACATGAAAATTGACCAAGCATCCCTGAAGCTACTATGCCCATTAAAATGCTAGGGGTTTGTGTTCCGTGGATGTTTGCTGAGCCAACAGTGCAGTCATGACCTAACCATTTGAATGTTAAAACAAGTACAATAATTGTGTGTAATCAGGGGTTGCTAGTACTGGTTTATTACTTATGGCAGTTTTAAATTCACGAAAACATGTAATCATTTCTCCTGTCCATGTGAGTGTTTCTTTTCTTTTCTGTGCTTCCTTAAGTTCCTGCAGCAGAGGATTTGTGTAACCAGAGTAATTGAAAATCCATGCCCTACAATAGTTACACAAACCCAGAACATTTTGCATTTCTTTATCCAAAGTGGGCTGTGGTGTGTTCTTTACTGCAGATGCGCTTTCTGGGGTTATGCTTTTCCCTGCATATGATATTATCTGTCCCAAATACACCACCGCCTTCTGGCAATTTTGCAATTCTTTCTTATCCACTTTGTATCCTTAGTCCACAAGCAGCATTAGTAGTGTTACTGAATCTGCTCTACATAGGTCTTTTGTTGTGCTGCACACTACTAGGTCATCTATATACTGATTGACAGTACTCTGCACACATATGTTTCCCTAATCCATGTGGAGAAACCTGTTGAAAATGCTGGGGGATGCACAGTACCCATGAGGAAATCTGGTATGTTGGACCCTTTTGCTGCAATATGTAAGCACAGTGAGATATTGAGAATCAGGGTACAATGGAGTAGAGAAGAATACATTTTTCAAAGGAATGACTGTGAAACGTGTGGCTTCAGTAGGTATATTACATTACATTGGGCGGTGGTGAGATTTGGTACTACTGGGAAATCGGCTTCTGCAATAATAATCAATGTGCATAAGTCCTGTATCAACCTCCAACTTGACCCTTTTGCTTTTTTGACAGGACATATTGCTATGTTACACAGGGACTCTGAAAGTAATATGATTACCTGCTGCCATAACGACACAATTGTCTCATGTATTCCCTGATCTGCTTCTCTTGACAATGGATACAGTTGCATGCTCAGTAAAACTGCTCCCTGCTTTGACTTGATAGGTACTGCTCCTATGCTTTCCAAAAGCCCTGCATCATGGGGGTTGTCAGTACATAAAGGGTTGGGGACCCTTATCAAGTCTAGGACAGGGGACATTCCTATGCTTGATCATTATTTGACAGGGAATACACACCTCCAGTATCATCTCACTATCGGTATGAGCATCTTCAAACAGTTGTCCATATGACACCCCACTCAGTGGTTGTGCTTGGTCAATACACATTTTATGCCACTCATTTCCTTCTTATTCATCCCTATTAACATTACCTTGTAGTCAGCATTCATTACCCCCTTCAAGTCCAGCATGATAATGGTAACCAGGGCACGATCTTGGACAACTTCTGGCCTAAAGAGTTGGCACTCTCCATGGTTTGTGTCTGATACCTGGCACCCAACTCAACAACACAGTTGTTCTATAAATAAACAAGTCTGGATGCAAAGGTGTTCCTCTAGAAGAGCTGTCATTGTGAAATGCTTGTGTTATTGCCAGGATTCTAAGATAACAAATTCCTGGTGTGGAACACACTGCTCCTCCTTCCGTGAATGAGATTGACATGTTTTACTTGCTAAGCAGGTCGCTGCCTAACAAGTTCACTGGTGTTTCAGGTGAAAACAATAATAGAGCTAATACGTCGTTAGTACCTACCTTGATGGGTAAGTCTTCTGTAAATGGATCCAATTTGTTTGCACCAGAGAACCCCTGCATGTCCATTAGCTTGCCTGATAAGGGGAAGCGCATTTCCTTTATGCTTGATTTTGTTGCGCCTGTGTGAACCATGAAAACAAATGAGACACCTACTAGGGGTTCCTCTTCCACGTCAGCAGTGATTGACAGGAGTTAGCATGTCAGAGCTCTCTCTAGGCTGTCCTCATTTGGGTATGTGTTTGACTCTGGGAATATGAAGGGGTTAGCACCCACCACACTCGCCCCTGTATACTGTGTCACTGTGAGGTGTGGCAAATCATTTTTGTCCCATACTTGTGCTGTCTGTTGTGTCTATTGTTGCGCATATACTGGTGTGGAATTGGGCACTGGGGGTTGCATCTGTTGTGGTAATGGTGCTTGATATTGATCTGGGGCTGTTGCAGCTGCTGGGGCACCTGCACGATGACTTTACTATGTAGGGCACTTGGAGGCACCATTCCGTACTACTTATGATAAGTAATCAGGACCACAGTTATGCTGGGATACGGTGTGAGGGTCATTCCAATATGCTTGTTTGCTCAGTGCTCCAAATCCTGGCCCCATCGATCCAAATCCCCCTCCAATACCCCTTCACCCTCCTTGAAATCCCCCTCTCCCTCGTTAATAACCTCCCTAATAATGTTGGTTGTCTGGATAGCCATGGTCCGCTTCTGTCCACTCCAGTGCCATTCTCGTTTCTTCCAGTGTCATTAATCATTGCTCCTTCTGTACTCAACTTTGCTAATATCTTCTGAAGTAACTTTGTTTCATCCTTCTGCATATCATCCACTACTTCCTTTGTTTTCTCCTGCTGTTGCCTACAATGGTGTACTATATTTGCCTGAATCTCTGCACATCCCTAAACCTCAATCCCCACCACTTTTTCCAAAACTTTCTCTTCCTTCATTATCAGTCTGTTCTTTCACATATTGTAAACTGTTGCTATGTTCTTGTCCCATGGTTCCCTGTGTCAGCTTTCCACACCTCCTGAATTTGAATGAAATGTTTTGCCGGCTCTTCGTCTTCTTTGATAGTGCACACCATGTTTGAATCTACATCTGGTGTGTCGGGATAGACTGCCCTTAAAGCAGCCCATACTTTCACCTGACAATCATTAAAATGTGCTCCATCATGATTGTCTTCGACGATTCAGTCCCCTGGGTAGCCCACTTTTTCCTAAATATAATTTGCTTAGTTCCTAATAATGCATCAAACATGCTTTTCATATCCCCTATCGCTAGTGTAATGCCTGCGGTCGGTTTTTCAAGTGCATGTATCCACTTGACTGCTCCTGCTATAAGTGCTGGCAGTGTCTTCATCACATTTTTTCAATCCATGTGTGGCCGGGGCAGTACTGTGCGTTTCCGGGATATTTATACAACAGAGGAAACTGTATTCCCACCAGTTTATCCTGGAACTTTGCCCCCCCCTGCTTTACCTTCAGCACCGCCATATGACCTGGCCATGCCCTGAGTTTTTGACCCCACAAACTCTCCATCCTTGGTGTCAACCTAGGCACAATCTCTTCTCTTCTCTTCTCTTCTCTTCTCTTCTCTTCTCTTCTCTTCTCTTCTCTTCTCTTCTCTTCTCTTCTTCTCTTCTCTTCTCTTCTCTTCTCTTCTCTTCTCTTCTCTTCTCTTCTCTTCTCTTCTCTTCTCTTCTCTTCTCTGCTCTTATTCCATTCCCCATTCCTCATCTTCTGCTACTCATGCATCTGTATCTGATCGCATTGACTTGTAATCTAAACTGTCAGCACATTTTTATACTTTTCTATCTCTCTCACCGTTGTGGCCATCATTCTTTGTCTCAACAAGTATGTCCCTAATCGTGGTACTGTCAATTTGAAACAATATGTCACTGGGTCTCCATTCATCAGTACCTATTGGTGATCTCTGCCCTTCTCCCTGTTGTAGCATTACTTGCGCAAGCTCTGCCTCTATGCTTTGAAGTGCTGTTTCTAAGTCTGTGCTTTGTTCTCAGTCACCATCACTAATGGGTCATGCATGGCATTCACTGCTGAGATGCAGGACGTTTTCATAGGTGGCAGGGGCTCTCTGTCACTGGGCTGCATGGAGCACATACTCAGGATTATTATAACCTGTGGCTACTTGCATGGGATAACACCCCTGTGGGGGTGGCTGGGCTGTGGGGGTTGTAGGTGTATCACAGAATGCAGGGGTTGCAGAAAGTGTGGGGGTGCCACAAGGGACAGATATTACAATGTCTCCCTCTTTACCGTACTTAACCATCCTCCAAATACTCAATAATGCTCTGTATATTCTTCAATTTCCTCCCCTTATATTTTGCTGCTAAACAAGTGTACATATGGCAGTACATATCCTTATTATTTGTTCCTTTGTCAGGCCAAGGGTTATACATATGTCCTCTTGTGTCAGCAACTCACTCACGATGGTCAGCGACCCACTCATGATGGTACCTCACCATCTTTGCCCAGAACCACTGGAGTGAATTTGGGCAGGTAAGGGTAATCCTAATTACGCCTGAATCTGCACTCTTAAAATTTTTTTGTTTCCTAGACACTGATTCAGCAGCGCCGATCCATTCCGCCCTCCCAATAATACTCTGTTTCCCCTTCCTTCTTCTTCTTGCCCTAAACACCACACACTTATTAACCACACTTCTCTTTTCAGAACTCAACAGCCACCACTCCACAAGATAACAATTCCCAAAACATCTTAAACCACAAATAAATTAATCACAGTTATATAGACAATGGTTTAGACCCTTTCTTAGCCTCTTCTTCCAAACAAGGGAATTGACTTCCTTACACCGCTCTATGCAAGATAAATGGATCCCAAGTCTGCTATATAATGGGCCTAAACATCAAAATCACCCTTCCTCTGTCCCCTTGCCTTGGGATGAGGGAATTTCCCATCCTCACACTCCCTTTGCTGAGATGAGGATTCCCCGGTCCTTCATTAAGTGGACCTCTACTTTACTTGCAGTGCTGCCTTTCCTCCAAAATAGAGATTCCATTCCCTTCTCTTCTCTTTTTCTCACACTATATTACTGTGATGTCACTGTTCCTCTCAACGGAGAAGATCCCTCTGGCCACATAGATATATTACAGGGCCTGAGATAGTGGCCCTGTAGTTATGGTTAAGTTGCTCAACTCATAGAAAGAGGACTTATAGGCCGGCTTATAACTTTAACCCCTCAGGATGAATCCTCACCAAACTTTGCAGAAAAATGTATAAGTCATGATCCCAGCCAATGAGCGCAGTGTATATTCAGGCATCCCAGGTAAACCATGTGTCAGCCAGTCTTGCGGCTCTCTCCTCCTCTGTGCACACTATACGCCAGATGTTCTCTGCACTGTCTTCATGGCCCCCAGTGGACCTGGCCCAACCAACGCAGCCAGCCTGGTGGAGATACCATCCCTGCCACAGTCGGGAGTCGGAGCTCCAGCACAGGTGGTCACCCCAGCAACTGGACCCCTGGCAACGGGTGATTTGCAGGCACATACAAGCAGCGCACCTGCATGACGGCCCCGGGTGTTGCCATCTACCCGGAGGCAGTCGTGGCAGCGGCGGCAGGCAGCAGGAAGGCGGTGGCAGGCTCGGCGTAGGAGGCATGTGGGCTCGGAGCCCTCTACATCATCGGGCAGGCATCAGCCAGCGGGCAGGAGGACCCAGGATTGGGAGTGTCTTCCGTGTGGCAGCGGTTGGGCCAGCGAGTAGGTGTGGAGCAGCGGTGGGCAGAGAGGGCACGGCTCACAATGGTCAGGACGGAGAACTCCATGCACAGGGCTTTGAGGTGGGCTGAATGCCTCAAGGCAACTCGCAGGGAGTTGGAGGACTCCATGGCCGCATCCCTGCGAGACCTCTAGAGCCGGGAAGAGGCCCGCCTCTGGAACATCAACAGTTCGATGATGCCCTGGCCCAGGACATCAAAAAGTGAGCCATCAGGCTTGCCCGCCGCCTTTGTATATAGTTATTCAGGTTTATGTTTCATTTGGTTTTTATTATTATTTGGAGTTCATGGACTTTGCTCCATTTTTTGTATAAAGTTGTATTTTAGATAGGTTTCCTTTTGTTTTGGGATCATGGACCCTTCTGACTTTCATTGTAAATAGTACCAGACATGTACATACTTTTGTTATTACATCATCCCACTGAGCAATGGTTTTTTGTGCTTTTGTCTTTACTTTCTATGGACTTTTGCGATGGACCAATTTTCATTTTTCATGTCGTGGATTTTTCTTTTTCATTGCATTTCTCTTTATTTTTGTTATTGCATTCATTGTTTCTTCATTTGAATGTGTGATTTTCATTATGTCATTTTGTTTATTTTTTAATACATTTCTTATTTCTTAATTATTGGTGTGGTCTACTCTCATTGGTTTTGCACATGTCTCTATGAGCATTGCCTCAGTCATGTGTTGCCACTGTGTGGCTCTGTTGAACATTTATTCATAGCCATTCTAGTTGTTTTCAGACTCTCATGGCATGGGTAATTTAGTAGGGAGTTGGTGCAGTGGATGGTTGCGTGCTTGTACTGGGGGTGTGGGGATTTGGGTTGGCATTAGGGCCATGGGTCTGTTTTGTTATGATGTGGTGTTTGGTGGGACAGGTGTCGGGGCCTGCTGGCAGGTGCCCGTCCATGGGGGTGGGGGGCATGAGTCGGGCCTGCTGGCAGGTGCCCGTCAATGGGGGTGGGGGTGACATGAGTCGGGGCTCCCAAGTGCATGGTGCCATGTGGCCTGCCTGCGGAGCATGGGGAGGGTGGATGGCTGCCTGTGAGGAATGGGGAGGGTGGATGGGCTGCCTGCGGGGCATGGTCAGAGTGGGGTATGCGTATTCCAAGGGGTGCACAGGGAGTTTTGCATGTTGGCGTGAGCGGGTTACGAGTATTGGGGAGAATGCGCGGGGAATTTCTACACGCAGTTTCGCTGGCGCGAGCGGGGTACGCATATTCCAGGGGTGCATGTTGAGTTTTTCACGCGATTTTGCTGGCGCAAGCGGGTATGTGTATTTCGATGGGTGTGCGAGGAGTTTTACACACGATTTCGCTGGCATGAGTGGGGTACGTGTATCCGGAGGGGTGCGCAGGAAATTTTACATGTTGGCGCGAGCGGGGTACGAATATTGGGAGGAGTGCGCGGGGAATTTCTAGACGCGATTTCGCTGGCACGAGCGGGCTACGCATATTCCAGGGGTGCGTGTTGAATTTTACATGCAATTTCACTGGTGCGAGCGGGGCAGGCATATTCCGATGGGTGTGCGAGGAGTTTTACATGCGATTTTGCTGGCATGAGTGTGGTACATGTATACGGAGGGGTGCGCAGGGAATTTTACACGTGATTTTGCTGGCGCGAGCAGGGTACGCTTATTCCAGGGGTGCATGCGATTTCGCTGGCGCGAGAGGGTGCGCAGGGAGTTTTACACACGATTCCGCTGGAATGAGTGGGGTATGCATATTCCAGGGATGCACATTGAGTTTTACACGTGATTCCGCTGGCGCGAGTGGGGTACATGTAACCGGAGGGGTGCACATTGAGTTTTACATGCGATTTCGCTGGTGCAAGCGGGAAACGCGTATTCCAGGGGTACGCGTGGAGTATTACACGCAATTTCGCTGGCAGGAGCGTGGTACGCATATTCCAGGGGTGCATGTAGTGTTTTACATGTGATTTTGCTAGTGTGAGCGGGCTACGCGTATTCCAGGGGTGCGCAGGGAGTTTTACATGCGATTTTGCTGGCGTGTCAGGGTACGTGTATTACGAGGGGTGCGCAGGGAGTTTTACATGTGATTTCGCTGGCGCAAGCGGGGTACGCATATTCCGAGTGGTGCGCGGGGAGTTTTACACAAGATTTTGCTGGCGCATGAGTGCTGTGTGGCGTTTTTAGCACGTTTTCATGGTTGGGGTGCTGTATGCTGGTCCACTGGCCTTTGTGCCATGTAGGGGATTTGTGTGATGTTTTTGGTGCATGGGGCGGGTTGGGGGAGTAACTGGCACTGCTGCAGGGTCGCTGCGCCACTCAGCACCACAGCTGGTTATGGATGTAAGTATCCATGAATACGCTGTGCGTGTAAATGGGTTTTGGCACATGCAGCTAGCGCACGCAGCTAGCGCACGTTGGTGCACACTCCCTCTCTGTGCTGCCCGCGTGCACTGCTTCTGCGCTAAATTCTATGAATTACCCCTTTAACCTGGTTACAAATAGTAGAAGGCACATTTTGGAGAAGTATTCTATCTTTGAGTTCAAGCCCCCCTGTAGAAATAATAAGACTGGAGCTGGGCCTTATGTCTTTGACATCCATGTTGATAAAAAGGAGATGTTTATTATATATTAAATGCTTAACTGACCCAGTATGCCATTTACTAAAACTGCTGGGCATAGAAACCGAAAGCACGCTCTGATGGGGTATTCGAAGCATTTGTACATAAAGCATTCAACAAAATTAGGTGGAAGCCCGACTGGAAGGATGATCCTCATGAAATAAAATAAAACATTCTGTGCAAAATTCAAAATGTGGAATGGGTCTGAGACCTAGACCCCTCATGTCTAAATTAAAAGGCTACAGTACTGTGATGCCCCCACCTGATTCACACATATTGAATTAATCATGGTTATTTAAAAATATGGCCATCCCCAGCCCTGCATTGATTCCTAAGTTTTGGAAGTTATTGGTCCTTCGTTTAAGATCAAGAAGGAAAATAGAGGATTTTACCCTATCTTGCATTATGGGTAAAAGAGAAACCGCACAGCATGTCTTAACTGAATGCCGAGTGTATGTAGCACTCTATTTGTGTCAACTTGGTAAATTTGTTGCTAATATTGACAGCATAAAAACTACAACTGGCTGGCGCTACTGCTTGAATACTGACAATAAAAAACTGCAAATAGCGCTATATGGGTTTTGGAAAGGAATGACCAGAGCCTAGCCAATGAGTGGCAGTGTTAGAATCACAAACCAGGTCCAACAAAGGCAAATGCTGCGATAGAAAGTTGGAATCTAAACATTGGGGACATATATGTATAAATGGAGTAATGTCACAAGTTATTTTAATTTTCTATTGATTGTAATTAATGTATTTCCTTTTTTTTTATCCTTTTTCCTTTACGTTGTATCTATGGCAGCAATATTCAAACTAATTGAACTTAATGAATTAAATGTATTGAATGTGTTTATTTGATTGTTTTAAATGTGTATTAAATAACTATATAAAATTTCTTATGAACTAAATACATAAAGACATTTTCTTTTTAATATGGCTACATGCTGCACAGGAATGCCATCTGACCTCCTTAATCCCCTCCCTTTTCCA
Organism: Ambystoma mexicanum; assembly: GCF_040938575.1. Taxonomy (NCBI): domain Eukaryota; kingdom Metazoa; phylum Chordata; class Amphibia; order Caudata; family Ambystomatidae; genus Ambystoma; species Ambystoma mexicanum. The sequence continues at coordinate 1,168,756,148 of NC_090922.1, forward strand.
TATGGACAATCCTGAAAGTACAGTGGTGGTTACAAATGAAGAGTCAGAGTTTTTGGTCACTAGGCATTCTTCGGAACGCCTCTAATGCTTCAATGAATCCAGTCAGTTCTGCTGCCTAGGCCGAATAGTGTTTTCGTAACCACTTTTGCACTACAACCTCATATTCCCCATCTGCAAGGAGCACCACTGCTGCATCTGTGTGTCTCCTGATCATTGTCAATGACACATCGACAAAGAGGACCTCCTCCTTTTCAAGTGTATTCTCCCCTGCTCGTATTACATTATTTTGTGTAGAACACAATCATGCATGTCCACACTTTGCTGGACAGGTATTGCAAAAAACATGGTGGAGTTGACTGTGTGTCCCCTCACAATGTGAATGGATGGGCTTGACAAAATAGCTTTGTATGCAGAGGCCCTTTGTGAGGTCAGAGTGGATTTGGATCAATCAAGAATTGCAAACATTGCATGCTCTGCATATAATGTCATTGAGCAACCTATAGTGACTGTTGAGGATTTTTCAATGGCAAAGGCCACAGCAGCTAGTGCCTGTACACATGAAAATTGACCAAGCATCCCTGAAGCTACTATGCCCATTAAAATGCTAGGGGTTTGTGTTCCGTGGATGTTTGCTGAGCCAACAGTGCAGTCATGACCTAACCATTTGAATGTTAAAACAAGTACAATAATTGTGTGTAATCAGGGGTTGCTAGTACTGGTGTATTACTTATGGCAGTTTTAAATTCACGAAAACATGTAATCATTTCTCCTGTCCATGTGAGTGTTTCTTTTCTTTTCTGTGCTTCCTTAAGTTCCTGCAGCAGACGATTTGTGTAACCAGAGTAACTGAAAATCCATGCCCTACAATAGTTACACAAACCCAGAACATTTTGCATTTCTTTATCCAAAGTGGGCTGTGGTGTATTCTTTACTGCAGATGCGCTTTCTGGGGTTATGCTTTTCCCTGCATATAATACTATCTGTCCCAAATACACCACCTCCTTCTGACAATTTTGCAATTCTTTCTTATCCACTTTGTATCTTTAGTCCACAAGAAGCATTAGTAGTGTTACTGAATTTGCTCTACATAGGTCTTTTGTTGTGCTGCACACTACTAGGTCATCTACGTACTGAATGACAGTACTCTGCACACATATGTTTCCCTAATCCATGTGGAGAATCCTGTTCAAAATGCTGGGGGATGCACAGTACCCATGAGGAAATCTGGTATGTTGGACCCTTTTCCTGCAATAGGTAAGCACAGTGAGATATTGAGAATCAGGGTACAATGGAGTAGATAAGAATACATTTTTCAAAGGAATGACTGTGAAATGTGTGGCTTCAGTAGGTATATTACATTGGGCGGTGGTGAGATTTGGTACTACTGGGAAATCGGCTTCTGCAATAATAATCAATGTGCATAAGTCCTGTATCAACCTTCAACTTGACCCTTTTGCTTTTTTGACAGGACATATTGCTATGTTACACAGGGACTCTGAAAGTACTGTGATTACCTGCTGCCATAACGACACAATTGTCTCATGTATTCCCTCATCTGCTTCTCTTGACAATGGATACAGTTGCATGCTCAGTACAACTGCTCCCTACTTTGACTTGATAGGTACTGCTCCTATCCTTTCCAAAAGCCCTGCATCATGGGGGTTGTCAGTACATAAAGGGTTGGGGACCCTTATCAAGTCTAGGATAAGGGACATTCCTATGCTTGATCATTATTTGACAGGGAATACACACCTCCAGTATCATCTCACTATCGGTATCACCATCTTCAAACAGTTTTCCATATGACACCCCACTCAGTGGTTGTGCTGGGTCAATACACAACATTTTATGCCACTCATTTCCTTCTTATTCAGTCCCTATTAACATTACCTTGTAGTCAGCATTCAGTACCCACTTCAAGTCCAGCATGATAATGGTAACCAGGGCACGATCTTGGACAACTTCTGGCCTAAAGAGTTGGCACTCTCCATGGTTTGTGTCTGATACCCGGCACCCAACTCAACAACACAGTTGTTCTATAGTTAAACAAGTCTGGATGCAAAGGTGTTCCTCTAGAAGAGCTGTCATTGTAAAATGCTTGTGTTATTGCCAGGATTCTAAGATAACACATTCCTGGTGTGGAACACACTGCTCCTCCTTCCGTGAATGAGATTGACATGTTTTACTTGCTTAGCAGGTCGCTGCCTAACAAGTTCACTGGTATTTCAGGTGAAAACAATAATAGAGCTAATACGTCGTTAGTACCTACCTTGATGGGTAAGTCTTCTGTAAATGGAACTAATTTGTTTGCACCAGAGAACCCCTGCATGTCCATTAGCTTGCCTGAGAAGGGGAAGCGCATTTCCTTTATGCTTGATTTTGTTGCACCTGTGTGAACCATGAAAACAAATGAGACACCCACTAGGGGTTCCTCTTCCAGGTCGGCAGTGATTGACAGGAGTGAGCATGTCAGAGCTCGCTCTAGGCTGTCCTCATTTGGGTATGTGTTTGACTCTGGGAATATGAAGGGGTTAGCACCCACCACACTCGCCCCTGTATACTGTGTCACTGTGAGGTGTGGCAAATCATTTTTGTCCCATACTTGTGCTGTCTGTTGTG